>NW_005358901.1:598168-605708 GCF_000412655.1 Myotis brandtii | reverse complement strand
CCTTGTTTTAAGCTCAGGTACACTCAGGCTCTCCCAGCTAATGCCCAGCGCGATGCCTGGGCACGTTCCTCCTCATTTCCTTTTACAAATTGAAAACATAATTGACTTAAAAATAATACACATGGCCCTAGATGGTTTGGCTCAGTGGATAGAACATCGGCCTGCAGACTGAAGGGTCCCAAGGTTGATTCCAGTCAAGAGCACATGCCCGGGTTGTGAGCTCAATCCCCAGAGGGGGGCATGCAGGAGGCAGCCAATCAATGATTCTCTCTCATCATTGATGTTTCTATTTCTCTCTCCCTCTCCCAAATCAATAAAAATATATTAAAAAAATAATACATGTGCATGGCAAATCCTTTTTAAAGCACACACACAGAAGAGCAAAAGGAAGAAGAACTCAGCTGCAATCCCACCCACTGTCTAGAGACAACCTTTTGCAACCCTGGGTGTAATTCTCTTATCTTCTTCTGTGCATCTGTAGGTACCTACATGCGTGTACAGAAATAACCTGTGCTGTGGTGCCCCATCACATAAGTAAGTTTGTACCTACCAGCGAGGGTCATGTTTTCTGGAAGGTGAGAGCTGAATCCACTGAGAGCTGCAGAGTAGGTCTGTCACCAGCTCAGGACGCTGTTACAAACCGGAGAAAAAGAGAGTATTTTACCACTGACAGGTTATTTGCACAAGGAAGCAGGGAGGGAAGCCCAGGAGGCGCCTCATCGGCTCCCACCTCCAGGCCCTCTCCACACACCAACCTTTCCCATAACCAGCCGCCGCCTCAGCACAACCCCTACCAAGTTCAGTTTCGAGGCACCTGTGATGATTTCGGAATTGGTTTCCCAGTCTCAAGCCCCCTGAGAAGGCAGACATGCGTTTCCCCAAACTGTATGGCTCAAAGGTTGTTTGTCTGTCTCCCTGCGCAGCTTGCTGGCAAGGGTTAGGGTGAGAGACAAATCCTAAATCAGAATTACCTTGGAGAGGTTGGCAAAATAACTGTGGTGCTTCCCAACGACCCATTCTCATATAGGTGAGAGGGAATTGGACAGAAGATGTCAAAAGACCTCTCCAGGTGCCCTCTCACTCCCTCCCCCCCCAGGAACCACTGTCCTAAGCACTCCTCAACCCCACTTAAGACAACCCCAGACTATGAGAAGAACAAACGTTACTAAGGAATAATGACATCAAAATGTAGTGCAGACCCCTACGGTTTGGCTCAGTGGTCAGAGCATCAGCCTGTGGACCGAAGGGTGTTGGGTTTGATTCCTGGTCGAGGGCATGTACCTCGGTTGCAGGCTCGATCCTGGGCCCTGGTCAAGGTGTGTGTGAGAGACAACCAATTAATTGATGCGTCTCTCTCACATTGATGTTTTTCTCTCCCCCCTCCTCCCTCCCTTTCTTTCTTTTAAAAAAAATTATTTTATTGATTTCAGAGAGGAAGAGAGAGGGAGAGAAAGAAACATCAATGATGGGAGAGAATCATTGATCGGCTGCCTCCTGCAGGCCCCACACTGGGGATCGAGCCCGAAACCCAGGCATATGCCCAGACCAGGAATCGAACCGTGATATCATGGTCAACGCTCAACTACTGAGCCACGCCAGCCAGGCCTCCCTCCCTTTCACTCTCTCTAAATATCAATGGAAAAAATGTCCTCTGGTGAGGATTAAAAAAAAATAAAAGTAGTACAGAGGTGGTAACTGGTGTGCGGGATTACCGTGGGAGCAGAGATGGGACCATATACTCCGCACCAGGCCTGGAGAGCCAGATAGGGTTCTCTGGTGTTAGCAGCACACAGCAGAGTCTTAAATGATAAGTCAGAATTGGCCAGGAGATGGCAGGGGGGCATTCTGCCAAGGAACAGCACATATAAAGGGCGGAGGTGAGAAAACTTGGTCTCAAGTGACCTCAAGCCAGCTGATGCTGGACCAGAAAGTGTGAAGGAGGAAGAGGTGGAGAAACAGGAGAGGTGGGGAGGGAGCAGACTGGGGAGTGTCTGGGGACAGTCGGTGACAGGGCTCCACTGAAGGCTACTGTTGGGTGGAGAAATAGCCAACAGTGAGTGGCCATCATGGGGACCACTCGTTCCTTGGCTACTGTGATGGTTAACTTTTGTGTCAACTTGACTGGGCTAATGGATGCCCACAGAGCTGGTAAACATTCTCTCTGGATATGTCTGTGAGGATGTCTCTGAAAGAAATCAGCATTTGAATCAATAGACTGAGTAAAGATCGCTCTGATCAATGAAGGTGGGCCTCACACGACCCATTGAGGGCCGGATAGAACAAAAAGGTGGAGAGAGGGCGAATTTGCTCTCTCTGCTTGAGTTGGGACTTCCATGTTCTCCTGCCCTTGGACTTGGGAGCTCCTGGTTCTCAGGTCTTCTGACTGGCCTGACCCACACCAGCAGCTTCCTGGGCCTCCAGCTTATAGACGGCTGATCGTGGGCTTTCTTGGCCTCCGTAATTGCATGAGCCAATCCCTCATAATAAATCTCGTTCTATGTATCTATATACATCCTATTGGTTCTGTTTCTCTGGAGAACCCTGACTGATACAGATGCCCCCAGTGCTCACTGTGCCAGCAGCTTCCCTGCCAGCATCCTCACAAGACAAAGAACCCTGAGACTCACTTAGCACCCCTTTCCTTCCTTAATGAAGTGTTTTCCATCTGGGAGCCAGATCTGTACTGGCTGGGGATGGGCAGGGAAGCCACGGGAAGCATTAGGCTCAGCTCCAGTTTTAAGGCTCAACCAGCGAGGACTCAAACACAGACTTCAGCTCTCTTACTACCTGTCACCAGTCACGTCACATGTCTAACTTTGCTTTCCGCATCTTAATGCTTCAGAGTTTTACAAATTAGATGAGAAAAGCGTAAGTACAGCATCCAGCCAAACGGAGGTGCTTCATAAATGTTAGTTTCCGTTCCTTGGCCTTTTCCTCAGGGTGGTTACCAGGTGCCACACGCCGGCTTCAGAGTCATGGCCTCTGGTTCCCACCGGCCCTGCAGACACTGTCATCCCCATGTGCCGATGAGGAGATGGAGGCTCAGAGGGTCCATGTGGCTAGAAAGTAAAAGAATGGAGATTTGAAGCCGGGTCAGCCGGCCTTGAAGGGCTCTCCTCCTGCAGCGTCTCCTTATGCTTCAGAGTCAGAGGCCCTGCCACGCCCTCCCAGTGCAGCACAATGGGCCTCTCTCCTCGAGTCAAGCGGATCCTGACAGTACCAGCGAGTCTCTGAACAGGGCGCGGGCCTCCGAGCCTGGATGCGACATCCGGAGTCATGAGCCTCCATTCTACACCATCTCTGCTCATGACTCGGCGGATTGTGAAGGCAACTGGTAGAGTGAGCGAGCCCTGCCAGGAGAGGGAGCGGCCTCCGACTTTACCCTGAGAGAGGAGGGAGGCTGAGCTGAGCTTTCTCTCGAGGAGCAGGTGCCTGGAGTCAGGGACCACGCTCCTCAGTGTGAGCGGAGAACGGTAATTAAGACCCCGCATTTGTGGAGCACTTTGCAGGTTACAGTTTCTGTCACCCACATTGTCCCAGTTGATCATTGCATGAGGTTGGGCTCGGCTGACAAGAGAGGCATCATCAACTTCATTTTCAGACGAAGAATCTGGGGCTCAGAGAAGTTCAGACTTTTGGCCAAGGTCACACAGCCAGTTGGGGGTAGAGATGGTTCTATGATCCAGGTCATCTGATTTGTCCATTCTTCCTTATGGGCAGTGGAAGGACTGGATGTTAACTGCTCATTCTTCCATGGTGCTGAGGACTCGGGAAGAGCCAGTCCGGCCTGAAGATATGATTTAATTAAAATGTGCAATGAGTGCTGCCTCTACTTCGATGGAAGATACTGTGCTCAGAGTTTTAGGACAGGAAGAACCAAATCAGAGGGGCAGAGAACACAGGTCAGAGGGGCAGAGAAGGAAGGTCAGGGCAGGGAACAGGAATCACCCTAGATACAGATGGGCAGAGGTATGCGTGGCCAAGGGCTTCGTAAGTGAGAGCACTCAGTTTCCCAGGGTTGGAATCTGCCTAAGTTAAAAATATGTATTTATAGGGCATCTACTATGTGACAAATGCTTTCACTTTAATTTTCGTAATAACCTTGTGACATAGGAATTGCTATCCCTGTCTTGTAGATGTGGGAATCGAGGCTCAGAGAGGCTGTGACTTCCTAAGATCACTCAGTGTCATGGGTTGAATGGTGTCCTCCAATGAGGCATATCCAAGTCATAAGCCCTGCACGTTATAAATGTGACTTTATTTGGAAAGGGTCTTTACAGTTTAATTAAGTGAAGGATCTCAAGATGAGATCCTTCTAGATTAACTGGGTGGCTCCTAAATCTGATGATGTGTCCTTATAAGAGACACACAAAAGAGAGACACACCGAGAAGAAGAGCATGGAAAGATAGAGGCAGAGGTTGGAGTGATGCTGCCACAAGCCAGGGAATGGCCAAGGCCACAGAAGCCACTGGAATCTTTGGAGGGAGTATGTCCCTGCTGACAACTTGATTGTGGACTTCTGGACACCAGAACTGTGAGAGAATGAGTTTCCGTTGTTTGAAGCCACTAAGTTTGGGGTCATTTGTCCCAGTTGCCATAGGAAACGAATGCACCCAGTAAGTGACAGGGCCAGGGTTCAAAACCCATCATTCTTTTACCCTATCTCACTACCAGTGTTTTTACACAGTCTGATGTTTTCCTCAAGATGATCTGTGTACATGTGCCAGTGGGTACACGGGGCTCTTTTAAATCTTTGTAGCAATAGTTACATCATTTCTATTGCACTCAAGACCCAAAAGATGTTGCTGCCCATGGAATATTCTTTTTAAAAAAATATGTTTTATTGACTTTTTACAGAGAGGAAGGGAGAGAGATAGAGAGTTAGAATCATCGATCAGCTGCCTCCCGCACACCTCCTACTGGGGATGTGCCCGCAACCAAGGTATATGCCCTTGATCGGAATAGAACCTGGGACCTTTCAGTCCTCAGGCCGATGCTCTATCCACTGAGCCAAACCGGTTAGGGCGCCCATGAAATATTCTGAGAAAGGAGATAAGGGGTCAGTGAGGAGGGCATGACTCTTCTGAAGGGCCCAGCAATGCAAAGGGGCCCTAAGCCATTGGCTGGTGGCAGCCACAGCAGGGAGCCTGACTTTACCCCTAATTAACCTGTGGCATCAGTGTTGGGTGGGGCTGGTCACACAGCCTCCCCAGCACTCAGCCTGGCTGTGAGAACTGCAGGTCGTCAGATGGGTTGGACCCAGAATGAAGGCACACCACTCAGAAGATCTAGTGATGTTAACCCTTGGCCCGAAGGCCCTTAAGAGCAGTTCTTAGGCCTCCCATCGTAGACACCAAGGGCCCAGGCCATTCTTTTGGGCATGTCCAATCAACCCTAAGGCCCACAACCAGCCTTAGTCCTGGAGGCCGGGGCCCTACAAGCTTCTCACGTGCTGTGGGATCTGCTAAGTGGCTTGGTGGTTTGGGTCATGTTGTCATGCCTGCAGCACCTGCAATGTCCTGGGGCCAGCAGGTCTGTCCTGGGACTGTCAGAGAGGGGGTAGTAAGGGTGTTATTGCCCAAGGTCAGAGAGAACAGAATGCCAGGAATTCCAGGAGGCAGGACAGAGATTGAGATCATGGAGGCCAGCACAGGCATGAGGCCATGAGGTCAGGCTCATCAGTGGGAGATTCTAGGAGGACATCATACATCAGAGCATCATAAGGCAAAACCCCAGCTGAGGCAAACCTCTAGCCCAGGGGTGGGCAAACTTTTTGACTCGAGGGCCACAATGGGTTCTTAAACTGGACCGGAGGGCCGGAACAAAAGCATGGATGGAGTGTTTGTGTGAACTAATATAAATTCAAAGTAAACATCATTACATAAAAGGGTACGGTCTTTTTTTTTTTAGTTTTATTCATTTCAAACGGGCCGTAGTTTGCCCACGGCTGCTCTAGCCCTTGCATGTTTTCTGTTAAGGCAGAGGCCAATCCCAGGCCTTGGGTAGCCCCTAAGAAAGCCCAGCAAACTGAAGGCATTCAGTGGTAGCAAAGATCAAAGGGATCCCTTTTGATCAAAGATCAAAGGTTGATGTGTCACAAAAACTCAGGTGGTAACTACAGAACCAGAGCTAGAGCTCAGGATGGCAGCTTCCTGACTCCCTCCCAGTGCTCACTCCCACGCACTTCTGATGGACGCAGACAAGAGGCAGGGCCACCCTGGGCAGCCCAGTCGCTGTGCTGTCAGTGAGGATCCAGCATTGCAGGTGGTGAGAGTGACTCAAGCTTCAGATGCTAAAGGTGAGCGTGTGATGGGCTTATTATGCACTTTAGTTTCTGCAATGCCTCTAATCTTGGAAGGGCTTTGGAACTTGACTGTGTGATGGCTGCGCACTTGAGTTTCTTGGCGGTCAGAGGGGGCCCATTGGGCTGCATGCAGGGCGCATTGGGACCAATTGCTAGAATAGGAAGGGGACGATCAGAGACCTCCAGACCAGGGAAAGAGTTTGTGCTTCATCTTCAATTCGGTCGGAAGCCACTGACATCTTTTGAATAAGGGAGCGGAAATGGTGATGCTGGTAATAACAGCAATAATAATGGCTACCGTTTCTTGAGCACCTGCTTTGTACCAGGAAAATCACAGGCATTATCTCAGTTTATTCCCTGAGGCTCTTTTATTATAATGAGGAGATGGAAGCCCAGCAGAGTCAAGTTAATTGCATCACGTCCTACAGGGAGTAAGGGGCAGAGCTGGGATTTTCATTCTAAAGCCTGGCTCTACCTTTAGGTTATACTGCTAGTGCAAAAAGATTCATCTAGCTCTGGCCGGTGTGGCTTAATTGGTTGGGATCATGTACCAAAAGTTTGCCGGTTCGATTCCCAGTCGGGGCACATGCCCAGGTTGAGGTAGCTCTGGCCGGTGTGGCTTAATTGGTTGGGATCATGCACCAAAAATTTGCCGGTTCAATTCCCAGTCAGGGCACATGCCCAGGTTGAGAGCTCAATCTCCTGTAGGGGGAGTATAGGAGGCTGCTGGTCAATGTCTCACTCTTGAATCCCTCTCTCTCTCCCTCTCTTTCTCTCCCTCTTTCTCTCTGCCCCCCTTCTCCTCTCTCTAAAATAAAAAAGGTTCATCTGGCAGCATGATCTTAGGGGAAGACGCAGAGGGGAAGGCTAGAAGCTGAGACTCGGCAGAAAGTGTTGACCTGCCTAGAACAAGTTAACCCCTGGACTGTTGGCAACCCACCCAGCACTGTTTTACTGTTTGCAAACTGATCCATACATTTTCCCCAGCTCCAGCGTTTAAGAATCTGTATATGGAAAAGCAAATCATCACATATTTTTTTTCCTGAAGAGCTAAACCATTAGCATCATTAATTAGTGATAGTCCCACCAGCAGCGATCCAGGACCATCAGGAGATAAGATGCAGACTGAGTAAGTTTTCATTTTCTGTCCTCACCTGAGGATATGTTTACTGATTTTGAGAGAGAGAGGAAGGGGGCGTGGCAGGAGAGAGAGAGGAGAGAGGAGAGAGGAGAGA
>NW_005358901.1:590783-597607 GCF_000412655.1 Myotis brandtii | reverse complement strand
GATGTTTCTAACTCTCTATCCTTCTCCCTTCCTCTCTGTAAAAAATCAATAAAATATATTTAAAAAAAAAGAAAAGAAATTTTGATCGTTGTTCTGTTGATATTTGGCTCTGTTGACTAATGAGTTTGCTGACCACTGCCCCAGAACATCCGAATGTCAGAGATGGAGAGACCCAGCCATTACCAGCCAGTGGTTTTCAATTGGGGGCAGCTTCACTCCCAGGAAATATGTGGGACTTTCTGTTGGTCACTAAACGGGAGTGGGGGGGGGATACTTGGGGACATTTAGTGGGCAGGGGCCAGGTAGGTTAAGTATCCTGCATTGCACGCAACAACCAACAATAGTCCCTTCCGAAGTGCCAATACCCTTCCCCCAGGAACCAAAGATCCTGAGATCATACTGAGTTGGCGGCAGAGATAAGATCGGAGTCCGAGCCTCTGGATTCCAGTGCCAGTACCCTCTCCCTCACACTGACCCCCTCTCTCTCCCCCAGACCAGGATGCGCGTGAACAGCCCACATGGGGGCCACCAGAGCAGCAATACCAAGATGGGAATGCAGAAGGGACACCACAGCAGGCGGACTTATTGACATGACCAGAAACAGTGACCCACACTCCCCGGCTTTCTGTAATGCAGTCAATGACCAGGCGCTGACAGAGAAGAGCAACCAATTCTCAGATGCCAGGTGGCCATTGATCGGGTGCACACCTGACCTCCTCAGGTGCCTCTGCCTGCCCACAGGCCGGCGTGAGCAAGCATGCGATTTGTCACGGCAAGAAATGCCTGGAGAGGGCCAGCAGGATGTGTCAATTCCCCTGAGGGCTATTTTTGAGGGATAAGAAGCTAATGCAAAGCTAAATGGTTTGAGTAGAGTGGTTCCTGGCAAGCGTGTTCAGAGGCTGTATGGGAACTCTGCAGAGTCAAGGCCTGGAAGCAATGAGTTCCGACCCAGGCCCTTTGACCACAAGCAGTACAGGAAGGTGGCTGTTACGACCGGGCCAATTATCAGTCTTTTTAAAAGTCCTGTTGCAGTAACTAGTATATATTTACCTGAAATAAGCTACCCAAATGTCACAGAGTCATAGCATCTCTGTACGGTAACCCTGGTTATTTCATGCTGATCAGAGACTCGGATGGGCAGACATATTTTATTTCGGTTAAATAATAATAATTTTTTCATGAATGTGGTTTTCATTCTTTCCACAATTACTATTGAATATTTAATTCTGTGCCAAGCCCTCAGCTAGGTCCTAAAATAGCCACAGAGTGTTTTTTTGTTTTGTTTATTTGTTTGTTTTTTGATGATAAAAAGTGGGTGGGAATTTGGAGCCACCGGAAGTTTCACAGATGCTCTGCGGGCAGTTCTCCGGCAGTCACACAGAACACACTCTGAAGGGACAGGAGTAGGTGTCAGCGCACAGGCCAAGGTGGGCTAGTGAGACACACGGAGGGAAACCGGGCAAAGCAGAATAGCGAGCAATTGGCTGGCTTTGGGGGACTAACCACCCCCCTCCCGGGGGCTTCAAGAGGAAGAGACAGTGGGCACCGCAGTCAAGATCCACTTCCAGCCAGGAGCTAAGAGACTCAGAAATGCAGCCTCAGTCGTGCTTCTAGGAATCAGGGAGGTGTCACCTGTTGGCAAACACAGAGCTCTGGGGTTTGTGCTTACACTGGGAGGCAAGCCAGAGAAGGCAAATGAAGCCTGGATCACCGACAGCCCCAAGTAACCCAAGCGATGGCACTTGCTGGGCGATTTCTATTTCGAGTCCATGTATACAGAAGAACCAGCGTAGCGGGAGCCAAGTTCAGGGGCACAGACCTCCATTCAGTGTCGCTGGACAGAGTGCAAGGCTTTGTGACCCAGGACCGTGTGAGGTCCTGGGGTCAAAGCACTTGGAGGAATCAGCATAATCTTACTGTCGTCACTACATTAGGCGTATTCTGTAGTATTTTACAGTTTACCGGGCACTTTCATAGGCATATGTGTGCATATATACATTTTATAAGTAATGTTTTAATTACAAACATAGTGACATCATATTGCAGAACAGCTATGTGACAGAGAAAGGAAAATCCTGTCATCTTGCTACTTTTTGCTATTGGCATCTCCTTGTAGTTTTTTTCTTGTGCCTGTTATCTGTAACCTGGGCATGTATATTTTATCATCTCATTCTCCCCAAATCCTATGAAATAGACACTACTATATCCACTCTATAGATAGCCAGTTCAGGTAGGTGACTTGATTTGCCCAGAAGTCATAGAAGTAATAAATAATGAAGATGGGATTTGAACCCAAGCCTTCTCATACCAAAGGCCATGTGGTTTCCAGTAGAGTTCCATGGTACTACCTCAAATCCAAGGCCAAGCATAAATGGAAGCAAGACGGATGATTGCCAGGGCGTGTGGTCGAAGGGTGCACAGAGGCACATTTGCCCCAAGTCTGCCTCTCAACTGTGGGGGACCTAAGTGCTTACAACTCTCACCATTTCGCTCTCCTTTGTCTCAAGCATTGCCTCAGGAAGCCCCTGTTAAAATGTGCACACACGACCTACCAAGTGTCATGAATTAAATCACTTTCCTATGAGAAGAGCACAGGCAATAGAACTTGGAAACATTTTCAGAAGTCAAGTTCTCAGTCCTTAGATGGGAGGAGCCATGGAGATTTCTAGCATTTTTACCCCCCAACCTTTTTCAGATGAGGAGACAGAGGGTCCAAGAGAACCAGTGCCTTCCCCAAGATTAAGTAGCAGTGACAGAGCCCCGTGTTCAGGCCTGCAATTAGCTATGCTAAAGGGAGACTCCTATCTTTTGCAGTAATACTCTCGCTTTCTTTGTTCTTTCATTCATCTCCAATGCTTTGTAAGTCTTATATCTTGTGTTCATCTTGTAGTTAATATCATTTATACCTATATTTCACTACTTTGAGAATAAAACAGTACCTAATGATTTTCATGGTGTGAGATGGTTTTGTCAGAGTGGCCTGGATTTTCAGTTATGAATTACTGCTATTGATTTACTTATTGAGAACTGACTATAAGCACTATGTGAGGTACTAGGAAGGAATACAATGATGAATTGAACAGATATATTTCCTAGCCTCAAGATATTTGAAAATTGCATTCAGCTTTATAAACATACGAGAAGCCTGGTGCACGAATTTGTGCACGGGTGGGGTCCCTTGGCCTGGCGAGAGATCGGGGCAATTGGGGCCATCTCCCCCAGTCCCAATCAGGCTGATGCGGGTGGGCCGGCCTGGGAGGGACCGAGGGAGGGCTCTAGGGCATGTCCGGCCTGTATCACCCAGTCCCCATTGGCTGGATCTGCCAATGAGCGTCTGCCCCCTGGTGGTCAGTGTGCATCATAGCGACTGTTTGACCGAGCAGTTGATTGATCAGTTGGACACTTAGCATATTAGGCTTTTATACATATAGATGGATTACAATTAGACAATGACTCTAAATTCTAATGTTTTCTTTCTTCATGATCATTATCAATATTCTTTTTGTACTAGAGTTCTGTAATTTGGTAAAAAAAAATATTTGCTAAAAAATTAGCAAGACTACTTCTTCAGTAATTATTTTCTAGGAGGGACTCATGGAATACTTGCCGAGTCCTTACATATCTGGTTTGATGGTAGAAGCAGAAGACAGACAGACCTGTCCCAGTATCAATAGTCAAGTTGTGTTTGCACCGTCAGCAGACAGAGCCTCTCACCTGTTTCCACATACGCTGGTCCTCCCTTAACCGCCAGGAGAAGCTCCAAGACCCCAGTTAATGCTTGAAACTGCGGATAGCACTAACACTATATACACTATGTTTTTTCCCTATACATGCATACCTTTCACTTGCAGGAAGCACTTTACGGCTTCTTTTGACATATCTTCACTGCCAGCATCACCACCCTTGCACTTTGGGGCCATTACTAAGTAAAATAAGGGTTACTTGAACACAAGTACCGCGATACCATGACAGTCGACCTGATAACTGAGACAGCTACTAAGTGACTAATGGGTGGGGAGCAAACACAGCGTGGAAACTCTGGACAAAGGGATGATCCACATCCCAGGCAGGACAGAGTGGGGCAGAGTGAGATTTCATCACGCTACTCAGAATGGCACGCAAGGTAAAACTTATGAATTGCTTATTTCTGGAATTTTCCATTTAATATTTTCAAATGACTGTTGACCAAGTGTAATTAAAACCGTGGAAAGCAAAACAGCAGATAAGGTGGGAGGTGGGGGGGCGGGGCACTACTGTACTCAATTTGAACCTTGCTTCCTACCTGGTCTGGATTTCTGGGCTTTGACACCTAAATGACCCACTGGAATTCTGCACTCTGCCCCCCCCTCCCCCACTGGACCTTTTACTCTAGTGTCTGAGCTCAGATCTTTTTTCTGATTCACATTCTCTGGTTTGTTCTCTGAACTCCCAGGTTGTCTGGGCCCTGTCATATGTTAGGCCAACCAGCCCAGACTCTGCCCCTTCTGATCTGTTCTGTCCTCCTGCTTCCCACCACCCACCTCTGACAGCAGGACCCTGAGGGGGTGGATACATGGCTGTCAGTTTTTTTAATTTTTATTTTTATTGATTTCAGAAAGGAAGGGAGAAGGAGAGAGAGATAGAAACATCAATGATGAGAGAGAATCATTGATTGTCTGCCTTCTGCATGCCCCACGCTGGGGATTGAGCCCACAACCCAGGCATGTACCCTTGACCAGAATCAAATCTGGGACCCTTCAGTCCGTAGGCTGATGCTCTTTCCACTGAGCCAAACTGGCTAGGGCTGGCTGTCAGTTTTAATTGATGAAAAAGGCCAGTGAGCTTTGGTCGGGGAGATGGAGAGGGGTATATGGGGCGGGGTTAATATACCCATATCTGTCTTTCTGTCCTTCTAGTGGGATTAAAAATTCAAATAATAAATAAATAAATAAATAAACAACCCCAAAAATGCTTTTTTAAACAGCAGAAGAAAATTTTTTGGTCTTTATTCCTCCTCAAAGAAAAGTAGAAAAAGTAACCTTTTCCAGACTATCACATCTCTAAATATAGCAAATTCTCACTTTAAGAGCACACTGAATTGTACATGATGAATGTTTATTTCCCAAGCTGAGAGAGAGAGAAGAGAGAGTTTGGTTCTTATAAAAATTATAAAATAAAAATTACAGGGCATTATGAAAATTACATTTTGCATATTTTATAATTTCCATCCCCCTGCAAAAAAAAAAAAAAAGTCTAATTTCTAACCATCCGTGACTTCAAAATATCTGGGAATCCTATGCCTCCAAATGGGAATCTCCAGGTAAGTTGAAAATAATATAAAATATCCAGGGAGAACATCTTCGGGGTTCAGGAAAAATGTAAACCTTTCTTTGGTTATGATCTTTATTTTTTTAAAATATCCAATTATTTAAAATCAAGAACATAAAAGATCTGAATTTTACTCTTCTTTCTATATTGTTGGGTTAATGTAGACACTATCTCTCTCCTCTCTCTCTCTCTCTCTCGCCTTCCTTTTCTGGTCCACTGCCTTTCTCTCTGGATCTCGGTTCATCAGGCTTTGTTGCTCTATTTTAAATCTTATCAGTCATCCCATCTCTGTCCCATAGAGAGAACGTGGTTCAAATGGCCTGGTTGAATGAAAGAAGGCAGCCAACCCCACTTGGCTCTTGGATTTCTTTTTTTTTAAATTTAATATATTTTTATTGATTTCAGAGAGGAAGGGAGAGGGAGAGAGAGATAGAAACATCAATGATGAGAGGGAATCATTGATTGGCTGCCTTCTGTACACCTTCTATTGGGGATCCAGCCCCAAACCTGGGCATGTGCCCTGACTGGGAATCGAACCATGACCTCCTGGTTCATAGGTCAACACTCAACCACTGAGTCACACTGGCTGGGCTCTTGGATTTCTTTTATGAAGCCAAATGAAATCTAGATATTAAGCAAAAACGGAGACACTCCCATTACTCCAAGGCCAATAGTATGTCTCCTCAACAGTTTGCTCAGGACACAAGATTTCTCTCGCTTTGATGGGTCCTTAGAAAAAAGTATCTCCCTAAAGATGGAGTTTTTTCCAGTTAAGAAATACTTGGATTTAGTTGGACCTTTGGGCCCTTATTTTGTACCTGGGAATAAGGGCACATGAATAAGACAGTTCTCCTTGCAAGAAATTCAGTCTGCAACATGCGTGGACCTTGAGGACATTATGCTAAGCAAAATAAGCCAGTCACGAAAAGACAAATATTGTGTGATCCCACTTACATGACAGAATATAGAATGACGATTGCCATGGGCGGGGTTGGGGGGGGGATAGGCAGTTATTGTTTAATGGGGACAAAGTTTTAGTTTGAAAAGATGAAAAAGTTCTGAAGATGATTGGTGATGATGGCTGCACAACAATGTGAATGTACTTAATGCTACTGAACTGAACACTTACAAATGATTAAAGTGGTAAATTTCATACTATGTGTATTTTACCATGCTTAACAATTAAAAAAGAAGTTTATGGTCTAGTAAGAGTTATCAATAGGTTTACAATCTTATAGTTAGAAAAAGGAATTAGAGGTCTCTCAGCCCAATGTTTCTCAAACCTTCTTCTTACTGGGATCCATAATAAAGAATTGCATTTATATCATGATCTAGTATGTATATGTCATGCTACTGATATATACATGTGTGTATATATATATATCTCATACATATATCAGTGCATATATGTATACATATATATATATGTCAGTGCATATATAGTCACTGATACATACACATATGTATAGACAGACATACACATAGATGTATACATAACTGAAATACAAGCCTAAGTA
>NW_005358901.1:575821-590647 GCF_000412655.1 Myotis brandtii | reverse complement strand
ATTTATATTTACTTATATTTATAAATATATATATATAACTGAAAATATATAACTAGCAAATGGCATAGGAAACATTATTTACTCTACTATATAGAATGTGTTTTGACTTATTTTTACATAATTTTATCCCATTTTATTTTAAAAAATCAGTTATAATCCACAAATCAATTTCACAATCCACTAATGGGTCTCAATCTACAGTTTGAAAAACATTAATCTAGACCAGTGCCCAACACAACACAGAAATCTCTATAGCCACCCTGCTGGGTGGGAATCCAATTTCTGCTTGAGTGCTTTTCGTGCTGGGGAACTCACTCCCTACCATGCTCTATGGTGGGTCCATCTAGCGATGAAAGAGTCTCACCCACTGCAAACCTGTCCCAGAAAGGCTGGGACCCCCGGACAGGTGCACAGGCGCTGGCGAGGATGAGTGGGCTTCCAGGAGAGGGGAAGGGATAGTTCCAGAAAGCAAGGTGAGGGCCTGGGGGCAGCTGAGGAGAGGGGAGTTGGCTGGCCCTAGAGCAGTGGTTCTCAACCTTCTGGCCCTTTAAATACAGTTCCTCATGTTGTGAGCCAACCATAAAATTATTTCCGTTGCTACTTCATAACTGTAATGTTGCTACTGTTATGAATCGTAATGTAAATATCTGATATGCAGGATGGTCTTAGGCGACCCCTGGGAAAGGGTCGTTCGACCCCCCACGGGGTCGCGACCCACAGGTTGAGAACCGCTGCCCTAGAGGCTCGAGCGGGCTCTCTGAGAGACTCAGCTGCGCTGAGCAGACCTCTCGCCTCTGCCTCCTCGCTGCTCCCGCTCTGTGATTACCTCCTCATCTGACAGATGACCTCACTCCCCGGCACCCTGACTCCCTGCCTGTGGGACGCGACCCACAGGTTGAGAACCGCTGCCCTAGAGGATCGAGCGGGCTCTCTGAGAGACTCAGCTGCGCTGATCAGACCTCTCGCCTCTGCCTCCTCGCTGCTCCTCCGGCTCTGTGATTACTTCCTCATCTGACAGATGATCTCACTCCGCGGCACCCTGACTCCCTGCCTGTGGGAGGGGTTTCCTCCCCCTCGAGGGGCCTCAGCCTCAGGAGACACAGATTCCCCCACCTTCCCTCTCCACCTCCCCACCTCCCTGCAGGACTCCCGCAGCCACCGCTGGCCAGCCTCCTGCTATTCTCTTGGTCTTGACACACAGGGTATCCCTGCCCCAATGTGCAGACACGGGCTGCCTGAGCCCCCACCAGGGGCTGTGGAGACCTGCCCGTTTTCAGGACAATGGACTGCTCCACACCGGACCGTGTCTTCCCCGGAGGAATAAAACCCAAACAGCACCACCGCGTGGGGATAGCCGGCCGCTGGACATCCACGCCCGGGGTCCTGCATGAGAAGAGGGCTGTGCCCCAGCCACAGGCGAGGGGGGTGGGCTGAAGGAGGCGTGGACTGGCTGGGCCACAGGCAGGGACCAGGGCGTGGCAGTTGTGGGTCTCGCAGTTTGCAGCCTCACAGCCAGCCACCCTGCCCAGGTAGGATCAGGTTGACCTCAGGGCGGGGCGGGGCGGGGCAGGGGAGAGGGGGGGATCTCATTTCATCCCTCGAAGCAAGAGAAAAAAGTAACTTGGTGCCGATAGAGGATAAAGAACGGGTGATACAAAGGGAAAGAGAGAGGAGAAAAGCTGGGGCTGAGAAAAGAAATGAAGAACACGGAGCAGCTTCTAGCTCGAAAGGGGCTGGGGTCAGAGCCCGCTCCGGGGAAGCCGGATGCTGAGCAAGACCTTTCTCCCAGCCCCAACACATCTTGATGCAGGAAAAAACCCTCACCGTGGACATCTGACCCAGGCCGTTCCCGCCCACCCTCTCTCTCCTGAGCTCTGCAATGGGAGGGACGCCGGCAACCCACCCTCTCCCCTCTGCGGAGAGCATTCTTTTCCCCTCACCCAATTTCCCCCGGGGTTTGACAAAGTTTAATTGATTGCGTGAAACCAAAAGGCAACACAATAGGTGCCAGACCCCCTGCTGCTTCTCCTCTGTGAAGCGGCCGGTGTCCTTTTTCTTTTATCCGAAGAGCCTCGCATAATTTGCATTTCATTTCTACTTACCTGCAGTCCCGTTAGAAGCGAGCTGCTCCCTTCCTCACTCCCTCAATTAGTGGTACCCTGGGCTTCTCTCCACATCAGCACCACTGCTCGGCTCTCGCCATGACATCACCTCCGAGCTCTCTGATTGGCCAACAGTGGGTTGCTTGGCAATTGGACAGTTTCCTCCGGCGGCGGAGCAGGGATTGCCTGAGTGAGTAACTCTTAGCAGGCCAGGGAGTGGAAGATGATGTCAGACAAATAGCCTGCATGCCATGCAGCCTGTAGAACGGGGGGACCAGCGGGGTGAGGGTGGGGATGAAGAAAGAAAGAGGGAGTGGCACGGGAAGGTGGGGGTGAAGGCACAGCTTGCAGGCTGAGCGGTCCAGCGAGCGACGGCACCTGGAGAGGGGGGCTGATGAATGATTTCCAGAATCGTTAGCTCTTTCAGATCTGGGGGTGGGAGACTGTGGAATCTAGAGAAGTCAGAAAGCACAGATGACTCCTAAAAATAGCTTCCCGGAGGGCTTGGTGCCGGGTTTCCATCTTGGTCAGAAGGCCTGGTGGGTTTGCATAGTGACTCAGAAGGCAAGGAGGGGCTGCAGGTGCCTCAGACCATGGGGGTGGGGAAGGTGCAGTACGGGGGTCCCGGGAGAGCAGGGCTTCCCTCTCCCCACCTCGCTGTCCTGTTGGCCGCTCCTGTGCTGTGGCTATTTGACCAGCGCGGGTGGGTCCGCACCGCCCGGCCAGCCCTCCTGATATTCCCGATCGGGACTGAAGCTGAGGTCATCACCGCCTGGGGGACTCCTAAATGAGGCGGACCCCTGAGGGGAGGCAATGGGTCATCCAACTGTAGCTTCTTTAGTTCCCTCAGGGAATGGGGGCAGGGAGCCCCAGGTGTAACCTCTCAACCTGCTCACCCTGAGCCAGGCAGCTGGAGGTGCAAGGTGAGGAGGCTGAGCGGGAGACAGGCTGTGGGGCAAGCCCCCTGCTCCAGAATGCTCCTCCTTGTCAAAGCTCCCTGGGCGTGCCCTCCATCCCGCACTCCCACGGCAGGTGGGACTGCTCCACCACCCAGCTCTGCCTCACCCCCTTTTGGCTGGGGTGGGGACACATTTCTGTGTGTGTAGTAAAATATATATAACATAAAGTTTATTATTTTAACCATTTTAAGTGTGCAGTTCAGGGGCATTAAGTACATTCACACTGCTGTGCTACCGTCACCACCATCTATCTTAGAACTTTATCTTTCCAAACGGAAACTCTGTACCCATTAAACAGTGACTCCCCATTTGCCCTTTTCACCACGCCCCACCCCAAACTCTAATCTACCTTTTGTCTCAATGAATTTGCCTAGTCTAGCAATTTCATTACCTCATGTATTACCTCATGGAGTGAAATCATATAAGATTCATCCTTTTGTTTCTGGCTTATCTCATTTAGCATCATGTCCTCAAGGTTCATCCAACACTGACGCATGTGTCAGAACGTCGTGGCCTCGCCTTCTTCAAGGAGGGTCAGTTCAACCACAATCAATTTCACGGACCCCCACGCTCTACCACCACGCCCCTGCTGCCTGAGGATACGCATAATGGCAAAAGGTTACCTTGCTTTTAAGTTATGTTTTCAAACTACAAGAGCACCGGTGAGCATCTACGCACTGCAGTCCATGCATGTATAAGAGTGCTGTGTGGTCACTCTGCAGGCAGCCGGGGAAGCAGTAGGTTCTCAGGCCCCAGCACGGACCCTGGCCTGCACCCCACAGCTGAGACCCACCGTGTGGCTCATCAGGTGGGGAGAGCACCGGTTAGGCTGCCCCCTCTGACCAACCACGCTCAGGGGTGGCCAGAATAAGCAATGACCCCGACGTCTTGGGAGGCTTCCGAGCTCACCCACACTGGGGCTTTTGTGTCACCCCATCAGTGCCGGAAGGCCAGCAGCAGGAAACCGGTCTTCTGTTTGAACAACACTCCTCTCATGCCGGCCTCATGCCACGAACCCGGGGCCCTGGGGCCCTGGGCTGGCCCATGTCAGAGGGGATCAGGCGTGCCTATGAATAGCAGAGTGGTTTCTCAACATGGAGAGACAACGGAGGCCACACTGGTCACCAGGCTGCAATGGGAATCCAGGCAAACGGGAACCTTGCGGCTGCCCTTGCAGTCAGGGGAGCCTCTCTCCCCTCCCCCGACTCTCTTTCCTCTTCCCTCCCAGCCCTGGAAGTCTGGAATTCCACAAATCTGCAGGCTCTGGAAAGGGAGGGGGTCGGGGAGGAGACAGTGAGTTGCCATGGTGATGGCAGCCAATGAGAGATCCTGCGCTACTAGGCGAGGGGAGCACTCTGTCTGCATCCCCCCTAACCCCCCCCCCCCCCCCGCCCCCAACTGACTGATAGGAGGGTGTGGCTGGGACAGGGTGGGGGAATGGACAGGAGAAAACATCATGACCTGAGGGCAGAGACCAAGGTGGGGGGCTAAGGGTAGTGAGGAGGGCTGCCCCATTTCTAGAATTAGCTAGCTACCATCTGAGTGCTGAGCTATGATGGGAGGTGGATGGAGATATATATACATATCAGTTGCCCCCACAATGTTTTGCTCCCATCACCACTGTTCAGAACTTTTCATCTTCCCAAACTAAAACTCTGTACCCATGAAACAACAGCACCCCTTTCCCTCTTCCCTGGTAATAGATACAGTAATCGGCAAAGCTCACAACAGCCCTGCGAGAAAGGGCTTCCCCTGCCACCCCAGAGCCAGAAAGGAAAGGTAAATTGCAAACAGCCTGGCTGCTGAGTAGTGAGGCTAGATTTGAACTGATGTGGGGGAGGGGAAATATTAACGGGAAGAGGGCGGAGAGGTAGAGCCACAGCCACTGGACCCTCCTAAATGCAGTGGCTGCACATCAGTCACAGGGACGTGGGGCCCCCAATGCACAGACCTGTGACTTCGCTCTGTTGACGCCACCTTTCACGGCGCAGGTTGCACTGTGGCGACGACACTGGGGTGGGGCAGGTGTGGTCATTCCCCGATGCCCGTGTGCTGCCTGGCTGCCCCGCGGGCTCGCCATCATTTACCTCTTCCAAGGGTGAAACATGACTAACGTGTGGGGACGGGGACCCCGCATCCTCTTGTCAGTTTCCAAGTGTGGAAAGAAGCAGCAGCAAACAATCAGTAGGTGATTGACTATCCAGAAAGCAGGCATTGACTTGACTGACAATAACTCACATGTACAGCCCCCAGGCCACAGGGGGCAGTGCCCAGGCCCTCAGGGACCTGCCCGTCACAGAGGTAGCTCTGCTGTAGGGCCAACTGCACACTCACCTAGGGGATCCTCAGGAAATACTGTCCTAGCCTCACACAGGCATTCAGAATATATCTGAACACTGCGTGTGTGTCAGCTTCATTCACACTTGGGTGGTTTATAAAGATTACCCAATGTAAATGGGCATTTATTTTCTGCTTTTATTTTAGGAGGAGACAGAAGCTTGGAGGATTTTTTTCCCCCCTGTAGAATGTGTTGAACTGAACATTGTCAGGGATTGACTTAAAACAAATAAAAACGTTTGCACTATGAAATGTTTTTTTAAACTGTGAACGCTGTTTCACTTGAAGAGCAGCTGCTATGACTCTTGCACTCTTGTGACATCAGTGGCTTAGATATTTTTTCAATCAACACAAACTCAGTCAGTTGGAATTTAGGCAATGGATTGCGGGAGCCATTTGTTTATGCTAATTATTTATAAACTGCATTGTAATGGCAGTTAATGATTAGAACAATACCATATAATGTTTATAAAAACAACATATATAAAGTGAGCTAAAACCTGTGAGTCACTTACATGCCTGCTGCAAAGTATGTGCTCAATAAATGTTAGCTATTATTATGATTGTCACTAAAGATAAAAGCAGAATACCCATGAGTTTGCTAGGAACAGAAGCCCATTTCAAACTTGTTAACAAAACAAGATAATTTATATTAAAACTTGACAGTACCCCCCCACCATTAGAAAATGGGCAAAAACATGAAGGGACACATCAATGAGGATATACAGACAACAAATATACACATGGGGGAAAAAAGTTCATTTACTAGCAATTTAAAAAGGCAATTTATAATGACAATGAGCCGTGGTTGGTGTGGCTTAGTTGGTTGCAGGTTAGATTCCTGGTCAGGGCACATACCCAGAATTTGGGTTCAATCTCCAGTTGGGTTGCAGGTTGTAGACAACCGATTGATGTTTCTCTCTCACATTGAGATTTCTCCCTTGTGTTTTCCCTCTCCCTTCCTCTCTCTCTAAAATCAATAAAAACATATCCTTGGGTGAGGGTTAAAAATAAAAAGAATATTCTCAAAATGACAAAATTATAGAGATGGAAATAGATTAGAAGTTGCCACGGATTAGGAGTGGTGAAAAAAGGGGTGACTATATAGGGAAAACAGTAAGAAGATCTTTATGGCATACATTGTACCAATGTCCATTTCCTGGTTTGATATTATACTAGAGTTATGGAAGTTGTAACCATGTGAGAAATAGTGCAGGGTACATGGGACCCTTCTGCAACTTACTCTATACCTATAATTATTTCAAAATTAAAGGTGTTTCTTTTTTTGGAGCTTGAGGAAGTGTCAGACATAGTTCATGGAATATAAAGCAAAAATGCAACCCTTCCTCCTGAGAAGCAAGAACCAGGAAGGCACTCATGAATCAGCTCCCCCACCAAACCCCAGCCTCTTTGCAAAGCTGCTTCCTTCCTCTCTGTTTGTAGATACCTTCCCTCTGTAGGCACCATCCCTGCTATGGACACCATCCCTGCTGTGGACATCAAGCACCATCCCTGCTGTAGACACCATCCCTGCTGTGGGCACCATCCCTGCTGTAGACACCATCCCTGCTGTGGGCACCATCCCTGCTGTAGACACCATCCCTGCTGTGAACACCATCCCTGTTGTAGGCACCATGCCTGCTATAGGCACCATCTCTGGTCTTCCATGCACATGGCTGCTTCACAACCATGAAAAACTCCTTGCTTACCTGGCAGCAGTGCTGAAATCCTTTGTAGGCCTGCTGTAGGCACCATCCCTGCTGTAGGCACCATCCCTGCTGTAGGCACCATCCCTGCTGTAGGCACCATCCCTGCTGTAGGCACCATCCCTGCTGTAGACACCAGCCCTGCTGTAGGCACCATCCCTGCTATAGGCACCATCCCTGCTGTGGACACCATCCCTGCTGAGGACACCATCCCTGCTGTAGACACCATCCCTGCTGTGGGCACCATCCCTGCTGTAGACACCATCCCTGCTGTGGGCACCATCCCTGCTGTAGACACCATCCCTGCTGTGGGCACCATCCCTGCTGTAGACACCATCCCTGCTGTGGGCACCATCCCTGCTGTAGACACCATCCCTGCTGTGGGCACCATCCCTGCTGTAGACACCATCCCTGCTGTGAACACCATCCCTGTTGTAGGCACCATGCCTGCTATAGGCACCATCTCTGGTCTTCCATGCACATGGCTGCTTCACAACCATGAAAAACTCCTTGCTTACCTGGCAGCAGTGCTGAAATCCTTTGTAGGTGAGCCACACAGAGAAATCCATTTGTTCTCTCTTTGAGTCAATTCAAAATTTTCAGGAAAATAAAATCAACCAGCCCTACTCCTCATCCCATGACAGTGGGGTCACACAGCACAGACGTGTCTGCCAACACAAACATCTTCGCCATCCCCCATGGAGGCCCTGACCCCAGGCCATGTCCCTTTCCCCTCCGAGTCAGTCTCCAGGTGGTCTAGTCTATGGAGGATGATAAAATCTGCCACCTGTGTCCCACCTGACAAAGAACATGAGGAGAGAGAGTGGACAATAAGCTCCCATAAGAATGAAGAAGGAAGGGGCCTGGCAAAGCTCGCAGCAGCTACACGGTGACTCCTGCCAGCCTCTGGGGGAGCCCTTGGTTAGCCAGTGCAGCCACTCCAGGATCTGCTCCTGGGGGCATGGTCCTTGTGTGGGGTCCTCCTGGGCCACCCCTGGGAGGAGATTGGAGATGAACTGGCTGTGGAGTTAGCAGCCTCTGAGCTTGGGCCTGCGCTCGCCTGAGGGACTGAGAAGCTCCTAATGTGGATCTGTGTCACTTTAAAAACGCTGTTCTCGAGGCTTGAAGTTTTCCTGGCAGCATAAAGCCTGTAAAACCTTCATTAGCAGTCCTTCGACTTAATTTAGGGAGATTCGATTTGCTGGAAGCCGTTTCTAGACAGTTTGGTAAGCTGGCCAGCCAGAGGCAGGCTGTGTCTAAGGGACTTCCGTTTCTTAGGACGCCTGCTATATATTTTGCTTAATGGGTTTCACTTTAGGATGTAGAGGCCTCATTAGCCCAGTGGGGCATCCTCAGCCTGGTCCTCAAGTGTGCTGTGCAGGGGAGGCACCGCCACCTCTGTCCAGCAAGAGGACGCACCAGACGGACTTGGTGAAAGTGTTGAAGGATCAGGGTTCCCCAAAGCCCCTAGTGCAGCGGTTCTCAACCTGTGGGTCGCGACCCCTTTGGGGGTTGAAAGACCCTTTCACAGGGGTCGCCTAAGACCATCGGAAAACACATATGTAATTACATATTGTTTTTGTGATTAATCACTATGCTTTAATTATGTTCAATTTGTAACAATGAAATTGGGGGTCACCACAACATGAGGAACTGTATTAAAGGGTCGCAGCATTAGGAAGGTTGAGAACCACTGCCCTAGCGTGTCTCAACGGACCTGGTTTCAATGGCCAGGGCCTGGCTGCTTCGTTATTGGTGGCCACATTAGTGCTGTGTCGGTGGCTGCACAGTGTTAGGTGCGGCAGCTCAGGAAGTCCCACGGTGAATTTTGAGAATGAACTCGCAGTGTTCTTAGCTCCTATACTGTCAGCATAATGAACGCCAGGGGCAGGGTTGCATAACTGACCTGTTTTCCGTTACTGACTTTAAGTCAGGCAGCGTCAGACTGCTTCACGTCTCCCGTGCACCTTACTGAAGTCCCAGGGAGGAGCTGGCACAGCCGGACGTCCTCGAGGTGGCCTTTCAAGCCCCCTGAAGCCTCAGATTCAGGACAAAATTGTCCAAGTTCCCAAAACAACAGACACTAATTTCACCAGTGACTTCAGTCCGTGTCCCACAAACATTCCTCCCCCTGCGGGAGAGGTGGGATCCGTGTTCCCAAGCCGTGAAATGAGCCAGTTATGTGATTAGGTGCAGCTTCATTTCCTGGTCCCAGGTTGCATCTTATTCAGAGTCTTTTTCCTGTAAACGAACAGGAAACGATTTCAAAGTACCTTAAGCAAAACCAGGAAGTTCATTCAAGTTTACAGGGAGATCACATAGAAACCAACACAAAAGGACAGCTGGGTTGAACCTGGAACTGGAAACCAACAGAATCTGGGAGCTTCCCCCTCCCCACCTCACCCCCACTCACCCCTCACCCTGCCAGTCTTCCTCTCTTCCTCTCTGCTTCTCCCTGTACTTGGATGTGTCTCCCGCTGCTGACACCATGTGGTCACTCATGTCCTCATCCGCATCTGTCCACAAGGCCATATCTGCCCATCTCCATGACAGAGACTCTACTCTCTGAGCACTGGCCATCCCACCTTTCTTGGGGTGAAAAAGAGACAAACCAACCCTCCTTCAATCCCAATTTCAAATGTCCAAGCAAGAGAACCCATCTGGCCCAATTTCAGTCAGGCGTGCGTGTCTGATGGCAAGGATTTTGGCAGGGAGGTGAGGGTGGGGGTTGCACAGTGCAAATCCGCATGGAGTAGGGGATACTGTTCTCAGAGTGGGCATTGGGAAGCGCTGAGCAGACATCCCACACGGTACGCCATCAGGGTTAGTGACTAATAATAAAACAGCAACATTGTGCTCCTTGCCTTTGAACAAAAGGCAATTGCCAACAGCAGAACAATTGAATCAGGTTAGGAAAAAAGAGAAAAGCTTGGAGCAGGAAGAGGATTTGCCTTATGCATATCCTGGCCTCTAGCACTACAGCTGTCCCTTCCCCAGTGCAACATTCCCAGGGGCTGAAACCCCTAGAAGGGGAACTCACAAAGGATGCTGTAAACACGGGATGTCTGTCGGAAGGGCTGGTGCTGGGAGATGAGGGGGCCGCCTGCCCCCTCAGCTAAGGTCACGGCTGGCCAGCCACTGAGTTCTGTGTGCTGCGTGCTGCTTTGTGTGTGGATGGTGCTGGAGCCAGGGAGCTGGGATCACCTCTGGGTCCTCCTGGTACATTCCCTCCTTGACCCGCTCAGGAGCACAGAGAGAACAGGGGAAAAAGAGCTGATTTGCTCTCACCTGCAGAATTTAGGTTTAAAGGGACAGTAGAGACTGGGAGGACTGTAAAGGTAGCCTTAAAAGAAGGGCAGAATAGGAGGAAACACATACAATCCTGCCACAATGACGAAAGCCACGGTGACTTTCACTCACCACGTAGGTTAGGATCTGCCTCGTTCTGCTCCATGGCTTCGCAACCATTTTAGATCAATGAATGGGCCAAATTCAAGCCAAGAAATCTTGAAGATGAAATTAGCCTGCAAAAAATCAATTTGTATCCCAAGGTTAAAGGAAACTAGAAATACCCGTAAGCATAATATCAATAACACTTTCAAATTCTAGCAAAATAAACAAGACATCAGAGGAAAATGGAAACATAAACTGAAGGAGGGGTGAGGAGGGAGGAGGCGGAGATTTTGAACTAATTGAAATATATAGTCAAGAAAATTATTTACAGTATGTTCACTTTCCAGAGAGAATGAATAGTGGTTTGCTTGTTAGAAGGAAACAACTCACATTTTAAATGGATTTTCTTTAAAAAAATTTTTTTAAAATTTATTGATGAGGAAGAGAGAGAGAGGTTTGTTGTTCCACTTATTTATGCAGTCACTGGTTGATTTTTGTATGTGCGCTGACCAGAGATCTAACCTGAAACCGTAGCATTTCAGAAGGACGCTCTAACCAATGATAGAGTGGCCAAGGTTAAATGGATTTTCTTATTTTCTAGGAAAATAAAAAACTGGTTTCTTCTTATCTAGAGAGGTTTTTTCTTGATTAAGCCTGGGTTGTCCTGCATGATTCCATTTATAGGAAGCTCTGGGAGAGACAGATCACATCCGCAGTGATGGGAAGCATGTCAGGGGCTGCCTGGGCTGGGTGTGTGAGGGCCACAGGGACCTCTGGGGTGACGGAAATGTTCCCTACCTTGGTTGTGGCAGTGGTGGCATGGGCCTATGTATTTGTCAAAACTCATTGAACTTAACATGAGTTTATTGTTGGTAAATTATATCTCAATAAAGTTAATTTAAAAAAAACAACTACTGTGTGAGAACGGCAGAAAAAAATTATAAAAGAACAGCATCTTCCCCCAAAGCTGGGGCATTGCCCTCCTGGAATCAAAAAAAGCACTTCTCTCTCTCCATAAGAAAAGTGGGTAGAGAGAAGTTCAAGATACTCTGGAAAGACAAGGTTTCGCTTGATTCAGATGAGGGAACAGGGTTTCCCTAGGAGGGCAGGGGTGGGAAGAGCCTGTCACGCCGAGATCAGCTGTGTAAGGCTCTGAGCTTACTGAGTGGCGTATTCAGTGAACTATATAATAGTAAAATCATCATGAAGTTAAACAAGCAAGACCTGTGAGAGGCAACAAATTGTTCCTGGATGAAAATCCTGGCAAAGCCCATGATTGCCTGCTTACACTCTTAATTCCCAAAGCAGCCTCATCAGGAATTAGTACATCCCATCAACATGTCCAACTTTGTTAGAACTGACCGTTTTCTCCCTGCCTCCCACCAGGGGTGTTTGGGGCCGGGGCCAGCTCCTTCCCCACCCCTCTGCCTTGCGTTCTTCCCCTGCTGCCAGAGTGGGGATGAGGGGGTGGGGAGGAGAGTGGGGAAAGTAGGGTCTTCTGAGGCTGCCTCGGTCCTGATGGTGAATTGCTGCCCTCGGGAACTCAGGTGTTCAGGGCTGACTTTGCCTTGCAGCACTTTGGAGGGTTCCTTAGAGAGCCAGGCATGCCCCATTTCTGGCTCCTCTTACTTGCAGCTCCCTGGCAGTGGGTGGGGGGGGGGTGCCTTCCTAACAGATTGCTCTGGCTCTAGCCGTCACTGGGCAGGAGTGGAGGGCACATGCCAGCTTATTGTTGGGGCCCCTCTCCCTTCCAGATGGCTCCTTGGGACAGAAGTTGAGACAACTCCAGGCAGGTCATCACAAGGCCATCTGGTCCTCAGGAGATTCACACACCCGCTTTGTTCCAACAAAGTTTGTGGCTCAGGCTGTCCCCGAGGCAGCAGCCTCTCTCTGTTCTGTCATCAGAGCAGGTAACCCGCCCAGGATGATTCTTCAAGCACTAATTAGATGCCAGCCACTGTGACCTCCAAGATCCAGAGGTCACGTAGGAGGTATTCCAGGTTGTCCCGGTGAAATTCCTTTCCTTAGTGCTGGGGTAAGTGAAAGGCATGCTCTCGATTCCCCTGTGGTCGCAGAAGTGCATGTGGGGAGCTGGGAAATTGGGGGGGAAGGTGGGACCCACAGCACCCTAATAATGCTCCTCAGAGAAATACTCCCATTAATCCCAGCCCTGCTCATGGTGTTCAACTTCTCTCATAGGCTGGGAAAGAGGGAGGTCAGCTTGTAACAGTGGGGGGTTATAACCCACCCAATCATTCATTTGACATTGTTTCTGTGAATGCTGACTCTGGCTAATATGTAGCTTGTAGATAAACAGCATCCTATATAATAAAAGGCTAGTATGCAAATTGTTCCCTTGGGAGTTCCACCAACCGGGAGTACCACCGCTCGCTATGACATGCGCTGACCACCAGGGGGTGGTGTGGAAGGAAGGAAGGCCCTGATCGACCCTGATCACTGGCCAGTCCTAAGGACCCTACCCATGCACAAATTTCATGCACTGGGCCTCTAGTGTTTGTATAAGATTCCTGGGAGTTAACTTCAGAAGATGCAGGCTCTGACCTTCAGTCATCACAGTTCCAGGAGATTTGCTGACCTTCAACTGTATAACCAGGAAAACATAAAATCAGATGTTAAAACCAGGATGATGCACACCAGACTATCACTTGACCAGTTTTGAGATCCTTATCAGAATGGACTGTGCTGGTCTGCATGTAGAGAACTTTTCAACCCCTCCCTTGATCTCTCTGCTTTGCTTTCCTTCTCCCTCCTTATAAAATCCTCTGTTTGCTCTGAGATGTTCAGAAGGGCTTTGTAACAAGAGTCCCCCATCTTCTTAGGTGGCTGACACTTTCACCAGTACCTATCACAGGAGTTTGGCTTTTGTGGTGACAGGAAGCTGAACCTTGGATTCAGTTACAAGCTGAGGTTTGCAAAACAGGCTGTAGGTCCCTTTACATACCTGCATTGGGTCCCACCCCTCACTTAGGGTGTGGAAATGGTGGGCCCTATTTTCTTGGAGTCACAGCCTGAACCAATACAGTACCAACATCAGCTGTTACATACTGATTCCTACAAGGACCAGGAAAACATAAAATCAGATGTTAAAACCAGGATGATGCACACCAGACTATCACTTGACCAGTTTTGAGATCCTTATCAGAATGGACTGTGCTGGTCTGCATGTAGAGAACTTTTCAACCCCTCCCTTGATCTCTCTGCTTTGCTTTCCTTCTCCCTCCTTATAAAATCCTCTGTTTGCTCTGAGATGTTCAGAAGGGCTTTGTAACAAGAGTCCCCCATCTTTTTAGGTGGCCGACACTTGAATAAACCTCTTTTCTTTTTCACCAGTACCTATCGCAGGAGTTTGGCTTTTGTGGTGACAGGCAGCTGAACCTCAGATTCAGTTACAAGCTGAGGTTTGCAAAACAGGCTGTCAGTCCCTTTACATACCTGCATTGGGTCTCACCCCTCACTTTAGGGTGTGGAAATGGTGGGCCCTATTTTCTTGGAGTCACAGCCTGAACCAATACAGTACCAACATCAGCTGTTACATGATGATTCCTACAAGGACCGGGTACTCTGCTGGGCTCTTGACATAGATGATCTCATTTCACGTTCACAATAAACCTGTATGTTGGGAATGACTATTGCCATTTTGCACATGAAGAAACTGAGTCTCAAGGAGGATAACTGACTTGGCCAAGGTCACATTGCTACCTACAGGAGCTCAATGACGAATCCAGCTTTTCTGGTTCTATGCTGTGCTGGACCCAGAACAAAATACTCTACGTATATTGATATTATGGAAACAAAACTCATGAATTCAGAAGCCTTTGAGGAGTTCACAATCCTGACAGGGCAGGTGTGGCCCCACTCACCTTCCAGCCCCAGCCTTCTCCTGTTCATCCTTCCTTCCTCCTATGGGACACCCCCTACCTTCCCATCCCACTCCTCCTCTCTGGCCTCAGACAAATTGTTGACACTCAATGCTCACAATGTATTTTAATGACCTCTCTCTCCCTTGGACTATGAGTTTCTTGAGAGCATGGACTTAGCTTGTTATCTTTTGCAAGAATCTTAGCACCAGGCTGAGCCTCAAAAATTGTGGAATTAAGGTAGGCATGAAAAAGCCATGAACAAATAAATGACAGGGAATGAATTGGCCTTGCAAATCCCAATCTGCACAAGAATTTGGACACAAAACTTCCTGGGCGGTCGTCCTATGTGTTCTCTGGGATGAAGAAAGGAAGTGAGGATGTAGGCTCCCAGCCTGTAAGGTGAGAGTTGAGCTGGGTCATATCTAAGGCCCCTTTCTGGGGCATCGCT
>NW_005358901.1:574270-575667 GCF_000412655.1 Myotis brandtii | reverse complement strand
CCATTCTTCTTCGAAAATGCGGCTGCTCAGGCAATAACAGTTAATGGTGCTCGCTATGGCGACATGATAATCCATTTACCAGACATCCTATTCCATACATAACCTTATACTGTATACTTTATGAATCAATAAAAAATTTACAATTTTTAATTATAAACCTGTGTTTTCTATCAAAATTACTTCTTGCGTGAATTTTGGGACACCCTATATATGTGCTGGTGTTGGGGATTAGCTCAGCAGACTGTGAGCCCAGAGTGTACCAGAAACACCCCAAGAGGAAGGAAACAAAGAAGAGAACTTTTGGGGATAGAGGCTAGCAAATGGACTCATTCCAAGGAAATAGAAGCACTGTTATTACTTCACTGGTTGGGTTTCAAGTTTTGAACACCTATCCCCCAGATGAGCTGTTAGAACTCAACCTATTATAATTTAAGGTCTGCCTTCATGGACTCTGAGGAAGGCTGTACAGGAATAGAGGGTGCATTCCAATGGGCCAAAAGGAAATAGGACCCATCTCAGAGGTCTGGTGTTGCTTCACCATTTCCCTAACAGAGCTGATCTAGAAATGGGAAAAATGGAAGCCACTGTCAGCCTCATGCTTGAGGTTCAGAAAGCAACACAAGCCATCTCTGGCCTTTATCTCCACCTGCAGCTCAGCTCACCGGCCTTGTGAGAATGATCTCTGCCTGGGGAGAGGCTTACAGGTAACAGGCACAGTGAATACTGTTCCTGGGGGAAGGGGACTCAGATCACACTGAGCATGACATCATCCTGGTCCCTGAGGTTCTGAGGACTCTAATGATGCCTTCAGCTCCCCAGGGACGAGCAGGGACTGAGCAGGCCCTGCAAGGACCACAAGTGGCTGCAGTTCTTTAAGTAATGAGCATAATAGCTGTGAAATTGAGGACAAATATTGGCACCTTTTCCTCATACAAAGAATTGTAGGGAGTGGCTATAGGGTTAAGCCTCGGACTGACCTGTGGCAGAGCCACATACAAGTCCCAGCTAGGAGGGCCTAGCACAATTAAGCTTGACCTTATAGTCCTCCCTTGTTCCTAGGTAGCTAATGGGCTGTGGGAGGTGCAGCAAGTGCTGCCAAAACAAGGCTTGAGTAACGAAATAGACTTGAAACTCGCAAGAACATTGTAAACATCTTGCCCTTGTTTTGCTTCCTGTGCTCTGACTATAAAATAAAGCTTTGGCTTAAGCTGCGGTTCTCAACCTGTGAGTCGAGACCCCTTTGGCGGTCAAACGACCCTTTCACAGGGGTCGCCTGAGACCATCCTGCATATCAGATATTTACATTACGATTCATAACAGTAGCAACATTACAGTTATGAAGTAGCAACGAAAATAATTTTATGGTTGGGGGTCACCACAACATGAGGAACTGTATT
>NW_005358901.1:566935-571840 GCF_000412655.1 Myotis brandtii | reverse complement strand
TGTGTGTGTGTGTGTGTGTGTGTGTGTGCGCGCGCGCGGGGGGGGGGGGGGAAGAATAGAACAAAGAAGAATAAAACAGAGTGACAGCCCAGCCGGTGTGGCTCAGTGGTTGAGCATTGGCCCATGAACCAGGAGGTCAGGGTTTGATTCCCAGTCAGGGCACATGCCCGGGTTGTGGGCTCAATCCCCAGTAGGGGGCGTGCAGGAGGCAGTCAATCAATTATATGTCTCTCTCATCCATGTTTCTATCTCTCTATCCCTCTCCCTTCCTCTCTCTAAATCAATAAAAATATATTAAAAACAGAGTGATAGTAAAAGTAAGTTTTAGATTTTTCTATGAAAAACAATGTCTGAAAAGTCTCATCTATTTTACTACGGGCATTAAAAAATGACACAGAAAGTTAAAATGAAAAGGATGGACCAATATATAGTAGACAAACAGACACAAAAATAGTGAGAGCAGCAATATTATGTCAGATAAAATGAAATTCAAGGGGCAACACAGAGTGTATTTGTCATCTATTGTTGTGAAAACATTACTTCAAAACTTTAAATGGCAAACATTTACTATCTGACAGTTTCTGATGGTCAGTACCCAGCAGTGGCTCTGGGTTTCTCACAGGGCTGTGGTCATCTGAAGGTTTGACTGGGGCTGGAGGATCTGCTTCCAAAACTGTTCTCGAGATACAGCAGAGTTAGTGACTCAAGAGGGAAAGAGCAGCTGCAATGGAAGCAGCAGTCCCTTTACGTGACTACTTTAGAAAGTTTCACACCATCACTTCTGCTTCATTCTATTCCTCAGAATTGAGTTGCTGAGTCCAATCCACACTTAGGGAGAGAGGAATTAGATCCCTTCCTTCAAAGGAGGAGCATCAAAGAATTTGTGAACATATTTTTAAACCACTACATGAAGCACAGAACAAATTAAAAAATGGTTAAATACAAAACCCCAAAGGAAGCATCAACAACGCAAACAGCAGAAGTTATACAAGCTTCATTCTTTGACTTCAATAAATAAAAACAGCTGAAAGTTTATGTTATAAGGATAACCAACAGACCAGAAATAAAAACCTTCCAGATGATCAGAAACAACACATGCATGCTCACGAACAGATACATAGTAAAGCAGTTAAAATTCAGAAGAAATAAAAACAGAACTCATAAAATTGAAGACATAATTAAGTCTAAGCATATTTGTCATGATAATTATTGCAAGTACACTAAGCTTGCTTAATTAAAAAAACAGCTCACAGATTTGATAGTTATGTGTAAGGATAGTTATTGCAGCATTATTTATAACTAGAGGCTCAGTGCACAAAATCGTACGTGGATAGGGTCCCTAGGCCTAGCCTGCGATCAGGACCATCTTCTGCCCGCTCGTCAGTCCCCAGTCCCACCCCATCACCACCTCCCAGTTCACTGTGGTTCCCTGATTGCAGCATGGCTCCGGTTCCCCCGGAGCCTGTGGGCCAGGGGGAGGGACCAAGAGGTCAGCCATTCTGCCCGCTCACCAGTCCCGCCCAGCCGCCACTCACCTTGGCTCGCTGTGGTTCCCTGTTCACTATGGAGGGACCAAGAGGTGGTCAATGCACCTCATGGCGACAGGTTGAGCGGTCGTTCTGGTCGTTACACTTATTGTCGCTGGCCTTTTATTATATAGGATAGTAAATATTAGAAATAACCTTAATTTTTCTCACAAATGAGGTGGCTAAGTAAATTATAAGTTTCATACAATGGGACAATACACAGTTCTTAAAATGAATGAGGTAACTGTGTATGTATTAAATAAGACAATCTTCAAAATGTATCATTTTTAAAAAGCAAGATAAAATATTTAAAGTCTGTGATTATGCTGTGGTTTTAAAAAGAGAAAGAATGTGCTTATTTTCAGTATATCTCTGGAAAGATCCATAACAAACCAGTAAGAGTGGTTCTTTATGGAGAGAGAAGGTAGATGATTGGGGCAGAGAGGAGAAAGAAACTAACCTTGTACCGTCTTCCTTTTGAACTCTGTATTTGTACCCAAGCGTATATTACTGATTTAGACATTTTAGTAAAAATTTTAAATAAAGTTTTAATTAAAACTTTAATTATTTTAACTAAGAATAATTAAAAATTTAAAATTTAATAAAGAAAAGACTAATTGAATTGACTAGTAATTATGTAAGATATTTTATTTCTTATTTATTTAGTTTTTGTTAATCCTCAACCAAGGATATTTTTCTTTTTAGAGAGAGGGAGGGAGGGAGGGAGGGAGGATGAGAGAGAAAGAGAAACATTGATGTGTCTTGGTTGCCTCCCACATGTGCCCTGACCAGGGCTGGGAATGGTACCTGGGTTGCAGGTTCATGCCCTTGACTGGGAATAGAACCTGGGACCCTTGGGTGCACGGGGCGATGCTCTAATCACTGAGCACACAGGCCAGGGCGTATGTAAGATATTTTAAAAGTGGTCAAAGAATTACCTCCAATAATGGTTCTGGTTCCTTAAAGCTCCCAGGAACATACTACATAAACTATTCCACACAGAAAAAGTAGGAAAACTGTCTAGGTACAGCACAAAAATAATGGATCACTGAAACAAAAACCTGACAAAACAGTATGATTAAAAACCCTGTATATTCACTATGTACCTATGAAAAAAGATTCAGGAAAATACTGTCAGGTTGAAATTAAAGATCTTGCTAATGGGTTAGAAAACAATAAACTTCCGGGTATAAAAATGGGCAGAGAAGACAGATAATTCATAAAGATATATGAGGCACTGCATACATAAAATCGTGGTCAACATCACTAGTAATGAGGAAATGGGGGGAAAGATGAATGAGCTATCATTCTGTACTAGATTATCAAAGAGGTAAAAGATTAAAAACACCCAAGTCTGCTTAGGCTGTGAAGAACTGGACACACTCATGGACTGTCTACAACGTTTCTGGACAACAATCTGGCAACATGTATTTTAATCTTTGCCATAGGCATTTTGCTCCTAAGAATTTATCCTAAGGAATGAATTGGTCAAGAGTCTTACAATACAATGTATGTTCGATAGCGTTCATTGCAGCGGTGACCTGGGCACTTTGAAAATAAATTATATTCATACAATACAATTCCTTATCTAGTAAAAATGAGAGTATAGGTGTGTATCCTGGGAAATGATGCACTTATGAAGTGGCCATTTAGTTGAAAAGTTTTGCAGTTAAATACTATGCATTTGAAGATTGTTTATTTATTTAATTACAAATTCACAGTAAGTGAATTATTTTTTATTTTTAAATATATTTTATTGATTTTTTACAGAGAGGAAGGGAGAGAGATAGAGAGTTAGAAACATCGATGAGAGAGAAACATTGATCAGCTGCCTCCTGCACATCTCCCACTGCGCATGTGCCCGCAACCCAGGTACATGCCCTTGACCAGAATCGAACCTGGGACCCTTCAGTCCACAGGCCGACGCTCTATCCACTGAGCCAAACCGTTTCGGCGTAAGTGAATTTTTTAAAAGGCTGCAAAAATATAGTGAGTTAATTTCCGTTAAAATCTCATACTTTTTAGTTTAAAAATATAGAAAGAAACTGCATCAAAAAGCTTAATATTATTAAGTTTGGGTGGTGTGATTCTTTTTACAATTTTCTGAATGAACATGCATTACTTTTATACCATAAAAATTCTATCTATACCTATTATACAAACCTGGCACTGTTTTCTCTAATTCAGTTTGTTTCCATCGCCCCCTCCTCACTTCCCTACCCCGGAGAATAGAGTAAAAAAAGATGAGTGGCACTGTTTTTGTTAGTTCCTAAGGCTCAGGAAGGGTTAACTCCTAACTAACTCCTAATCTGGGAGGAGCAACTGACTTCAGATTGGATGATGGTGACATCATGCCAGTAGCAGGGGCCAATAGTAGCAAACCTGCTTAGGAAGTTTCCTTAAGACCCGGATGCCTTAGTGAGGCATCTGGACCAGTGAGGCATCTGGACCAGCTCCATAGACACCTCTACCTGCAGATCTGGACCTCGTCCCGGCTCTCCAGGCACGCGCCACCCTGGGGGCTTCTCCAAGCGGGCTCTGGCTCCCTCTCCCAGCCCCTCTGTCCCAGAGCTTCACCACTTCCTTTTCGGACACTCTGCTGCTAGCATCCTGCTGAAAAAAACTCGAGGATTCACAATGAGTCAATGCAAATGTTTCTGTTTGTCCCCATGTCGTCACCCATCCTCTCTCTGGGGACTCAGCCCAGCGGGGATGCCCTCTCTCCCAGGTCTCTGTTCAGGCTTCCCCCTCCTAACCTCACAGTTCTGAAAACAGAACCCTGCAGCAAGGGCACCAGTAACCGCTTAATAGCCACATCCAACACTCCTCTTAATGTTACCTTTTTAGGTATAATGCTTGCTTTCTTTAGAAAACAAAGGAGGAGGAAAAAAATAAGTCACAGTGTAACCCACCTCATCCAAAGATAGCCATGGTTAACAATGCTGGGTATTTGTTTCTAAAATACAGTAGATTTATAAAATTGGAATTGGTCTGATTATACTTTGTTTCCTTATTTGGCTTTGGTCAAATATTTCATGTCTTTAAATATTCTTTATTTATTTAGTAGCTTCATAGTATGACTGCTTATGGAATAATTTATTTACTGTTCCCCTTCTCTTATATATTAGATTATTTCCAACTATTCCCTCTTCTAAATAATTCTGTGATGAACATAAATTGTACATAAATTGCCCCATATATCTAAATATTTCCTCAAGTTGCAATCTGAGGGATATGATCATCCCCCCCAACACACACACAAAGAAATTTTTTGTTTAACCCTCTGTTATCCCAAATGAAATTAAAAATCACTTTGTTTAATTTCAAAACCAAACAGCGAGGAATTTTGATTTATGACTGCTTATTCTAGTCAATTTCT
>NW_005358901.1:540439-566631 GCF_000412655.1 Myotis brandtii | reverse complement strand
AGAGAGAATCATTGATTGGCTGCCACTGGGGATCGAGCCTGCAACTCAGGCATGTGCCTGACTGGGAATCGAACCATGACTTCCTGGTTCACAGGTTGACACTCAGCCACTGAGCCACACCGGCTGGGCGCAGATGGCCTTTTAAAGGGATATATGCTCCCACTGGGTCTTTGGATGATTCTTCTCCTCTGTTCTATGGTATTTTGTCATGCCCCGTGTTGTTTTTTTAAACCAATGGGCTCATCCTCAAAGGAAGTGATACCTAACTAGACACATGGATTCCATCAGCCCCACACAAGCTCCAATGAGGTGATGATGTGTACAACTGAGGGCAGTTCTTCAGGTGCCCAGCTTCTCTCAGACAAAAAAAAAAAAGAGGCAAAGTCTGGGAGGGTGCTCCCCTGGCTTTGTAAGTAGAGGGCATTCCTCCTAATTTCTGCCAACAGGTTGGTCACCCATCACTTTTCATTGATGTGAGTTTTCAACTTTTCTTGTCTTCACTGATATTGGGAGAAGCTGTGCCAGGGGTTGCAATTAAATCAGAGCAGGTGAATTATTTTCCACCTTCATTTGACCAGACTTTCTGGGTCTTTTGACAACGATGTTCACTCGCTTCTACCTTCAACATGGTGGTTTTTTTTCTTTCCCATCACCTTCTCTGCTTCTGCTTCTCTATTCACTTCTTGAGTCTTTAACCCAGAGATCTCGGCCCACCTCTGAATGTATCCGTGCTCCCAAGACCTGTCCCGCTCCTTTTACTCTAAACCAGCGGTCGCCAACCTTTCGGACCTCACAGTTGGCGACCGCTGTTCTAGACAACCGCTGTGTGAGAACGCAGACTCCAGTAACTTCAACAAGACAACCCTGCCAACTCCTCACTCTGCATCTCCCGTTCAGATCCTGAGCTACAGAGCTGTATCTAACGGTCTTCTCTTCCACCACAATGTTCCCACACAGAACACTAAACCCGCCTGCTTCCTCCAGTCTCTGACACACCACAAAAGCCTCAGTGACGAACACACCACGAAAGCCAGAAACCAGGTCACCATGACTCTCCTGACTTCCTTCACCTGGTCCATTCTTCACAATGCTTCCGGGCCATCTTACCTCCAGTATTTCTAGCTCCCATTTCTTTTTATCCACACTCCCCTTCCCATACAAGCTGAACTGCCACAATCATGTCACATTTATTGCTGTAAAACCTAGATGTTTTGGGATTTGTGGATGTCACTACAGACCTGGGATTGAGGTCTGGCTCTGCTATCAATTACTCATGTGACTTTGGACTTGTCTCCCAGCCTCTTGAGCCTATCTCACATGGTTATTAGGTGGCAGAGGAGATTAATATGAGAGGGCACATGTGGAATGCTTTGTAAGTAAACAAGGAAATTTCACAGGCTAGTAGAGTTCATCAAGGACCCCTCTAGCCCAGGGCTGACATAAAGGGGGAGGCGAGAGCCTGAGCATTTGTTGAGCCCCAAGTGTGTGCTGTGCCCTGTGGGGGACGCTGTTCATCCACTGCCTCCCTTGATCCTCAGGGCTCCACGTTGCCATCTCTCCAAAGAAAGAGGGTTGGATCCCAGACTGTCCCTGGAGGAGGGCTGCAATGGAGCCTGACCACCCAGCCCCTCCAACTCGTTTCCATGTGCTGGTATGTTCCTCCTGGGTCCACATTGTTCCCAGATTGTCTGTTCTCTGAAATACATTATGCAAATCCAAGCTAGCCCAGTATCCATAGAAACCAAAGCCTCCCATCTTCCCCAGCCTGTTCCCTAGCAAAAGAAACCCACCCGAGTGACACCCACCACCAAGGACAAAGAGCATCCAGCGCAGGAGGGCTTCCTTCCGCCCGGAGGCATCGGGCTAAGGGTCATTGACTCTGTCTTGCCTGGTCCTCCAATCGTTGCCGGGGGAAGGAATGGGAGACACAGGTCAGTGTAAGACGCTGCATTTTATTTTTGAAAGCTTGAAGGGAGATGCTACAACCCCCGCCACAAACAGTCATCGTTTGGCCCGATCCAAATAGCTCTGCTGCCGCTGAGATCATATTCATGGTAGATGTGAGTCAGTATCTGACATCCACAGTCTGGCACATATAAGCACATGAGCCAACGCTGGGACATGACAATACAATGTCATTGTGCACGGCTGATGACTAATTTAAGGAACGATTTCCCGAGACCTGCTCCTCTCTAGAACCTTTTCTATACTTCAGACGTTAAGACTCCGTAGGCTTCTTTTTCTCTAGACTCAAAACTGGAGGCAAAGCTCCTGGCACCACACCGCGGTTACCGAATATTGGTCAGCGGCAGTCCCTGCTGCATGCAAGAAACTAGGCTTTTGCTAGTGACACAATACGCAGGACTTGAGAATTGGAAAAGACCTCGAAAACAATATGCAAGTGGCCTAGTTTCCCTGCTTACCCAAGTTTATCTAAAGTCTCACAGCTCTTTAGTAGCAGGGCCAGGTCACACAATAGGAGACTCACAACGGCCAAGCATGAACCAGACCCTATTCTAAGTGTTTCACACATTTGCCCATTTAATCTCATAACCACCTTAGGAGGTAGGTTGTCTCCATGAATCTTAAGGTATCATATTATCTCCATCTTTCACGTGAGGAAACTAAGGCACTGAGAGGTTAAGTAACTCTCCCAAGGTCACACAGTGGTTGAGTGAGTGAACCCAGCTTGTCCAATCCCATATCCCAACCTCCTAACCACTAGCCTATTTAGGTCACTAGATATTTTTGTGAGGACTGAGCTTTTCTAAATGTAAATTGAGGTCTCAGGTTTAAGGTTTATCTTCTAATGTCAGGAGCAACTAGATTCCACCTAGTTTCCCCCCGTTTTAAAACCCTAGGGTGTGCCCGGTTGGCATGGCTCAGAGGTTGAGCATCAACCTATGAACCAGGAGGTCACAGTTCGATTCCCAGTCAGGGTACATGCCTGGGTTGCAGGCTTGGTCATCAGGGTGGAACATGCAGGAGGCAGCCAATCAGTGATTCTCTCTCATCATTGATGTTTCTACTTCTCTCTCCATTTCTCTTCTCTCTGAAATCAATAAAAATATATTTAAAAAAAAACAACAATCCTAAGGTGAAATAATTAAAACAAGAACAAAAAGCCCAATCCACCAGTGGAACTCACTACATGAAGATACCCATGATGAAATTATTTTAATATCCCTTATTTTTCTCCTCTTGTTGGGTTGCTTAGAGTTACAGATCTAGAATATCTGCTTTTAAATTACAGTGTTTTGGGAGAATCAGATATACTAATAAACAATATTACTGTGCACAGAATCTATCTGGAAGGATTTTTTTAAATGGTAGTATGATTGTCTACAATAAGGGGAGCTGAATGGGAAAAAGTGGGAGACTGTTCTAGTACTTTCTGTACTTTTGGAATTTACAGCCACATAAATGAATGATCTAATCAAATAGTACACAAAAATTAGAGACAAGATCCCACTTGTCTTTTAAAAAAAATCTTCACCCAAGGATGTGCTTTTATTGCTTTTAGAGAGGAAGGGAAAGGGAGAGAAACAGAAACATCGATGTGAGAGAGAAACATCAATCAGTTGCCTCCTGTACATGCCCAGAACAGGGATCAAACCCACAACCTGGGTATTTCCCTGACTGGGAATCAAACCTGTGACCCTTTGATGCACAAGACGATGCTCCAACCAACTGAGCCACACTGGCCAGGGCCCGCTTGTCTTTTTTGTGTGTGTTGAATGTCTGTAGGCATAACTCTGAATCCTGTTTCTCTTGGTTATTACAACATAACCATTTCCCATGTTATTGAAATTTTTCATAAACATAAGTTTTATGTACACATCCTTGTTAAAAATCTCAAGAAATTGGGGCACTCCTAATACAGATAACTTAGATGTTTCAATTTCCTTTGGGATTCTTTATTAATGTGAATCACAACATCAACATTCAGAACCTCCCACTTTCCGAAGGATTAGCCAACACGTATCAAGTCTATACTATTTAAGATAGCACACATGGCATTTATACCAAAAGAACTGCCTGATTTAATCCTCACAACAGCCTGAGGTGAAATCGTAATCCTCATCTAAATGGGAGCAGAGGTTCCAAAGGTCCAGGCAGCTCCTGATACAGTTGTTATCTGGAACCAGGAAACGGAGTTTTAGGTTCTGGGCCATGTTCTCTTTACTGAAGACGCTGCCGGTCCTGTGGAGTTTTCAGCGACAGCCTCCCTGACCTCGGCTACACAACTCAGTAAGCATTTGCTACGCCCGGCAGCGTATCTGGAACTGGCAGGAGATGAAGAGGGTTGCTTCCTGCACTCGTTTCCATGGGGGAGGACAGCAAAAGCAGCTCTGCCACCAAGGAACCTTTCAGCAGAACGGACAACGTGCAGTGGCAGCCCAGGGAGGTCTCAGAAGGCACCACTTCAAGGACAACTGAAGGCAGATTTTGGGAGGGCACAGGCCCTGTGGGCAGAACTACAAAGCAGCTCCCAGGGATGCGCATGTGCCTGGGGCTCTGGGAGGCTGGGCAGAGTCTGTGCAGAGAATGGTGGCAAAGGTGGGTAGGAGCTGCAGGGGAGGGCTCTGAATGTCACTTGAAGGGTAAACCCCAGGATGGCACAGTCGCTCCGTGCTGAAGATCCTGGTACTGCCACTTCACAAACTACGGGGGTCACGAGAGATTCCCAGTATTCTCATCAACAGATTCTTGAGATAAATCTCACCCACCACACACAAGAGGAAGCAAGGAAGATGCCCACAGTACACTTAATTCTGACCCAAAACATAACTGGTGGCTGATGTGGGCGTGATGGGGAGTTAGGCAGGGGGGGGACAGGGGGGGTGGTCAATGAGGGAAACATACATGTTCTCCTTTGTCTGCTTCCAATGGCTGCCACTGTGAAGTGCTCACGTGGGACAGCACCGTGCAGGCAGCTGCATCAGACCTTTACAAGGTGGGGGTTGCCCCACTTTTACAGATGGGGACATGAACTCAGGAAAGTAAAGTGTGTGCCCAAGGAGACACAGCACGGAAGTGGTGGAGCCAATATAATAAGAACAGACAGAAGAACCGATGTCAGGACATTCCAACTCAAACAACCAGCTGTATGCAGGAAGCCAGGCGGCTGGGTCTGGAGGGTCAGGAGAAGCCCGGCCGGAAGGGGGAGTGTGTGTGATGGAAGGCAGGGAAGTGTGGGTCCAAAGGCAGAGCTGGAGAAAGATGAGCTCCCAACACTGCCCTGGAGGACTAACTGTACCTGGGCAGGGAGGAGTGGGGGTCACTCAGATGACAGGTGACACTGAAGCTAATGTCTGGCAGCAGCACATGGGACGAGGGAGGACAGCAAAAGCAGCTCTGCCACCAAGGAACCTTCAGCAGAACGGACAACGTTCTGAAGTTGGGAGAAGCAGAGGCTGCATCTTCAGTCAGAATGCAGTAATGAGCAGGAGAGTGAACCAGGGACAAGTGAGAGTGGAAGATGAGGATAGGAGAGGGTTCAAGGGAAGATATATGGATAACTAAAATGTAGTCTATGCATACGGCAGAATATTATCCTATATAATAAAAGGCTAATATGCAAATCGACCGAATGATGAAATGACCGGTCGCTATGATGTGCACTGACCATCAGGGGGCAGACGCTCAACTCAGGAGCTGCCCCCTGGTGGTCAGTGTGCTCCCACAGGGGGAGTGCTGCTCAGCCAGAAGCCGGGCCCATGGCTGGGGAATGCAGCAGCAGTGGCGGCAGTGCTAAAGATGTCTGACTGCCGGCTTAGGCCCACTCAGGGAGCAAGCCTAAGCCAGCAGTCAGACATCCCCCAAGGGCTCCTGGACTGCGAGAGGGCACAGGCCAGGCTGAGGGAGGAGTGGGGTCACTCATTCCAATAATAAAAAGGAATAAAGTTGAATACATGCTACAACATGGATGAACTTTTGCTTACGAGAACACTAAAAGGAAAATGTCAAAACAAGTGGGTTTTAGCTCAAATATTTTTATTTTCATAAAAGGGACCTAGCCTATCCAAATCAAGCTGTAAAAACACACAACTTTCCCAACATGTAAGATGGAAATAAAAAACATTTTTAAAAGTTTACTATAACTAACAAAACTTCCAGTCAAGATAATTACATGGAAATTATATTAGAAGGGCTTGATAAATACTTTGTTGTAGAGTGCGCACTGGCCTCACGTGTTTAGTATCAAAGTGCTTTGAGCTTTTCCAAGTCTGAGTCCTCTGGAGGGGCCGCTCACGAGTGTGTCAGCATCCCCACTCCCAACCTGCTTGCCTTTACTCAGCGGTATTTCCTACCACGTCCTTCCCGTGGCCCCTGCCAAAGTACTCACCACATTTATAACCAATTTATAGTTTTGAGTCATCATGTCTGTATAAAATATCCGTTTCTGTGAACCGGGGGCGCAGGCAGGACAAAGAATGTCAATCCTCGGTCAGGAACGCACTCCCCCAGTGAGAACATCGCTACTATAAAAATTATTTTCCTTTTACAATGCTGTCCCCAGGACATGGTGATTCAACCATTAAAATTACCTGTAGGCATGCACGAGGAAAAAAAGATGGAGGTACATATCCGGCAGGCATGGCAGAGGGAGAAGAAATCGGGATAAAAACACAAAAGGCAGCAGAACAAGAACGAGTATCTCCTTCCCTTCTCACTCCCTGCGCACCCGGACTGCACCCTTTCCTCCCCTTCTCCTACCTTTGTAACAGCGACGAGGAGTTTCCTCCACAGCAATTACGGAAGCACATCATCCTCCAGTCCTGCTGCCTCATTTACAGACGGGGAAACCCAGGACCAGAGAGGGAACGGGCCTAAACCATGGTTCTAAAATTGTGTTTTTTAAGTGCTCTGGAACCCTCTGTTCAGAGGAAATCATCCAAGAAATATAAAGAGTTAAATCAGAGTTGATCTGATGGGCATCCTCGCCTCGGGCCTCGAGGACCCCCAGGGAGGCTCTGTGAGGCAGTGTTAAAATACTGGTTTAAAGTGACAGGTGAGCCGAGTCCTGGTCCTGCCCCAAAGCCACAGCCATGGTCCTGTATTATATATATATATATTTCTACATTCTTGATACTCTGAAATCTGGAGCTCACTGACTATGGGAACTGCCTCTCCCAGGGTTAGCTACACTAACCAATCCTAAACCTGTCCACCCTGTACCTGCCTCATCTGTTCTTTCCTGTGAAAACACTACAGTCTCCTGCCTATGCACCCCCGTCACTCCCTCTGCCTCCTAGGGCAGTGGTCGGCAAACTGTGGCTTGTGAGCCACATGCGGCTCTTTGGCCCCTTGAGCGTGGCTCTTCCACAAAATCCCAACTTCTGCGCATGGGCCGCAAAGTTTCAATCGCACTGTACATGCGTGCCCGCACGTGGTATTTTGTGGAAGAGCCACACTCAAGGGGCCAAACCGAAGGGGCCAAAGAGCCGCCTGTGGCTCGCGAGCCGCAGTTTGCCGACCACTGTCCTAGGGGGACCTGGTGCTTCCCTCTGTGTCCCCCACCCCATAGCACGGCCCTTCCTCTTAGGAACAATAAGTACAAACTCTTCGCAGCGGCAGCTGACTCTTGTCTGTTGGCCTCATCATACCTGAATAATAAAACCTACATTAAAAACATTTTTAAAACAGGTCTTACTCTAGCGGCAAACTTTGTCCCCAGAAATCCTGGAGTTAGAAGGAAGGAAATTCACATCCCGAAGATGCCAGGACTCTGGGGAGAGCCTGGCCAGTAAGCTATCTCCTGGATGACGTTCAACTGTGGGCACAGAAAAGACCAAAAATGAAGAGGGGGGCTTGGGGTCTGGAGCCACGGAAAAGGGTTAGACAGTTAGTAGCAAGATCCTGGCAACAAAGCAGGACCTAGAGGTGTCCAGGTGAGTGTGGGCTTGAGAAAGAGGGACAGAAAGAAAGCAGGACCATGGCAGAACACCTGGGCAGCACCTGGCAGGCTCCCCGCCGGCCTCAGGTATCCAGCTCCTTCTTGACAGTGATGCGCAGGGGACAGATGCGCAGAGGCTCGGGGGGCCCGTTCCCCCGGGTGCCCCCCAGGTAGAAGTAGGGCCGCACCTCCCCAAAGCGGGCATGGAAGGTGTAGAGGTGGCACTGGCGCTCCGCATCGTAGAAGGACAGCTCGCCCTCCTCACATTCCAGCTCCACACGCAGGCGGCGTGGGATGGAGGGGACCAGTGGTGAGGTGGCCGGGTCTGAGGTCACGCAGTGGTCGCCCTCCACTCCCTGCGTGCGGCACAGGTACCAGAAACCAGAGCGAGTGTCCTGGTAGCAGCTGTGGGAGTAGCCCTCGGGGCCAGTTTCTAGGCACATGCGCACCACGCCCACCCGCCAGCTGGGCAGCCCCCCCAGGTCCACCTCCCAGGCGTGGGAGCCGTGGGAGAAGGAGCGGGAGCCCAGCAGGCAGGGCGCCGAGGAGAAGCGCTCCGGGTTCTCCACCTGCACTCGGTAGCCGTGGTTGGTGACACTGGTGAGGTCCTCAGACACAGCCAGCCAGCCCGCCGCGGTGTTGGGATCAAAGCTGAAGGGCACTGAGAGCAGAGGGAGAGAGTGGGGTAAATCAGGGAACCTCACATCCTGCCCTTCTGCCATGCCAGCTGATGCCCCGGCCCCCCAGACTGACCAACGGTGTCCCACCTGGCCCAGTGCAGGGAGGGAGCTGCCCTGGGCTGAGGGACAGGGTTATGAGTTGAAACGTGCCCCACTAAGAAAGATATGTGGAAGTCCTAACCCCTAGTACCTCAGAAGGTGACCTTATTTGTTTCAGATGTAATTAGACTGGAATATAGTGGGGCCTTAATACAATGACTGTTGACCTTACAAAAAAGAGAAGCAACACAGTGAGGGGAGAAGGTCATGTGACCACAAAGGTGGAGATAAAAGTGCTGTGGCCCCAACCCCGGATTGCCTGCAAACACCAGGAGTTAAGAAGAGACAAAGATCTTCCCCCACAGGGTTGAGAGGGTGCAGGACCCTGCTGACACCTAGATTTTGGACTTCTTAGCCTCTGGCCATGTGAGAATGAATTTCTGCCATTTTAAGACATCCAGTTTGCAGTCTGATTATGTCAGCCATCGGGAGCAATACAGGCAGGGATCCTGATGCTCACACAACTCCCATGCCGCCTTAGAAAAGCATGGAACATCCCCTGGGTCACCGACATTTCTCCCTATAAGAGTCAGTCAGTTTGGGCGGCCACAACAAAAGCACCGTAGACTGGGTGGCTCAAACAACAGAACTTTATTTCTCATGGTTCTAGAGGCTGGAAGTCCGAGATCAGGGTGCTCCCATGGCCAAGTTATGGTGAGGGCCCTCTTTTTGGTTTACAGATGGTCACTTTCCTGCTGTGTCCTCACAAGACGGAATGAGAGAGACGAAGTCAGCTCTCTCGTGTCTCTTCTTATAAGGGCACGGATCCCACCATAGGGCACCACCCTTATGACCTCATCCAATCCTAATCACCTCCCAGAGGCCCTGCTTCCAAACACCATCACATAGAAGGTTAGGGCTTCAACATATGATCTGGGTGGGGGAGGAGGGCATACAAACATTCAGCCACAGCACATGACCTAGTGATCGTGTGGGCTGGAATCACCTTGAAAGAGGCAATTCTTAACTGAGGAAGATTTGTATACACAATCCAGTTCTGAATAGAGGGAAGTCAGTTTCTTTTTCTGAAGAGGTGGCCACGTGTCAGGACCCAAAGAGGAAGGCGTCCTGCTAAGAGCAGTGGGGCAAGGAGTGGAGGAGGAGTTGGGTGCTGGGGCCCTGTCTGAACAAGGCAGCACTGGGGCCTTGTCTGAACGAGGCTGGAGAAAGTGAGGAAAGTGAGTTTAGCGAGCTCTCTGCCTTGCGTGAAGTGCCTCCCATGCCTGTACCACCTGCCCGCGCGCGCTCCCACTCACCAGTTTCAACAGACATGACCATCTTCTTCCAGACACGGTACTGCAGGGAGTCTAGGTACTTGCAAACGTTGATCAGCATGCCAGGCTGCACAGGCTCTGGCTCCATGGTGCAGAAGAGGCTGGGGAGGGAGAATTGGGTCTGGTGGGCAGGGCCGGGGTCATGCATCTGGGCCTAACTGGGTCAGCTGGATTTAACAAACAATAGGACTTCTTCCCTTGTCACAGGCCTAAATTCCCCACCACCTCACCCAGGACAAACCTAAACTGGGCTCTGATGAGAGGATGAGCCAGGAACCATCTGGGCAGCTCATACCGCTTCAAGATTCAGTATTAGGGCTCATCCTGCCCCAGCTGAGATAAATATAAATAGGAGGTACTCAGACATGGTTGCCTTCCTTGTGGGCAGAAATTACACTCACACATTTGCTCAAAGGATGTCTGAGTCAAAAGGGATCATAAAGGCCCTCTAGTCCAACAGTATGAGGTGTCACTGGCCTTTGCTTAAACACCTACAATGACAGGGAACTCACTACTGCCCAAAGCACTCTCTTCCATCTTCGTACAGCTCTGCCTGAGACACAGTTCTTCCTTACTCATCCCTGAGTTAAACCATCAACATCAGCCAGTATATGTCCAGAGGCTCTCGGAGGGAGGGTGCTGACCAAGAAACAAGCTTAAATGTTGGGACGACCTACTGAGAACTATGAGCCACGCGCAGGATGGCACTCTCTCTCCCTACCCCGTGGATAACAACACTGCACCAGTGGGATGCCTTGAAAGAGGGCTCTGTACACCTGGCCAGTCCCCATCACGCCCTCTGTCTTACACCCAGTTGGCTTTATTACATGCCTGGCCCTGGAGCCACTGGAGTTTGCACCCCAGGTATTTCTGCCTGCTCTTTCCCTCCCCTCCATCAACCCTGGCAACTTACCGGCGTTTTCGGCTCTTGTGTTTCTGAAAGAGAAAAAATCAGACACAAACATAGACACAGAGAAAACATGTAAGTTTCTGACCTCAAAAGGAGCCATACACCCAATGTTCATGTGTCAGAAGACTTAATAGCATTAAGATGGCCATAATCCCCAAACTGATCTAAAGATTCAATGGAATTTCTATCAAAATTTCAGAAACTGATAAGCTGTTCTAAAATTCATATGAAAATTCAAGGGACCCAAAATAGCCAAAACAATCTTGGAAAAGAACAAAGCTGGTGGCTCACACTTCCCTACTGAAAACTTAATAAAAGCAATAGTAAACAAGTTAGTGTGGTATTAACATAAGGATAGACATATGGACCAGTGGACATCGAAAGTCTACAAATAAACTGTCACATTTACCAGCAATTGGTTATCTACAGGGTGCCAAGAACATTCAATGGGGAAAGAATGGTCTAAACAAATGGTGCTGGGACAACTGGATATCCACATGCAAAAGAATGAAGTTGGATTCCCTTACACCGTATTAAAAAATTAACTCAAAATGGGTCAAAGACTTAAACGTAGAGATAAAACTAGAAAAATCATGAACTTGGCTTAGGCTATGGCTTCTTAGATATGACACCAACAGCACAAAGCAGCAGCAAAAGAAAACAGTTAAGGAGCACTTCATCAAAATGAAAAGTCTCTGTGCTTCAAAGGATGTCATCAAGAAAGTGAAAAAATAACTCAGAGATTGGAAGAAAATATTTATACATTATATAGCTGATAAAGGTCTAGTAGCCATAATATATATTAAAAAAATCTTACAATTCAACAACAAAAAGACAAACAGCCCCATTTTTAAAATGGCTAAAGGACTTGAATGTACATTTCTCCAAAGAAGATACACACAAATGGCAACAACTACATGAAAAGATGCTCAATGTCACTAGCCATCAGGGAAATGCGAATCAAAATCGTATGGGAGCCCTGGCCGGTGTGGCTCAGTTGGTTGAACATTGCCCCATGCACCCAAAGGTTGCTGGTTTGATTCCCGGTCAGGGCACAGTAGGGGGTATCCAAGAGGCAGCCAATCTCACATGGATGTTTCTCTCTCTCTCTCTCTCTCTCCCCAATAAAAACATATTGGGCTGCCCGGGGCTGCTGGTCTCAGGCTCCCACTGGTCCCTGAACATCTGGTCCCTGTCACTGAGATGATGAGCTCCTCACCATGAGAAAAGAAATATCATCTTCCTTCATCTCCATCTGCAGCCGCTCAATCTCATGGGCTAGAGTCTCTGTGTCTTTCTTGAGCTGCTTCATCTTCTCCTCCACCAAATGCTGCTTCTGCCTCGCCTCCTCAGCCATGACATCCAGGATGGCCTGCTCCTCCCCTCTTAAGAACTCTCGAAGCTTTTCAAACTCCTGCCGGATTCTCCTTTCCAGCCAGGTAGCCTCCACCTGCAGCAGAGAGCGGGAAGGAGGCACAGAGGATCAGACTGTGGAGGGAACCTAAGCTGTCACCTAGCCCAGTGACTCAGATTTTTAGCAAAGGAACTCGACTTTCAAAAGAAACCTATGCAGAACCCAAATGGATAAAATATAGATGAAGTTTTCTTATCACTAATTTACAAGTTTAAATTTGAAATAAGTCAAACAGCATAATGAAGTTGTTTTTGATTAATTTTTTAAAAGCTGAAATTGCTGCTTATATATGACAACTGTGGTCTTGTAACTTCCTCAATATATAATATTCTGTATCTTGTTTAAGCTGCACAACAGCAAAAGAAATCCTGAGTCACAGAAAAGAATTGATGCAAATAGCAACTATTTAAAAACAATTAATTGCTTTCCAATCTTAGGATTTCAAATTTGTTTGATCAAGAGGCTTACCAAAAGAGCAGCAGGAAATATTTATTTAAAAATAGAATCATTGCCCTGGCTGGGTAATTCAGTTGGTTAGAGTGTCATCCCGATATGCCAAGGTTGCAGGATCAATCACCAGTCAGGGCACATACAAGAATCAACCAATGAATACATAAATAAGTGGAACAACAAATCAATGTTTCTCTGCCCCCGTCTCTTAAATCAATAAACAAACAAAAACTGGAATCATTAATAATATGCATACTTAATCATAACCACAAAAAGCTTTAAAAAAGTAATAAAGGTAAATACTAATAAAGGTAAATATTTATTAAAATATACAAATTGTATAGTTCATGATGACTATCAGAAAAACACCTCAAAATGTGTGCTCTAGCAATGGAAGGTTAGTAAAAAAAAGTAATAAAGGTAAATACTAATAAAGGTAAATACTTATTGATTAAAATATACAAATTGTACAGTTCATGATGACTATCGGAAAAACACCTCAAAATGTGTGCTCTAGCAATAGAAGGTTAGTAATCCATATCTTTTTTTTTAAAAATATATTTTATTGATTTCTTACAGAGAGGAAGGGAGAGGGATAGAGAGTTAGAAACATCGATGAGAGAGAAACATCGATCAGCTGCCTCCTGCACACTCCCTATTGGGTATGTGCCTGCAACCAAGGTACATGCCCTTGACCGGAATCGAACCTGGGACCCTTGAGTCCCCAGGCCGACGCTCTATCCATTGAGCCAAACCAGTTAGGGCAGTAATCCATATCTTTGGATTGAAAATTCAATATATGTTTATGGCTCTGACAATCTGATGATAAAATGGTTCACTGAAAAAGTGAAAATGACCAAAAAAAGTGAAAATATTTCATTGAAAAAGAAAAGATAAAGTAGGAAAAATATTTTCCCATATATAAATATATATAAGAACATATTATTCTTAATATACAAAGTGCTCTTATGCATCCACAAGGAGAAAATATAAATATTCCAAGGAATGCAAATGGCTATTATACTTGTGAAAGGATGTACAAACTTAGTAAAAATCCAAGAAATGCAAAGGAAGTGAGACAGCGCTATTGAAATATCAAGCTAAAAAGTCTGATAATGTACAGTGGAAGAGAGAGTGAAATCTGGGATGATTCTTATCACACAGGAAGATAAAAAACAGAGCAGGCAGGAAAAAAACAGCCAGAAGACTTAGCTCATTTAAGGAACAGGAAGAAGGCCAATGTGCCTGGAACTGAGAGCACAGGCCAGCCTGAGAGGAGATGAAGTTGAGGAGCAGGAAGGTGTTGGATGAGGGCCTTGGAGGCCATGGTGAGGAGTCTGGATTATATTGTGGGTCATGGAAGCCATTGGACAATTATAAAGAGAGGAGTGACACGATCGATGCATTTTCTAAAAGAGCAGGTCACTCTGCAGAGAGTGGACTGCAGAAGAAGAGTGGAAGGAAGTGCCCCAGCTGGTTTGCTCTGTGGTTAGAACATTGGCTTACAGACTGAAGGGTCTTGGGTTCAATTCTGGTCAAGGGCACATACCTTAGATGCAGACTCGATCCCTGGCCCCGGGTGGGGCACGTGCGGGAGGCAACCAATCGATTGATGATTCTCTCTCTGTTTCTCCCCCTCTTCCACTCTCTCTGAAAATCAATGAAAAAAAATATACTCAGGTGAGGATTAACAACAACATAAAAGAGTGAAGGAAGCATGGGGCTCAGGTAGGAAGGCAAGTGAGAAAAGACAGTGACCTGGACTGGGATGGTGGCAGTGGATACGGAGTGTAGGATGGATGTGATCGTGATGTATTTTGGAGATAGAGGGGACAGAACTGCTGATGGAGTGGACACAGAGAGAGAGCGGGAAAGAGTAATAACTAATGAGCCCAGGTCATCACTGGCTTGAGTACTCAGGTAGATGGAAAAGTGTGCCACATGCTTAAGTTAGTCTGAAACCATAGTGCAGGTGGCTTTTAAGCCACTCCTGTGGCTACTGGCATGGCATGCACAGGTATTTAAAGAGGGCCTGGCAGCACAGCCATAATCAGAGTCTGAGAGCATGGCTGTACTAGACCGTCAGGGCTGGGGAAGGCCGACTCTGTGTCAACAGCCATGACCAGGGCCAGCCCCCCTCACCTACCCGCAAGATGGCCTTAGGTGGCCCCACTGTTCCACACAGCCGGAGCACTCACTTACCTGATTGTGCTTGGCAATGGCCTCATAAGAGCGCCGCATGGCCCAGAAGGCCTTGGCTTTCTCCCGCAGCGAGTGCTCCATGTTCCTGCACTTAGCCTGATGGGAAGAATGAGAGAGAGGCAAGAAGGTAGGTTACCATGTTCCTGCACTTAGCCTGATGGGAAGAATGAGAGGCAAGGTTGGGGTGGAGGCCAGACTGGGAGGACGACACATTTACAACTCGAGTTCCACTTCCACAAGGGTACAGCTCAACCATAATTACTGAACCTACTCCGTCCACACACTGTAGGGAACAGCAGGAATACGGCCCTGACCTTGAACCATGTTTACAGCATAAAGGGCTCTAGGATATCCTCTAACTCGAGCGTTGCTTTATTCCTGCTACAGGTACAGAGACAGGGCTAAGAAAATCAAGGGACCTATTCCTCCTCAAGTTGGTCACAGTACAGCAGAGAGGGGATGCATCCTGCTCAGGCCTAAAGCTGGTCCAGACTCGGCCTGAATCTGGAGCTGTGTGTTTAACTGTAAAGACCATGTGCCCACAGCCTCCCTTTGTGACTTTCTAAACCGGACTGGCCTGCAGTCACTAATCAGCAGGTCCAACTACAGGGTTCATCCAGTTATTCCCACGGGTCCTTATCTAAACTGTCTCGCAAATCCCAACCTTATCCCAATATTCTAATTGTGCTTTGACCATGTGAAATACTTTAATTAGCAGATTCAAACACCTTTTTGTTTAATAGTTTTTGTTTTTTAAACTTTAACCACTGCTCTGATCTCCTTGGACTCCTTGAAGCACTGGGACTAGTTTTAGGTTGAATTCTCACCCTTTGTATCCAGAGCCTAGCATCTTCTCTCTATATCTTTTTCTCTCTACATTCTAAGAAAGCTTTTCAAGTTTTTTATTTGTTTTGTTTTGAATCCTCACCTGAGGATATGTTTCCACAGATTTCTGGGGGGGGGGGGGGGGAGAGAAACATCGATGTGAGAAACACCGATCAGTTGCCTCCCATACGCACCCAGACTGGGGATTGAACACGCAACCTTTTGGTGTATAGGATCACGTTCCAACCAACTGAGCCACCTGGCCAGGGCTCAAGTTTTTTTCTTTGAAAAAAAATAAAAATAAAAAATAACAATTCTAGCCCTAGCCGACTTGGCTCAGTGGATAGAGCATCATCCTGCGGACTGAGGGGTCCCGGGTTCGATTCTGGCCAAGGGCACATGCCTGGGCTGCGGGCTTGATCCCCAGTAGGGGGCGTGCAGGAGGCAGCCGATCAATGATTCTCTCTCATCATTGATGTTTCCATCTCTCTCTCCTTCTCCCTTCCTCTCTGAAATCAATAAAGAAATATATTTAAAAAAATAACAATTCTAATAACATTAATTATAAATGACTACCATTTATTGAACATTTACTATTTGCCAGGGACTATGCTAATTACTTTACAAATTATGTCACTTAATCATCATATCCCTATTAGGTAAGTATTATTATTAGCCCCATTTTAAAGATGAAAACAAGTGAAGCACAAGAAAGGGGAAGTGATTAGCCCAAGGGTACACAGCTAGTATGTGGCAGAATAAGAATGTGAACCTAGACCAGTGATGGCGAACCTTTTGAGCTCGGCGTGTCAGCATTTTGAAAACCCTAACTTAACTCTGGTGCCGTGTCACATATAGAAATTTTTTGATATTTGCAACCATAGTAAAACAAAGATTTATATTTTTTATATTTATTTTATATATTTAAATGCCACTTAACAAAGAAAAGTCAACCAAAAAAATGAGTTCGCGTGTCACCTCTGACACGTGTATCATAGGTTCGCCATCACTGACCTAGACAGTGGTGGTAGGCAGCCCCTAAGATGGCCCCAGTGATCCCTCACTCCTGTGAGATGTTTGTTGTTTTAAGCTATCAAATCTGGGGGTGATATGTTATACACCAATAGATGATAGAGATTTGTCTTCAAAAGCCTCATCCCCACCTGGACCTGATTTGGATGAGATGATTCTGGATTTTGAGCTGATACTATAATGAGGTGAGACGTATGGGGATCTTAAGAGGGGGTGAGTGTATTCTGCATGTGGGAGGGATATGAATCAGTGGGGGCCAGAGGACAGAATGAAGGAGGCAGCCTATAAAATGGCTCCAATGATCCCCACCTCCTGGTATTCATGCCCTAGTAAAAACCCCTCCCCTGTGGACTAGAGCTAGTGATTTGCTTCTAACCAATCAAATATGGCAAAAGTGATGGGATGTCACTTCTGAGATGAGATGACAAAAAGGCTGTGCACACCTTCTCTCCCTCACTTACTTGATCTGGCCTATGGAGCAGCCCATGGGGCAAGGAACTGAGGTGGTCTCCAACCAACAGCCCTCGAGGACCTGAAACCCGCCAGCCACCCCCCCAGCGAGCCTAAACGGGGGTCTTGGCCTACTTGAGCCTTCCGCTGAGACGCGGCCTCGGCAACACCTTGATAGCAGCAGCATGAGGCCCTGAGGCAGAGGCACGCAGCTAAGTCATGCTCACATTTCTGACGTACAGAAACCATGAGATAATAGATATATTTTTTTTGTTTTAGGTGGCTATGTTTTGCAGTAATTTGTTACACAGCAACAGATAACTACTTGCCTATCTGTCCTACTCCACAGCCCATTCTTTTAACTGCTATGCTACAGAAAACAAAATAATGACTGATTTCATTTTCTGCAGGTTTTGCTTTCTTTTCATTCTGGATATTTTTATGTTCTTCTTGGGAATATTTAATAGATTTTTAAAAGTACTGTTTTTTTTTTTATAGTATATCACCACTTAATGTAGTTTGACACACTAAGGTGGTGTGTGTCCTCAATAGCAAAATAACATTAGTATGAGTGTCCCACATAGCCACTGAAATATCATCCTGTTTTATTATATTGTTACAAAATCATGCGATAAAGTTCAAGAGGACAATTCTATGATTGTCCACATAAGTATGAATGATAGAAGTGAAGCAACTGCCCACACACATTACCTAGTGTTGTGCTGCCCCCAAACACAGCCCGACCCTCTGGCCTTCAACCTTGACAGTTAGGGAGTTGTAGGACAATGAAGATAGATAAGAGGGGGTGGCAGTCCCTTGTCCTTCCCACACTTTTCAATCACCTGGAGATTTCTGGTTTAATGCAGCTGGTGAGATCAACAAAAAATGTTATTATTATCAGCAAGCAGTTATTATTGAGCCTGTTACATTCCTACAAGGTAGGCCCTGTATTCCTATTACGCAGAGGAGGAAATAAGGCCCAGAGGAGCTAAGCAACTTGTCAGAATTACACAGACTGTAGCAGAACCAGGAATTGTACTCAAAACTGTCCAATTCTACAGGCCACATTCTTAACCACAACACCACACACCCTATTTCAGTATTGTTTTCCTCTTTTCAAACCTTATAACTTATTTATAATTCCTGATTTACTTTATTAGCTAGGATCTCCATTACAAAATTGAATTGAATTGGTCAAAATGGGCATTCCTGTCTTTTTTTAAAAAAAATCTCAATAAGAAAGCTTTCAATGTTTCACCATTAAATATCGTATTTTTTGTTATACACTTTTTGTTAGATAACCTTAATCAAGATTAAGGAACTTCCTTCCATTCCTTGTTCACCGGTGTTTTTTTTTTCCTTTTAATTCCAAAAGGATATTGAATTTTGTCAAATACATTTTTAATCAATTGTTATATCATATTTAAGTGGCACAGAATTGAATTTTGGTTTCCTATTTAGTCTAACAACTTTTGTCACTGAACTGGAATATTTAACATAATTACTGATATATCTGCATTTAAACTTACATTCTTGTTCTGTGCTATTTGCCCTGCTCGTTCAATATTTCTTTTTCTGTTTCTTTTTGCCTTTTTGAAAAATTTACTATGCATTTTTATCTCACTTTTCCCCCTTCTCTGCATTTAGTGGTTAACCTAGAAAATACATTAAAAGTATGAATTCAAATGAATCTAAACCATATACTTTTCATGTTTGCTTTTGATATCCTAGTTTTAACATACTTGTATCACAACTGGACCCACCATTCAGGGACCCAATTACCTGCTTGTAGCCCACGAAATGCCTGAATGAGCAGAAACTGCAGGGTCACTAATGAGGGCTCTAGTGTGAAGCCCATCTGGACTAATAGTTATCACTGCCCTGGGTGGCTGAGTGGCCCATGACACATCTGGAATGTCACCCAGGCCCCAAACCCCAAAGAACAAATGAGCTCTGATTTTGGCATCAAATTATAACATTCAATATTATTTAGTTATCAATACACAGAAAAATATGAAGTTTTTATTTACACTACAGGATTCAGAATGTGATTATATAGCCTATATGGATATTTTAGAAATTACAATTTGATTCCTTATGCAGCAAATTTCAATAGCATATTTAATACATCAAGGATTTTACAAAATGGTTTTACCCAAGTATCTGTTAACTCAGGTGCTATAACAGAAAGTGGGAACGGTGAAGGTGCTGGTAAGAGAAAGAATAACTATGATTTCCCAAGATTGTCACAGGACCCTTGCAAGTACTTATCAAAGTGCTAGGGCCGTGTCTGAAGCTAGGGCTGTCAGGCTCAACCCAAGTTTTCTGTCCTCTGAGGTCCTATATATGTTTCTGACTTATCTCTACCTGTTTCACTCAACTATCACATCGTAGCCTTGAAAACAACTCAGGCCTCTTCATTTCCTCCAGGAAGCCAGCTCGATCTCTCAGGACAGTTCAGATGTATCTCCGTGGGCTCTCACAGCTCCCGGGTACACCTCTATCACCCCACCCACGACTCTGGATAATCACCTCATGCTCTTGGAAAGACTGCAGGCTTCCTGGGGCAAGTCCTAACACCTCGTCCTCTCAACCTACCAGAATGGCGCTCAATACACGTTTGCAGGAGTGAAGGCTTGCTCTGCAGGGGTAGAGACTGTTTTGCCTACTGCATATCCCCAGGTCTTAGCACAAAGTAGATGCTCAACTAACTACTTGCCTAGTCAATCAGTGCACTGAACACCCATGTTCTCTCTACTATGACACATCACCTCCTGGACTGGAAGCTAGAAAAACTGATTCGCACCCTTGTTTTTGTCACTAATCACTGGTGAGAACTTCTCTCTCTGTGGCTGTTAGGCTCCTCAACTTCAAGATGAAGGCATGCAAGTTTCTATGGTCTCTCAAATTTTCCCATGAAAATGATGAGTGTAGTTTCCTCTGTTTATGTTTACTGGTCCATCACCAGGGTTTCCTACCATCTGCCTCTAGTTCATGTCTTTTTTTCTATCTATTTCAAACATTTGATTTCAGGCAGATTGCTGTAGTAGCTAAGAGCTCTGGCATGGCACCTGGCCACCCAGATTCAAATCCCAGCTCCTCCACTTATTAGTGAGTGATCTTGAGCAAGTTTCTTAACTTCTCTGCGTCTCTGGGGTGAGAATACTCTCTAGCTCATAGAATGGCTGTGAAGATCCAACAAGTCAGTCCATGCAAGTGCTTACAAGAGTGCCCCAGGCACGTGTTAGTTCTTACTACTATTAAGTACCACTTATTGCCAGGTAACTTACCTCTCTTACTGGTTATTTTCCAGGTTTCTTCATTTATTAATTGAGATATAATTCACATATAAAATTATATTAGTTTCAGTTATACAACATAATAACTGAAATGACTTGACATCTGAATATATTACAAAATGATCTCCACAATAGTTAACATCCATCACCATAGTTATAAAATTTTCTTGTGATGAAAACTTTTAAGATTTACTCTCTTAGCAACTTCAAATACGCAGTACAGTATTATTAATAATAGTTACCATGATGTACATTACATTCTATGACTTATGTACATTAAGTTTATACCTTTGGGCCACCTTCACCCATTTCGCTTACCCCCCTCCAGGCTTCTTATCCTAAATGGGTAACACAAATGCACCTGAGATAACAGATCCCTTTCTTATCCAACTCCAACCTAGTCTCCCCAACCTTCCTCTCCCATGGAGTTCAGCCCTAAGAAGCAGGTGTCTACTAAGCACCTAGTGCTGGGGGCCCTGTACCTCAGGAGCCTTCATGAGCAGTGTTCAGTAAGACCCCATTCTGTCCCCCGGCACATGCCTCGCCAGTAGGAAATGAACATCCTGCAGTGTCACTTGGATCTGGTAGGGCCTGGCCCATGAGGGTTGGAGAGGATGTGGGATGGAGGTGAACAGTTAGGAAACAAGGGGAAAGAATTGTAAGGGTAAGACTTAAGAAGTGCTTGGCCTGGCCGGTGTTGCTCAGTGGTTTAGCGATGACCCATGAACCAAGAGGTCACAGGATTGATTCCCAGTCAGGGCATATACCCAGATTTCAGGCTCAATCCCAGATAGGGGGCATACAGGAGGCAGCCAATTGATGTTTCTCTCTCATCAATGTTTCTATCTCTCTATCCCCCCTCTTTAAAATCAATAAAAACATATTTTTAAAAAATCTTAAAAAAAAAAAAAAAAGAGTGCCTGGAATACTCCCAGGTAAGATTGAGTCTAAGAAGGTAACCTTGGAAGGGAAAGGGGTGGGGGGAGAAAGAGGCTGGAGGGTAGAGGATGGCCATCAGGTCAGTCCATGGGATGGATACGAAAGGGGTCTTGACAAGGCAGTTCAGAGGCCTGGGACTTGGTGCAGGCTCAGGGCAGGTTTGCTTTGGAGATGCAAACCAGCGTGAAGGCTAGACTGGGGACTCAGGAAGCCCGAGTTCTAATCCTAGGTGTTCTACATTCAGTCCCCGTGACTGGCATGAGTCACTGTACTTCTCCAAGTTTCCGTTTTCTCATTAGTCAAATGTAATCATCTCCTTACAGCCCCCGTGGCTCTGGGTCTAAGTATTTGGGGGATTTGCAAGTTTTCCATGAGTGTTTGAAATTAGTGTTTCACTTAGTGACAACCTAAAAAAAACCCTAAGATAAGCCTATTGTGAATCACTTTATAAACTGTGCTGACGCACACTTTAGGTTCCTATTAACTTCAGTGCCAGTGTTTGTATTTTCTCAACAACTTCCTTGACACCAGGCTATACTCTTACAATGTCTTGGCCTAATAAAAAACAGAAATACACTTTACAGGTGAAGGATATATTAGACCCAAACTAGGCCAGTTATATCCCAGGAAAGTTTCAGTTCAGCAAACAGGGAAGTTTTGGCTGGTGAATCAAGTCACTTTGAACAGGGAAAAGGGGCTTTACAGCCACCCAGAAACAGCATTTTAGCTCCAACAAAATAAAGCCCTGTAATTAATATTTTAACTAGGATTGTACTGACTTTAGTTTTATTTGTACTTAATCTGTAAATTTATTTTGGTTTTATTATCTCTATGTGGTATAAGCAAGAGGAATTCACACTAGTTTTGTGCTTGTATGTAAGGAATGATAATTTAAGACATACTGTTGGAATATTTGTTCCTTTAAGAACGTGTACAGCTCTAGCTGGTTGAGGCAGCCAATCAATGATTCTCATCATTGATGTTTCTATCTCTCGTCTTCTCCCTTCCTCTGAGTCAATTAAAAAAAAAAAATATATATATATATATATAACGTGTACAAATACTAGAGGATTTTGTAAGGTCCCCTAAAGATCCAACACACACTTCAAAGCTCTGGTTTAAACAATGTCACATTCTGAAAGCTCATCAGTCCTTTCCTTCGTACCCCATGGCACGCAGGACAAAATCCCAGCCCTCACGTGCCCTCAGTCCTCATCCAGTATGTCCTTGGGTTGCTGCGAAATCATTTCCTCAGAAACCTTTCCCCATGCCCATCAGACAAGAGCAGGCCTCCTTGGAACAACGGCCCACACATCCTATTGTCCTGCACAGGAATGTCACAGTCTGATACTATACTTGATCTTAGCCAAATGGCCTAGAAGAAGCGATAGGAATGTCACAGTCTGAAACCATGTAACTGTTAGCGTGATTATTCAGTCATGCTTATCAGACTCCAAGAAGGCAGGGGTTAGGACTGCCTGCCCTGTCCTCTAGTGCACATACCGTGCCTGGCACATAGTAGGCACTCAATCAGCCCACTGAGAGTTGTTGTTCTCCCCTCAAGACTCTATGTTCCCACACACATAGTCAACTGCCTTCACAGCACCTGGAACAGAGGACCAGAGGGGAAAGTTTTACCCTGAGACCAGAGAAGCTTCTCTGAAAGCCCATGACCAGAGTGAGGGCTGAACAAGGCCCAGGAGACTCCACAGTATCTGCTCTGTGACTTTGGACAGGCTTCTTAACTTGTCTGAGGCTCAGCGTCTCTGCCTCTAAAACGAGATAGCACCTACCTGTAGCAAGCTGAAGAATGGTTTCCCCAGAGTTGCCAATCCTAATCCCTGAACCTGTGAGTATGTTACCTTATATGGCAAAAAGGACCCTGTAGGTGTGATTAAATTACAGATTTTAAGATGGGGTAATTATCCTGGACTGTCTGCGTGGGCCCCAGATAATTACAAGGGTCCTTGTAAGATGGAGGTAGCAGAGTTAGTTAGAAAGGTAGTGGAGCAAGAATCAGGAGTTGGAATGATGTGCTTTAAAGATGGAGGAGGGGCCTCTAAAAGCTGGACAAGGCAGGGCAATAAATCCTCTCCTAGCCTCCACAAGGCATGTCGTCCTGCCAACACCTTGACTTTAGCACTTCTGACCTCCAGACTTGTAAGATAATACATCTGCGCTCTGTTAAAAACAACGTTTGTGCTGCAATTTATTACAGCAGCAGCAGGGTATTAATACACAACCTCACAGGGTTTTTGTGAGGATTAAAATTGTTGACAGGTAAACACTTAAGAGCACCTGGCACAGAGTAAATGCTCAAAATGTTGGCTGATATGATTATTTTTGCCGAATTCTTCATATGGGTGTCAAAGTGATCTTTCTAAAGCACACATGTCATCACAAAACCCCTATGTAAAAGCTTTCAGGTGCCCATAGCACACAATGGAAAGACCCCCTCAGGGCCAGACCTCTCCAGCCTTCCCATACTGCTCCCCGACAACCACTATCCACTTCAATCATGCAGAACTACAATTTGTCTATTTACTGTCTGTCTTCCCCCACTGCCAAGAGACTCCATGGGGTGAGATCTCTGCCTTAGTGAACTCCGCAGCATCAACACCCAGAAGAGGCCCTGGAACACAACAGGCCCTTGATACACAGTTGTCTAAGACACGAATGAGCTCCACCCTGCGTTAGGCTGAGCACACGTAGCTTGCACGCTCCTCAGATCTTTCAGGTCTAGACTCCCGACCCCCTCAGACATTGCCCTGAGTGCCCATGGATCTGACAGCATCATTCCTCTGCTTAAAACCCTCAGATTGCTTCCTATAGTCTTTAGGATAAATGCCAAGGCTTGGGGCCTCCTGGTTCTTTTTGTATCTCCATCCTCATTCTAATTACTCTGTAATGCTTCCGGTGCTTGGAAAGGCAGGCCTCCCTGCTCTGGACCCTTACACATTGCTGCTGCCCCTCCCTTACCCTCTTCACCTGGCTAACACTTCCTTATTCCTCTGGTCTCTGCTTGAAGCTCCTAGAAGATATAAATTATTTATCTCGTGTCCTGTATTGTCCCCAGGGCCCAGCAATACCAGACATCTGCTGAATAAATAGAAAGTTGTCATTAGATCATATATACTTCCCGGTGTCTGGCTCACTGATCTTGAATCTGGCTTAGTCCAGACCTGGGGGTTTTACCTTGGTACCCTTTGCCTTGACCCCTGACCCTCTTCCTGAGCTGTACCTCTGCCAGCCCCATAGTGATTACTCATGACTTGATCCTCTTCCTTCACCCCAGCCCCCAGACTGCTCAGCACTTACTTTAGCTGCCCCAAATCAGGACCTGGCACCTATGCCCGTGGAAATGGGAAAAAGCACTGTTGTTAAAACCAATAAGATAGCCCCCAGCCACATCAGTGTTCAATGCATACTGATGACATTCCCCTTTATTTGAACTTTTGTCAAAATGTGTATGAAACTTTACATATTTCAATGTTTAATAATCAACTTTTGATATATCTTAAGAAAGTCACTAAAACCAACTAATTAAAACAGTGTCTGTAAACCAGGCAGTAGGGGGTTCTTGCAGCACCTCCTTTTCAATACATTCAGCTTCCTACCACCTAACCACTGTTCTGGCCAAACTGTGGGTCTAACCAATGTATTATAGATGACAAAATAAATTAGTGTTTCGCACCCTGCACAATTTAAAAAAACAACAAAAAACAAAAATGCAACATAAAATGCCAATGATCATTTTCACAGAACTTTTGTTTCAACTGATACATTAGTTACTAATGATTAGTACATGAATGTTCTGGGTCATAATGGAGAAACTATTTCTCATTATGGGCTAAGGTTAAAAAAAAAATGTGAAAACTCCTGAGTTGGCTAATCCTTATTTTCTGATCGTTTTCCCTCCCGACACCAAAATATTCCCCGTTGTTAGTTTGGCCCAGTAAGTGGCTCCTGTATTTATAGCCCCTGGCACTCTAGGCATTGGGATGCTGATCCAGAATAAGCCAGCTGGCCAGGGCCAGAGGCCTCCCCACAGCTACACAATGGATGGGCCAGCTGGGGAAGCAGGTGACCAACACTGAGGATCTCAAAGCTCCACATCCACCGCCAGGCCGTGGGCTCCTGCACCTCTCACCTGCGGGTGCCCAGCTCCAGGTTTCCTGAGCTTTATCCACACCCGTGCTTCTCAAAGAGGCACGGGCCACACCCCGCTGGCAGAAAGGGTGCATCCATCGCATAATACGTGGGTGGGGGCTGCCTTGAGAACTTCATGTAAGCCCAGTCCACACACTTCCTGTTTGCCTCTCTTCTCCCATCTCAGGCCCCCTTGGACCGGCTTTGATAAGGACAAAAAAAAGAAAAAAGAAAAAAAGAAGAAAAAAAAGGCAGCCTCTAGCCCCGCCGGTGTGGCTCAGTGGTTGAGCCCAGACCTAGGAACCAGGAGGTCAACGTTAGACTCCCCCTCAGGGCACAGGCCCGGGTTGTGGGCTTGATCCCCAGTAGGGGGCGTGCAAGGAGGCCGCCTAGCCACGATTCTCATCATTGATGTTTCTGGCTCTCCCTCCCCCTTCCTCTCAGAAATCAGTAAAAATATATTTTTTAAAAATGGCGCCTCCATAGGTTCCCAGAGTCATCCAGGAGTGGGTCCTGCGGCGACACCAGCCAGCTGGCTGCAGGGAGAGGGGCGGGCTGGGCACCCTCGG
>NW_005358901.1:534680-540183 GCF_000412655.1 Myotis brandtii | reverse complement strand
GCGCCCGCCCTCGGTGTCCTCGCGCAGCAGTTTCTCCACCAGGTTGTTGAGGGTGTGGTTGGTGCGCAGGTCGGCGGGCGCCACCCGGTCCTTGCACACTGGGCAGGTGGGCGTCGTCTGCACCTCCCAGCAGCGGGTCACGCACTCGCGGCAGAAGTTGTGGCCGCAGCGCAGCGTCACGGCATCCCGGAAGGGGTCGTAGCAGACGGCGCAGAGCAGCTCCTCCTTGATGGAGCGGGAAAGCGTGGGGGACAGCGAGGGTTCCGACTCCATGGCACCCACTGTCTGCTGGGTGCCCGCAGCTTCCGCTGCCGCTCCTTCTCAGCCCCGTCGCTGCTCCGGGGACTTCTGGTGAGCGCGGCCCAGCCCTTTCCCTCTAAGCGCTGAATGACAGCCGCGCAGGCCAATCCTGCGGGGCATGCTCAGAGGCTCCGCCCCGCTTCCGGTCGGGGCGGAAAACCATGGAGGAGCGCGGAGGGGCTGATCTGTTCCGATGACGCTGCCAGTTCCCCGCGAGGTACCGGGATTTATCGAGGAGTAAACTCCCCAGCGGCGCTGTAGGTATTCCGTGTCACTGGAAACCTACTTCCGATTTGAAATGGGAAATGAAGTCTACAAGCCCCTTCCTTAACCAATCCCCGAAGGTCAGTCAGGCCCGTGAGGCCCGTGAGGTAGGAAAAGCCAGAGCTCCCCCTTCCTAGATCCGAGGTAGAGTCTCCCCCCGCCCCCCAGTTAATCCTCACACGAGGATATTTTTCCCCATTGATTTAAAAAAATGTTTTTATTGATTTCAGAGAGAGGAAGGGAGGGGGAGAGAGAGATGGAAACATCAATGATGGGAGTCTTTGATCGGCTGCCTCCTGCACGCCCCCTACTGGGGATGAGCCCCAACCTGGGCATGTGCCCAGACCTGGAATCCAGCTGTGATCTCCTGGTTCAGGGTTCCACATTCAATCACTGAGCCAGGAGGCCAGGCTTTTTTAATTTTTATTTTTTTTAGAGAGTGTGGCAGGGAAGGGGTGAGACAAGAGAGAAACATCCTTGTGTGTGATTGGTTGCTTCCCGAACACACCCAACCAGGGCCTGGGCATTGAGCCTGCAACCCGGGTACATGCCCATGATGGGAACTGAACCCTTCAACCTGCAGGCAGACACTGAGCCAACCCGGCTAGGGTGAGTCTGGTCTTCACAGCGTGGCTAGTGTTTGCACCATTTAGGATTTATAGATCTGTGCCCACTCTTGCATTAGTTGTTTACTTAATATTACCCACCCTGGGTAAAATCTCTCTTCTCTCCTTGAGATGTTAGGATTAAAGTGGAATAAGTATGGAAAGTGCTCATGACATCAGGCAGGTACCCTTTAAACAGAGAGCAGGTGCCAGAAGCTGGTCCACCCTTGCTGCTTGACACAGTCGCTGCAGGGAAGAAACATCTGCACAGCTTATGTTTCAAGGCGTACATGGCATATGTTTGCTCCCCCTCTTAGCGCTATGTGTTTTAAACAGGACCACCTCCCCGAGAAAGGTTGTTTCCCCAGGTGAGGATTTTTCCCTGGAGTTAGGGATTAACAGGACTAAGGAAGAGAATAAAATTAATCACTTTAACTATGAACAATCACGCTTAGGCTACATAATCTTTACTTAGGATAATCTCCTTCAGTTACTTCCTTGTAGCTTAGTAGAACAATAGAGTAACCTTGGAATGGAGATAAGAAACTCGCCCTAACCTTTGGAATAGAATTGATAGAGTTAAAATCAACTGGTATAAATACAGATGTAACAAGACAATAAACACAGAACTTGGCTGGAGACCCCCCCCCCACAACCTGGCTCTGCCGATCACCTGAACACTGCCTCCGTGTCATTCCTTCTTCGCCGACTCCGTCCACACCTTTGGGAACCCCTGGACCTGCTGGGGTTGGACCCCAACAAGCAGGGACTTCTGCAAAGTTAGCTCTGGGACCTAGAATCCAGCCTGGTACAGCATGCCTGGATCTTTCCACCTCCCATTCCTGCCTCTGTTGGATCACTTCACAGCCTTCAGACATATGTGGACGTAAAGGGGCCACATGCTAACCTGACCAACTCAGGGAAGGCCTGCGTGGCAGCCTTGCAAACTCAGAGACCTAAAGTAACCACAAAGGATGGTCTTGAAATTAGAAAGCAGTTTAGCCCTAACTGGTTCAGCTCAGTGGATACACCGTCAGCTTGAGGAATGAAAGGTCCCCGGGTTCCAGTCAAGGGCAAGGGCATGTACCTTGGTTTCAGGCTTGATCCCCAGTAGGGGGTGTGCAGAAGGCAGCTGATCAGTGTTTCTCTGTCATCAATGTTTCTATCCCTCTCCCTCTGTAAAAAAAAAAAAAAATTATATATATTAAAGAATTAAATAATTAAAGAATCATCCATTTAAAAAATAAAAAATAAATAAAAAGCAGTTTATAGTGGGTAGTCATGTCCCAGGCTGGTATCTTCCCTGACAAAGATCAACTTTGATCTTAACTGAGCCTATTTTTACATCTATGATAACAGACCTTTGGAATGTCAGGGTAACTATAGCTTCCATTTTTCCGGACTCCTCGGGGCACAACCAGTGTGCCAGGGGAAAGACCACAAATTCCCACATTGTTATTGTTTAGGTGTTAACGGTTGACTGTTAACTATCCTGTACCCACCTAAGTAAAAGAAGCATGTGTCTACCATTTCACTTTTTATCCAGTTCCAGAGGCTTCCCCACTTTGCTTTCTCCCACCTCCCTAATCTATCACCAATGGATTTCATGTAAACCCACTAATGTCTCCTCCTTTGATGGTAATTTATAAAACTAGGTGAAAAACCGCTATTCTCTGGAGCATTATCTCAATATGTTGAGGTTCTGCTTCCCGGCAATTGTTGACAGTTTGGCTCAAATAAACTCACAAAAATTCTTTACAGGTTAGAACGTTTCTTGCTTTAACACATAGGATTCCTTTCCCTTGACACACCCATTCCTGGTTTCTGTTGGAAGACAGTTCCTACATATCTTTTTTATTTTTTTTGTTTTTATTGATTTCAAAGAGGAAGAGAGAAACAATGATGAGAGAGAATCATTGATCAGCTGTCTCCTGCACGCCCCCCAGTGGGGATTGAGCCCAAAACCCCGGGTAAGTTATAGTTCCTGGTTCAAATGCTAACCTTAATGGCAATCTCCAAAAAGGCTACAAGTTGAGGCTAACAACTCCCTGGAAAAACTTGACTTTTCTTGTCTCTTTCTTTCATTGTGTTCTCTTATCTGTGTGTCCCAGTTGCTCTGTGAATTTGTCTGTTCTGCTATCTATGTGTTTCATTCTGTTCTTAAAGGATCTTCTTTGTTTGTCTTGTTGTTTTTCCCCTTTAAAATTTGAGTGGGCAAAGAGTAGAAATTAATTGTATCTTTTTAAAAAAGTAGAATACGAAGGTTGACATTAAACCAGTAAGGTTCTTCAGTCTTTCTGGGAATCCGGAAAGGACTTGGTTCTAGTCCAAACTCCACCACTAGCTAGGGAAGCGATTTTCAACCTTTTCCATCTCATGGCACACATAAACTAATTACTAAAATTCTGTGGCACACCAGAAAATATATTATTTTTGCTGATCTGATACATAAATAGGTATAATTTTGATTTGTTCACACTGAACAGCAATTGTTATGTTGGCTGTTAGAAGTTTTTAATTTGATAGTCTAAGGCAGTGGTTGGCAAACTCATTAGTCAACAGAGCCAAATATCAACAGTACAACGATTGAAATTTCTTTTGAGAGCCAAATTTTTTAAACTTAAACTATATAGGTAGGTACATTGTTATTAATTTAATTAGGGTACTCCTAAGGCTTAGGAAGAGCCACACTCAAGGGACCAAAGAGCCACATGTGGCTCGAGAGCCGCAGTTTGCCGACCACGAGTCTAAGGGAAAAGAGGTCGGTGTCCTTGACTAAAATAGTCAGGTATTGCGTGTTTTTAAAATTCTTGCAGCATACCAGTGTGCCTCTTGCAGCATACCAATATTGAAAATTGCTGAGCTAGGGGCATGACCTGAGCATAGTATTTCACTTTTCTGACTTCCTTCAACTATAAAAGAAAAGATTGAACTAAATGCTCCCAACTCAGACACTCTGAACTTTTTTTATCCTCTGCATAATTTCAGTAAAGAGGGCGACTAAGGCATACCCAGAGCCTGGGAAGGAGAATTCTTGGTGACTATAACCGATTTGTCACCAACCTCTGTTTCTTCCTTCAGTAGAATGGATCTTCATCAGGGGACCCCGAAGTTCAGCTAAACTATTGCAAAAGTCTAGTGGCAGTTTTCACTGTCTCTAATTTGTCCCACCTCATACCCCAGGCATCCTTGCTGGGCACTACCACATTTCCAACCTCCCTGTCATCACCATGTAAATTTATGTAAGGAATGACAACTATTTTTTAAATGTTGTGCCAGAAAAAAAAAAAGTTCCTAGGTGCAGAAAGAATGCCCCCCACTTCCCCTTAAAGCAGTTGACTGCAAAGTGGCTACTGCAAATAAAAGGCAGAGATTGTTAGATTAGATAAAAGCAAGCCCCAACTATATGCTGCATAAAAGGAACCCACTTTAAATATAAGCACAGAAGTTAAAAATAAAAGAGAGATAAAGACATACCAAGCTAATAGGAGTCAAAGAAAGCTTGGGTGGATGTGTTAATATCAGACAAAGCCAACTTCCTATCAAATAATCTTGTAGAGATAAGGAGGATGGCTGCTGAATGCAACTGCTGCAGAGCTGGCAATAGCAAGAACCGTTTCTAGAAATAGGCAACCACAGTGCAGTCATAATTGAGTTTGTTTAGTCAAGTGACTGAGGAAATCACTGTAGTCTGATGCTGGATGTGGGACACAGAGATGGCTTGGGCCTTCTCTGAGGCCTAAATGATGGACATAGGAGGCTGGGGGCTCTGAGTTGGTTTGAATAATGCAGGGAGATCTTCCGTAAGAAATGGTGCTGGCAGTTCCTGCGGCTGCCGCGCTACTTTAGGTCAGGATCGGTGGGGAGGCCTGGGCTGCCGAATCAGAGCTGATGACGGTGGATGACGTGGGGCCGCCGCTGGCGCCCGCATTTCTGGTTTGTGGTCCCCACCTCCTCACATGTGTAAACAGTGACGGGGCCGCTACATAAATCCCTTTGCGGTGGACAAATGACCATGGAAACAATTGAATCTCAACAGGATGGAAGTGTAACAGATTCTGTGACAGAGAGAGAAACTGCAAATATGCAGGCCCAGACTGGTCAAAATTCAATCCCTAATTTAGCTCAGGTTTCTGTAGCTGGATCAGGCACTGGAAGAGGTTCCCCAGCTATAACTCTAGTACAAAAATTTATGCACCCAGGGGAGGGGTCCCTCAGCCCGGCCTGTGCCCTCTTGCAGTCTGGGACCCCTCGGGGGATGACCACCTGCTGGCTTAGGCCTGCTCCCCGGGGGATTGGGCCTAAGCTGGCAATCAGACATCCCTCTGGCAGCC
>NW_005358901.1:529197-533910 GCF_000412655.1 Myotis brandtii | reverse complement strand
GACTGAAGCTCCCAGCCTCTCCTTTTTTTCTTTTTTATTCTGGGTTTTATTTACCTTCTATAATTGAAACTCTGTTGCCTTCACTGGCGCTTCCAGCTCTGAGGCTGAGGCTGGCTGAAAGCAGGTATCTGGGATTTGTTTAGCTTCTATAATTGAAACTTTGTTGCTTTTGGAGCTGTTGCTTTCGGAGCTCAGAGCCTGGCTGTGGCAGGCGGGGAAGCTTGGCTTCCTCCATCACTGGAGCAAGCAAACCTCCTGCTCCCTTCATCTGCGTGGTTGCCGGCTGCCATCTTTGTTGGCAGTTAATTTGCATATCTCGCTGATTAGCCAATGGGAAGAGTTGCGGATATACGGTTAATTACCCTTTTTGTCTTTTATTAGATAGGATATTAATGTTTAGTAAAAATTTAAAACTTACTGTTTTTGTTGCCTTTACGATGCATGCAAACATAATAAGATACAAATGTCTGTATTTCATTCTTGTTGGCTTTTACTATCAACAATTACATTTTCTACTTACCAATTTAAAAAAGGACATATGTTTTCTAAATTATGTTTTTAAATGTAATTCTGTTTTCACTAGTCTACTGTGTTGATTTGTGCTGCAGTTTTTCCCAGATGAGAATGGAAAAATGTTTAATTTTTTAAAACTACAGCAATTAGACAGATCATTTTATTTGAAATTTTAAGCACCAAAAGCTCTAAATAAACAGATAAATTCACACACACACACACACACACACACACACACAGAAATAGTGCTAATGCAAGAGACTGGGGAAACACTTGTGTAGTAAATAGCCTGCTGCTGGGTCAGATTTGGCAGCAGACTTATTTGATCCACATACTTACTCTGGCTGTGTATCACTTTTGACCTTCTAAGCACAACTTTTTTCTTTTTTTTAAATTACACTTTATTTATTTATTTATTTTTAAATCCTCATCCGAGGATATTTTTCCATTGATTTTTTAGAGGTGGAAGAGAAGAGAGGGAAAGACAGAGAGAAACATCGATGTGAGAGAAACACATTGATTGGTTGCCTCCTGCATGAGCCCTGAACAGGGCCTAGGCCAGGGAGGAGTCTGCAACCGAGGTACGTGCCCTTCACCAGAATTGAACCCGGGCCCCTTCAGTCCATAGACTGACTCTCTATCCACTGAGCCAAGCCGGCTAGGGCTCTTTTTTTTTTTTTTTTTTTTTTTTTTGGTATGGCACAGTATACCACAAATTTAATGATCGAGTGGTGAAAAATGTGCACTAAGGGCTGATGCCTGGAATAGGAGTGCGCTCACCACCTGAGGGCATAAGCACAGGTACCAGGAGATAAATGTCTCTCCTGTGAGTCGGCCTGCCTGGATGATCCTGGGCCTCCTCCGGGAAGTGCATTACCAATACTGATGGCACGAGGCCACAGGACCCTGTGATGGTTGTGATTCAAATACTGACTTCTTCATCAAGATGATTCAGTCAAGTCTGTGTGGAGTAGGGCACCTGGTGCCACTGGAGGCCTCTAAGCTGAAACTTTTAAAATGCAATTAAAAATGATTAACTAATAATGGGATGAATTGTCTCGCATAACAGAAAGTCTGGAGGCAAGAAGGCTATATCCAACCAATGATGCTGAGACCCCAGATTCTTTCCATCTTTCTGATCTGCCTATGGCTGCCTTTTGGTTGGAAAATTATTGCAGCAGCTCCAGGCATCTTAACCTGACATGAACCAATGTCCAGAAATGGAACAGGGCTATTTCTCCCTAGTATATCTCATTTCGGAGCCAAGAAACCTTTTTTGAAAACCTCCAGAAGACTTTCCCTCACCTTATTGGTCAGAACTGGGTCACGTGCCCACCTCTAAGTTCATTCCTGGCAAAAGGAATGAGACCACTATGATTGACTTGAGCCAATTAGGATTTACCCAAGTCACATGGTGGGGAGATGGTACTGAGATACACTTGGGGCTTGGCTATTAGGAAAGGGTTCAATCCCATCAGGTAGGCAACTACAGCTTGAGGACAGTTGCTAACATTTGCAAATTGGGAGATTTCACATAAAAAGTTTGATTTCCACCTTTGCTTTTTTTTCTTAAAAGTTTTCAATTGTGCTAAAATAAATAGATTATAAAATTTACCATTCGGAACATTTTTAAGTGTACAGTTCAGTAGTGTTAACTATATTTCCATTGTTGTGCAACCAATCCTTTGAACTTTTCATCTTGCAAAACTGAAACTCTACCCATTACACAAATCCCTTCTCCCTCCTTCCCCCATCTCCTGGCAACCATCAGTCTATTTTTTGTTTCTATGAGTCTGACCACTTTATATACTTCACATAAGTGGAATCTTATAGTATTTGCCTTTTTATTACTGGCTTATTTCACTTAACAGAATGTCTTCAAAGTTTATCCATGTAGTAGCATGTGTTAGAATTTCCTTCCCTCCCCCCGCCCCGCCTTTTTAAAAAAATGTTTACGCGAGGAGTGAGGACATTTTTTCCATTGATTTTTAGAGAGAGTGGAAGGGAGTGGGGGAGAGAGAGAAAAACACTGATGTGAGAGAGACACATCCATTGGTTGTCTCCTACACTCGCCCAGTCGGGGTTGGGGATCGAACCCGAGACCCTCCTACTGCACAGGCTGACTCTCTAACCACTGAGCCATGCTGGCCAGGGCTTTCCTTCCCTTTTTAAAGCTGAATAATAAACATTTGTATGTATAAACCACATTTTTGTTTATCCATTCATCTGTCAATGGGCTGCTCCCACCTCTTGGTTATTGTGAATAATCCTGCTATGAACATGGGTATACTGGCAGTCTCCGGTGTTTACCTATGCCGCCATCTTGCTACAATCCGGAGAGACTATTTTCAATTCTTTTGCATATATACCCAGAAGTGAAATCTTTGGTTCATATGGTAATTCTATTTTTACTTTTTTGAGAAACTATCATACTATTTTGCATAGTAGTTGCACCATTTTACATTCCCACCCACAATGTGCAAGGGTTACAGTTTCTTCACACCCTGACCAGCACTTGTTACTTTCTATTTATAGTAGTGCAATCATATGGTACTTGTCTTTCTCAGACTGGCTTATTTCACTTAGCATAAGACTCTCCAGGTCCATCCATGCTGTCGAAAAGGGTAAGCTTTCCTTCTTTTTAACAGCTGAGTACTATTCCATTGTGTAAATGTACCACACCTTTTTTGTCCCCTCTACTGATAGGCACTTGAGATGCTGTCAAATCTTGGCTATTGTAAATAATGCTACAGTGAACTTGGGGTGCATATATTCTTTTGAATTAGTGTTTCAGGTTTCTTTAGATAAATTCCCAGAAGTGGAATTGTAGGGTCATATGGCATTTGCATTTTTCATTTTTTGAGGTAACTCCATACTGCTTTCCACAGTGGCTGCACCAATTTGCATTCCCACCAACAGTGCATGAGGGTTCCCTTTTCTCCACATCCTTGCCAGCATTGCCAGAGGACATCTCATTGTGGTTTTAATTTGCATTTCTCTGATGATTAGTGACGTTCATCTTTTCACATATCTACTGGCCATCTGTATGTTCTCTTTGGAGAAGTGTCTATTTAGGCCCTTTGCCCATTTTTTTAATTGGATAGGTTTCTAAAATGTTTAAAAACACTAGAGAGAGAGAACGAGAGAGAGAGAGAGAGAGAGAGAGAGAGAGAGAGAGAGAGAAGCAGATCTATTTGCTCTTCCACTTATTTGTGCTTTTATTGGTTGGTTTCTGGTATGTGCCCTGACTGGGAATCACATCTGCAACCTCGTTGTATTGGGATGAAGCTCTAACCAAGCAAGCTACCCAGGGAGGGCTGTTTTCCAGTGTTGCGTTGTGTAAGTTCTTTATAAATTTTGGATATTCACCCCCTATCAGAGATCATTGGCAAATATGTTCTTCCATTCACTGGGTTATCTTTTCATTTTGTTGATGTTTCCTTTGCTGTGCAAGAACTTTTTAGTTTGATGTAGTCCCATTTGTTAATTTTTTCTTTTGTTTCCTTGCCCCAGGAGATTTATCAGAAAAAAATATTGTTATGTCATGTTTTTACTGCCTTTGTTTTCTTTTTGGAATTTTATGGTTTTGATAAACATATATAAGTATTTATTCCATTTTGAGTTTATTCTTGTGTATGGTGTAAAAAGCTAGTGTAGTTTCATTTTTTGGCGTGTATCCATCCAATTTTCCCAACACCACTTATTGAATAGACTATCTTTACCTCATTGTATGTTTTTGCCTCCTTTGTCAAATATTAATTGACTATTAAGACATGGGTTGATTTCTTGTCTCTCTATTCTGTTCCATTGATCTATGTTTGTTTTTATGCTGGTGCCATGCTGTTTTGATTACTATGATATCATGTAGGGTGATCCCTCCAACTTTGTTGTTCTTTCTCAAAATTGCTATTGCGATTTGGGGTCTTTTGTGGTTCCATATACATTTTTGGAATATTTCTTATAGTTCTGTGAAATATGCCACTAGTTTCTTTTTAAAAAAATATATTTTATTGATTTTTTACAGAGAGGAAGGGAGAGGGAGAGAGAGTTAGAAACATTGATGAGAGAGAAACATCGATCAGCTGCCTCCTGCACACCTCCTACTGGGGATGTGCCCGCAACCAAGGTACATGCCCTTGACCGGAATCGAACCTGGGACCCTTCAGTCCGCAGGCCGACGCTCTATCCACTGAGCCAAAC
>NW_005358901.1:526861-527563 GCF_000412655.1 Myotis brandtii | reverse complement strand
CGGTTTCGGCAACCACTAGTTTCTTGATAGGAATTGCATCTATAGATTGCTTTGGGTAGTATGGACATTTTAATGATGTTAATTCTTCCTATCACCAAACATGGTGTATGCTTCCACTTATTTGTGTCTTCTTCTTTTTTAAAAAATATATTTTTAATGATTTCAGAGAGGAAGGGAGAGGGAGAGAGAGAAACATCAATGATGAGAGAGAATCATCAATTGACTGCCTCCTGCACACCCTACACTGGGGATTGAGCCTGCCACCTTGGTATGTGCCCTGACTGGGAATCGAACCATGACCTCCTGGTTCATAGGTTGACGCCCAGCCACTGAGCCACACCAGCTGGACTGTGTCTTCTTAAATTTCTTTCTTCAGTTTCTTATAATTTACTGAGTACAGGTTTTTTACATTCTTGGTTGAACTTATTCCTGGGTATTTTATTCTCTTTGAAGCAATTGTAAATGGGATTGTTTTCTTAGTTTTCCTTTCTGATAGTTCATCATCTAATCTAATAAAAAGAGAAACATGCAAATTGACCACACCTCTGCTACATCCAAGCCACGTCCACCAGCCAATCAGAGCAACTATATGCAAATTAACCCAACCAAGATGGCGGCCGGCAGCCACAGAGCTGGAGCAAGCAGGAGGCTTGGTTGTCCCGGCGATGGAGGAAGCCAAGCTTCCTGCCTGCCCTGGCCGGC
>NW_005358901.1:520753-526136 GCF_000412655.1 Myotis brandtii | reverse complement strand
ATCCTATATAATAAAAGGGTAATATGCAAATTGACCCTAACAGCAGAACGACTGGGAATGACTGGTCACTATGACACACACTGACCACCAGGGGGCAGACGCTCAATGCAGGAGCTGCCCTTGGTGGTCAGTGCACTCCCACATTGGGAGCTCTGCTCAGCCACAAGCCAGGCTGATGGCTGCCAGTACAGCGGTGGTGGTGGGAGCCTCTCCTGCCTCCTCAGCAGCGCTAAGGATGTCCGACTGCAGCTTAGGCCTGCTGACAAGTGGACATCCCCCAAGGGTCCTGGGCTGCCAGAGGATGTCTGACTTCCAGCTTAGGCCTGATCTCCTGGGGAGTGGGCCTAAGCCAGCAGGTGGACTTCCCCTGAGGGGTCCTAGACTTCGAGAAGGCACAGGCCGGGATGAGGGACCCCCCTGAGTGCACTAGTTGGTGTATAAAAATGTAACTGATTTCTAGATATTTATTTTGTATCCTACTACGTTAGTGAATTCATTTATCAGTTCTAGTAGTTTTTTGGTGGAATATTTAGGGTTCTCTATATAAAGTATCATTTCATCTGCAAATAATGACAGTTTTACTTCTTCCTTTCCAATTTGGATGACTTTTATTACTTCTTGTAGTCTGATTGCTGTGGCTGGGATTTCCAGTAGTATGTTGAGTAAGAGTGGTAAAACTGGACTTCCCTGTCTTGTTCCAGAACTTAAGGGAAACAATTATAGTTTATGTTCATTGAATATGATATTGGCTCTGGATTTGTCACCTATGCCTTTATTACATTTGAAGTATATCCCCTCTATTCCCACTTTGCTGAGAGTTTTTGGTCTTAAATGGGTGCTGGATTTTATCAAAATGCTTTTTGCATCTATTGATATGATTATGTGTTTTTTTAAAAACCCTCACCTGACCCCTTGTTTGGATGTCCCCAGTGAAGGTGACACACTGCTTTGACTCACTGCGAAGGAGTTAGAAGGGTGAAATACTCTGGTACAGACAGGTAACTTAGCAACTTGAAAAAGAGGAAATCTAAGTTGATTTCCCCTGTTCCTGAAATTTATCTATAAGCACCCAATTCTTTATTCCAAACATTTGAATAAACTTTTCTGAAATATAGTGTGTTTTTTTCTCTAAAATATAAGACGAAGAACATAATTTAAACTTTTCTTCATGATGTCCAAAATCTATAATAATAAAAGCTCAATATGCTAATTAGATCGGATGTCCTTCCGGACGAAGCTGGGGCTGGGAGGGAAGCCCAGGTCCCAGGTGCCAGAGGGAAGCCGGTGCTGGCAGCCAGAGGAAGGAAGGCCTACTCTTGCACGAATTTCGTGCATCGGGCCTCTAGTAGACAATAATTACTGTGTTGCTCTGAGTAATACAGGGTTACCTTCAGAAGGTAATGAAGTGTGGAGGGTTGTTTGTCTCCTCTGATTTGAGGGTTCTTGCATTAGCTAGGCATTTTTTGTTTCTTTTTAAGAGGATCTTCTTGCTACTAACAATAAATCTGCCTGTGGCATTCTGCTCTCACTTTTGAGTTGATGCTTCTAACATAGTGTGATCTGGGAGCGGATTGCCACATATGTGAGGATTGCAGAGGTCAACAATGGCAAGAAAAAGTCCATAGAGTTACTCCATTGCTTTAGAGCTCAGCTGTCGGCTGTGGGGAACCTGGTGAGCTCACTCAGAGGTGGGAGTAAGGGATTGAGAGGCCATAGTCACAAGAGTCATGGAGCTGACTCGGAGTGCCCAGGGCTGTGGAAACTGCCTGGCTTCAGTGGCACCGAGGCTCTGCCTGTTCTTTAATGGAAAAATAAAAACATTCGTCTGCCTTCTCCGTTTGCCCTCTCTTGTGAGCACCCAACTTAATTTCTCAAAGGACTTGATACAGTTTTATTTTTCCCAAGAAAATTCTCTTTGGATTATGTCCAGGAATTATTATTTTTCTCTCTGTGGAAAGATTTTGTTTCTTGTAGCTTTTTTCACTATGAACATTTTCAAGGACAATATGAGAGAGGACAGGATAATGAACCCCCATATGCCTATCACTTAGCTTACATTAGTTATCAACTTTGCTATTTTTATTTCAGTTCTCCCCTCCACATGGGTGGTGGTCAAGGAGTATTTTAAAACAATGATTATATTTCTTTCAGGGACACATTTCTTTTACAATAAAATTACAATAAGGATATCATACCTCCCATTTATCATCAGCCATGAGCCATAGCACTAGCATGGGAATTTATAAGTATTATTTTTAGTCCTCCCAATAACTCTGTAAGGTAAATTATTCCCATTTTATAAATAAAGAAATTGAGGTTTTGCTTTAATTTGTATACAAAAGAAAACAGGCTAAATGGTGGTACTTTAGTTAGAATGCAGTCTAGGCTATGGTAACAGAAAAGCCCAAAATGCAATAACCTGAATAAAGTGGTTTTCTCTCTCATATAAAAGTTCAGCTAGGTCCAGGCTATTTCTAGGACTAGCATGGCAGCTTGATGGCAATAGAAACCCAGCCTTCATCTCTCATGGTGTTCAGCTATTCTTCTCACCACAGCTCAAGAGGGCTGCTCCGGTTTCCATCAGCAGGTAGAATGGAAAAGGGAATAGTGGAGGGTGTGCCCATGCCCCTGAAGGGCCACATCCTGAAGTTTCACAGGTAACTTCTCACCAACCATTGCCCAGAACTTAATCACATGGTTACACCTGTAAGGGACACTAGGAAATGTAGTCTTTATTTTGGGCAGTGCACGACCAACTAAAAATCAGGTATTTTATTATAAGGGGGAAAAGGGGCCATCAGGAATGCTTTCATGGATGGACGAAAGGGTTCTTTTGGAGTCAAGGGCATGGTTTTGAGTTCTTCAGTTCTTTTGGCTTCAACTGTGTCCATTTAGTAAACCTAGAGGCACCCGATCAAATTACAGATAGATGTTCTTTGGTGATGAAGGACTTCGGTTATTTAGCCCTGTGCCTACGAGGTTGTTTTTTGTTGTTATTGTTGTTCCTTTTTTTTTGGTTCAGAACACTTATAACCATACTATTCTTTTAAAATGAAATTTTATTTTAATAGTACATTTACATTATGTGATTTAATCCCATTGTCCAGAATGGAAAGGCCCCAACTGTATACCATAACAGCTCTGCCAATGATGGTTTGGGATTCAGCTCTACTCTTTAACACTTGGGGGGCTGTAGACAAATTGCCTTCTTCAAGCCTCCTTTTATTTTCAGCAAAACAGGAAAACTATCAACCTCAGTTGTTATGAAGATTAACTAGATGGTGGATGAAAGTTCAAGGTATACAGCAAACACCCGACAAATTGTATCTATGTAACAGATATATGTGTAGTATCTCCACATAGATAATCCTATCCTATTTAATTCCCGTCATTTCTTTCAACCTCCAACTCCCTCCACCCCTCCCATCCCCACCCCTTTCAGCCAAGCTTTTCGAAAGTTATTGGCACACGCTGCCTCCATGTCTTCACTTCCAATTTACTCATCAACTCACCCCATTTGACTTTTGCTTCTTCACTAGATTTGCTTCTGGCAAGAGCCTGACCTTAAGGTCTCTACTCCCTCTTATTTTTTAAATCCTCACCCAAGAACATGAAAGAGAGAGAGAGAGAGAGAGAGAAGAAACATCTATCAATCTGCAACTCAGATATGTGTCCTGACCAGGAATTGAACCGGCAACTTTCAGTGTATAGAACGACACTCAACGACTGAGCCACTCCAGCCAGGTTCTGACAGGTTGTTCTTAAAGGCAGGTAACAAGCAGACATATGTGAGACTATTAGTTTAGCTTCTATACGGACAAAACATAAGGAGACCTGAAGGCGGAATTGGCTATCCCCGGGAGTTTCTCAAGGCGACTTTCACAGATAAAACCTGTGATTTTGTGATTCTAGGAGCCAGGTTTTGGAGCTTAAAAAAGGTCGCTGAAGATTTCCACAACCTCTGACAGTTTTGAATACCTGAAAACTTTTCTTTCTGGAATCAAGGCCCAATGAGGTTGTAGTTCATAGATTTGGCCACACGGGGGCAACACACACACACACACACACACCCCTTTTCTCAAACCCGGCGGGTTCCTTGTGCATTCAGTTCCCACTGTCACCACCCTAGCAATTCACGCAGGGTCTAACCTTCACACCTCTATACCTTCATCACCTCATTCCACGCACAAGAACACGGAGGGGCACCCATTTTCTGAAGCCATCTGCCAATTTCCTCCCAGTGTGGTCAGTTAGCCACCTGCCTCTCCCACACTTTCCCTGCTCACCCCAGTTTACTGTCTGACTTGCCTTGTCTCCCCAAGCCCTAGCCAAGATCTCCCTGGACACCCACTTGGCTGGAACTGTATTTTATTTTTTATTTATTTTTTGTTTCTGTATTTTAAAAGCTACAGGCATTCCACTGATCATATTTTGAGTAACACTGACTTTCTGGCTTTGTGGCCATGGATGTGTTAACTAAGCCTCCATTTTTGCAGCAAATGGGGAGAATGAAATAAGTCATGTAAACTGGGAGTTTCTGTAGCCCAGTGGTTGGCAACCACATGCTCACAAATGCTGCGTTTCCTGTTGTTGCCCGGGGGTGGCTGCTCCACTGAGTTTGGGGATGGAGGTCAGGAAGTGTCATGGGGGTGGCTGTGTATGCCGGGCTGTCACCGCATGTCTGCCATCCTCAGAGCCGACCTGTGAAGAGCATCCTCCAGAAAGTGCGAGATCCCAATCCCTCACAGGACTTAGAATGAACAAGTCTGGGGTGGGGACCCTGGAGGGGGACTTTAAGGAAGTGGGGGGCGCTCGGCACACACCAACTTTTGACCTTATGCTGAGTCCAGTTCACCTCTTTCTACTCAGGAGAAAGGCTGGCATCTTTGTAGTGATGGGGGAAGGGTTCTAAGTGCCCTGGAGTGACTGCCTTGAATCTCACTGCCCCGCTGGCCTGAGTAGCGAGGTGAGGCACCTCTTTATTTGGGCAGTGAAATGGGACAACGCGGAGATGGGCAGGCAGGGCGGGACAAGCTGCTTAGCTTCCAGGACTATTCTTGTGCCACCCCTTGGTCCTGCCCTCCCAGTCACAGCACTGGCACCTGCCAAAGCCCCTGGTGATAGTCACCAGACTTCCGGTGCCCTGAAAAGGGGCTGGGCACTTCAGGAGGTGGAGGAATGGGGGAAGGACACAGGTACTGAGAGTTTGGGAGGCAGGTACGGTTTCCAGCTTTGGAATATCTCTGGATGGAAACAGCAACTTCTAAATGTGGCCTCCAAAAGTCTGCAGGTGGAGTGGAAGGAGGAGGGGGAGTGGTAGGAATGGGGGGGCAAATGCTCCCAGCGGGGACCTAACAGCAGAAGACCCCATCTGAGGTCCAGG
>NW_005358901.1:520366-520607 GCF_000412655.1 Myotis brandtii | reverse complement strand
ATCGCAGGCGGCATCTACTTCAGAGTTTATGGTAAGAGGCTGGAGCAGGCACACAGCGCCACAGACAACACACCCCACCCTTTAAGGAAGTGGGGAGGAGAGCAGCAGGGGTGTGGTTAACTAGGAGGAGGAGAGGGGAAAACACAAACCTGTCAGCCCTCTTACTCTGCGGAGGCCTCCGGCGTGGCGGCGAGTCCCCCACCTGCCACGGCCCGGACTCACCTGTACCTGCGCAGCCCCC
>NW_005358901.1:515702-520264 GCF_000412655.1 Myotis brandtii | reverse complement strand
TGAGTCCCCTCCCGCGATCCGGGCTGAGCACCAGCCAGAAGTTGGCGGCTGGACGAGGTAGAAGGGATGGAGGGGGTGCTCCGGAGATTGTGGGAACCTGAACGGGACCGCGTTCCTGGTGAAGCAGCCTGGGACCCAGCAGGCGGAGGCGGGGTGCGGTGTCCTCCGGGCTCGCTGGCCTTCCGCCTGGGGGGAGGGAGTCGACGTTTGCAGTTAATCTGAGACTAAAGGGTGTTTCTCCCTGTTTGTCCTCAAGCAGGGCAGGCTGGGGGCCATGCCCAGGGGGCACAGAGAGGCCACCTGCCTCTAAAGGTCAGATCAGAGAGCAACAAGCAGGGCTTTTCAGAATCCCATCCCGCCTCTGAGCTGCTCCCTGTGCCCTGCGCTCACCCCTCGCCCCATGCCCTGCACCCCCCACCCTGGTCAGGCTCCCAGGCACCCCATTGTGCCTGCATCCACTTCTTGCCCCTTGAGAGACCATCTTCTGAACAAGCCCTGACTGGAAGCCAGCAGGGGTCTGCGTGGGGGGAGAGGCAGAGCTGTGGCGTGTGTGTGTGTGTGTGTGTGTGTGTGTGTGTGTGTGTGTGCTGGAGACTGAAGTTAACAGCAGCCGCCACACGGGTTCTTTGTGAAACTACCTTCCGAATGCCGCGGAAGGGTTAAATTCTGTGCTGCCTTCCCCTGTCAGGCTGTGCGTGGGCAAAGCCTTGGGTGGGTGAACAGGGACCATATGGGTGATGTTCTGAGCCCACCGAGCCCCACCACCTGCCCTAACCCTCAGCCATCTGACACTGGCATCTCCCCACACCCCAAACTTGGAGCTCGATCCACTTAGACTCCTTTCAAGGGTCAGGAGAGAAGGGGAGCAGGAGTGTGGACACGGAGGGGGCATTCGAAGGAGGGTTGTCATTCAGAGGAGGAAGAGCTTGCCACTGAGCTGCCGTGGGACGGGATGTGAGCCGACTGGGGTGGTTGGTATGGCATGATCGGCTAGGGTCAGGAGGAGGCCTCTCCGTGGCAGGGCCGTGGCTACTCTCTCCTCACCTTAGTCCAGGCCAAGAAATTCTGTTGTGGACTTAAGCCCAGCCTTTCACAACTCCTCCAGGGGCAGGGAGAAGAGGAGGCAGAGATGAAAAAGTCAGTCAAAATGGAAGGGAGGAAGGAAATAGTCAAATTCAAGAGACTCGGCTCGGGCAAGATATTTTGCATTCATTCATTCATCATTCATTCATTCATTTGATAAGCATTTACTGACTTCCTACCTGAGTCTAGGTTGGGTGTGGGGAGACAAAAGTACGTATGACCCAGCTCCTGCTCCCCAGAGCAGTGTGGGGAATGGTGGGGGCCTGGATGGGATTGGGCAGGGTGCTAACTAACTCAGTGCTGGAGGGTTAAGGAAGGAGGTGGTAAGGGGTGCACCCCAGGAAGGCTTCCTGGCAGAAATGACACTAAGTGTAGACCTCAAGGATCAATAGGAATGAGCCAGGGAGAGGAAGAGGGGGAAGAACAGGCACAGAGCACAGCAAGTGCTGAGGCCGTAGGCCAGAAGCAGCATGACGCATCCAAGGAAACTGAAAGTAGCTCAGAGTGTTCAGCGCGTGGAGAGAGCAGGGGAGAGGTGAAGCAGGAGAGGTAAGTGGAGACAGCTCCAGAAAGGCTGCTCAGGCTGCCATGGCAACTCCTAGTGTTGGAGCAACACTAGGGACCTGAAGCCAGGCGTGAGACTTCCCTGCATGCCTTCCGGGTGGGGTGGCCAGATTTAGCAAATACCAGTAAAAATACAGGACACTCAGATTTGCATTTCAGATAAGCAACGGATATTATTCAGCTATAAGTCTGTCCCATGCAATATTCGGATGTACTTATACTTAGAGATCATTGGTTGTTTATCTGAAACTCAAGTTGAACTGGGCGACTGATATTTTACTGGGCAACTCTTCCCTAGGAGAAAGCTGAGGGCGCTACTATGTTGGGAAGCGAAGGATGAGAATTGCCCAGGGGCCAGGGAACAGTCTCAGGACAGACTTACCTTGTAACCAACCCTCCTGGATCCCAGTCTGGGGCTTCTCCACGGACTGACAATGTTATTTCTTAAAAATAAACAACAAAAAAAATAGTATTAATTCCTTGGTCAGTTTGTTCATCTCCACAGCTGAAGGATGATGGCACCTCAGAAAGACATTGGGCTTTGGATTGGACCCGGGCTCAAATCCCAGCCTGGCCAACTTGCCTGCTGTGAGGCCTCATAGAACCACTTAGCTTCTCTGAGCCCAGAATCTCTTTTCTGAAATGAGCACAAGAATATCTATCTGTTTGTCCGGGTTGTTGGGAGGCTCCGTCTATAGATTGCCTAGTAAGTGCACAAGAAAAAGTGGTAGATATTAATTTCTGTAACACCTTCTCATGGTCGCCAAAGGGACATCTTCTAAGTGTGTGGGGCTCATTTATTTCCATTTATATTTATCGGGCACTCAGAGGTCCCCGGGGGAATACGTGGTGAGGGTCCTGATTCCAGTGAGAGAGTGGGTTAGCTCCTGTGCGGACAGGGAGAACCTGAGCCACTTTTTCAGCCCTGCTATTCCCTTCCCACAACGTCGGCTCCATGGGGAAGAGATATCCAGCCCCTCCTGTTGAAGGGCAGTGAGGGGGGTGAGGAGAGGGAGCAGCTCAAAGTAGAATTAACTGAAGGGAAATGTGAATGAATGAATTGAAAGAGAGAACCAACATAATACACCTAGGACAGTGCCTGGCATGGACAAATGAGTCATAAAATTTGGCTGTCATAATTTTCACTTTTATACTGAGTACCTTAGGAAAATAGAGCTCAGGGTTGGATGAAGTAAGAGTCCTTTTGTGAACCACTTTTTGACTTTAATGGGAGCATTTGTAAAAGCAAATTAGGGGCCTCCTAAAAGAGAGCCCAGAAGGAGTAAGAATTTGGTAAGAGCCCTGGCCGGTTTGGCTCAGTGGATAGAGCGTCAGCCTGTGGACTGGAGGGTCCCAGGTTCGATTCCTGTCAGGGACATACTCTCAGGAGGCAGACAATCAATGATTCTCTCTCATCATTGATGTTTCTATCTCTCTCTCCCTCTTCCTTCCTCTCTGAAATCAATAAAAATATATTTTTTTAAAAAGAATTTTTTAAGAGAAAAAGGAAATGGAAAATGTTTTTCCCTTGTGGGAACCACTGGGTTAAAAATGGTCCCTCTTTCTAAATCTCTCCACCCTCAGCCCAGTGATAAGTATTTTGTCTTTAGAGCAGCATTTGCCAAACAGTGTTCAGAGGAACTCTATGCCATGGAGATTGTTATAGATGTTCCATGGGTGAGACATTCCCAGTGAGCCCTCTCGGTGATTTATCATCCTTATTTGCACCATCAAGATTATGCTAAGTCCTGCAGAGAAGATGCCTATATCACTGGGCTTGCTAGCATTCCTTAGATTAGACTATATAACCCTTGCAGGGGCATGGGGGGAGGGGACACCGTTAGGGCATGAAGGCCAGTATCATTCCACATCTAGTGACTGTTGATGTGGGTCCAGTTCTGGGACCAAGCGGGCCTTTCAGGGGACATGATTCATCCCCAAACTCTGCCCAGGATGGACCTGGGCTCAGCAGTGTCCAATTTACAGGAGATGCTCAGAGACTGAGCGCTTGATTGTCATTGTCCCAGCCTCATACATACTCCACGAACACCAACACCTACCCCCGTCAGCCTTAATCTTCCTCCTGCAGCTCATGTCCCTTCCCATTGTTCAGAAGACCCCGGGAAAAGCATGTCTCTTAGCCTGTAGTCCTCCACGGTGATAGCAGCAGCTCCATGTGCCCTGAATACTGCGAAACAAACACAGTTGATGGGGAGGCAGTGAGGAGAAAGGGCATAGCTGGGGTGGACCCCAAGTCATCGGCCTCCCAGCTCCTAGTTCCTCCTGCTCAGGAGTTATGGGCTCCAGAAGAATGGAGCTCTGAGGTGGTCACACAGGTGGGGCTGGAGGTATGGTAATTAAGAGAAGTTGTTGGCTTGGTGATCTAGTTTCTCTTAGACACGGCTTCAGGGCTACAGCAAAGGGGGAGGAGCAAGGAGAGTGGCCACCGTCTCTGCATCAGGAGCATGGCTGGTGGTCCCGTGGTCCAGTGTCCACACTGGGTCAGTCCTCTGGGTTCCAGCTCCAGCTACAGACTCGTTGCGTCCCTGAGCCCGTCTTCCTCACCTGTGAGACAGAGATGCTAACAGGGCTTTGCATGAGGATGCAGTGGGATAGTCAAGTTCAAAATGTGAACGGCCACGAAAGCATGGGCAGGGTCTAACAGAACTGACAGTAGCCACTGTCCTGAGCGGGATCAGTGAAAACCCCTGGGGTGGGGACATCTGGGGGAGGAGGAGCCAGGAAGTCAGAGGCCAGTGTGCCAGACACTGGCCAACTCCTACAGACTATGTCAGTATTGTACCATCCTAGCTGGCCATATGCCACAGCTTAAAAGTAGCCTTGGCTGTACATAAAATATTCAGTCCTTTAACAGGCAACACACAGTAGGCATTCATTATATATATATATATTTT
>NW_005358901.1:499864-515563 GCF_000412655.1 Myotis brandtii | reverse complement strand
GGATTTTTAAAATTTATTATTTATTATTTTTTTTAGAGAGAGAGAGAAAGGAAGGGAGAGGGAGAGAGAGACAGAAACATCAATGAGAGAGAAACATCGATTGGCTGCCCTCTGTGCGCTCCCTACTGGGGATCCAGCCGCAACCTGGGCATGTGCTGTGGTGGGAATTGAACTGGTGACCTCTTGTTCATGGGTTGAGGCTCAATCGCTGAGCCACACCAGCCGGGCTACATTTTTATACTTATGGTCAATCTGAGCTGATGGGAAACACTTTTTTTTTTTCTTTCCGGAGGAAAAAGGCCATCTTCTGAAGGGCAGGCTTCTCATGAGTGTGTCTCATGGACACGCATCACATAGACAACAGTATTTGCTTCTTGCCCCCCTCCCCACCCCCAACTCCCTGTGTTTGATGAACAGCCAGGCCTAATTAGCTCTTTAACCAGCAAAGAGACTTCTCAGCTGCCCGGCAGACACGGGAGCCCGCAAGCTCCTTGAAGGTGCTGAGAGAGCTGAGGGGCAGGAGAAAATGCTGACAGGTAGGAGAAGGTGGTGGCTCCACTTTCTGGGGTTCCCAGCAGCGCTCTGAGCTGTGCGAGGGGGTGGCGGCGGGGGAGGGGCAGCCTTTTGAGTCACTGCTGTTTCCCAAGGTCTGATTATTACTCACGATGACAGTTTGATTAAGACAGCAGCCTGGAGACTGCATATTCACATGCACTTTTCACCTAGATGCACGTTGGAGAGAGAGGATTGCAGGAGTTGTCTCCAAGGCCACCTCAGGCCTGCTGTGGGCCGGCTGCAGGAGCCCATGCTCCTGGTTTTCCGGGTCCCCCCCAGCTCTTACTTTCCCCAGCACTCAGGCTCCTGCTGCTCTTATAAGGCAGCCAGTCAGCCTGGTTAGAACTAAGGTCAACAGCCCTAACTGGTTTGGCTCAGTGGATAGAGTGTTGGCCTGCGGACTGAAGGGTCCCAGGTTCGATTCCACCTTGGTTGCGGGCACATCCCAGGTGGGGGTGTTCAGGAGGCAGCTGATTGATTCTCTCTCATCGATGTTTCTAACTCTCTATCCCTCTCCCTTCCTCTCTGTAAAAAATCAATAAACTATGTTAAAAAAAATAAAAAAAGAACTAAGGCCAACGACTGCCTGCCAATACCCACGGAAGGGTGAGCCTTCCCCTTTTCCATCTTGGCTGCAGTTCACTAACATTTTCCTCCTCCCCAGTCCCCTGCTTCCCTTTTATGTTCTGAAATCCACCTACACAGAATCTGACAACTTCACTCACCAGAGAGGGGGACATGGAGGACTGCACCTCACCCAGTGTTTAGAACTCGGGGCTGGCTTTAACTCTTAATTGTGTTTTATTGCTTAAGGTATTACAAAAAGTATTACATATGTCTCCTTTTTTTTTCCCCCCTTGACCTTCCCCCCGCTTCCCCTACCCCCCAGTGTCTTGTGTCCATTGGTTTTGCTTATATGCATGCATACAAGTCCTTCGGTTGATCTCTTAAACCCCCTCCACCCTCCACCCCAACCCTCTCCGACCTTCCCGCTGTAGTTTGACAGTCTGTTCGATGCTGCTCTGCCTCTGTATCTATTTTTGTTCATCAGTTTATAATGGTCTTTATTATCCATAAATGAGATCTCACTCATTTATGGCTTTAACTCTTGTCTCGTGGACTAGCCTCGCTTTCAATCCAGGCATTCCTCCCAACAACTCGGAGGGCACCGGGACCACAGCCCCTCCCCCCTCTCTTGTGCCCCTTCTCCCTCGGAGGGTCCCCCACCTGTCTCTTAGACTCTGAGACTTAGTTCTAATCAGCTGATGCGATTGATCCCACTGTGCCCCACCCGGGCCCGGAGGCTCCTCAGGGCTGGGAATTCTGCCCTGAGTTTGGGCTTTCCTCTTCTGGGGGGTTCCCTTTCCCAACTGACCCCAGCTGGTCTTTAAATTAGTGCAGTTTGTCCCTCCCTAACCCCAAGCATGTCTCTTCCTTCCCCAGGAGCATTTGGAGTGAGAGCCTGGCTCCTCTCCCTTCAGCTCAGGTTTACACTCTCCCCGCCCTCAGTTCCTGCTCCAGGCAGGTTACAGGTGATCTGATCCTCACCGCCTTTGAAAGCGCTCCTACCAGCATCCAGTTACGTTCCCCACCCCAGCTCAAGGCAGGCAGGGTCCCTCACTCAGCAGTTTGTCATCCTGGGTAAGCGGAAAGGCTGTCTGGAGTCAGAAGCCATGGCTCTGGTTCAGATGCTTCACTGGCCGGCTGTGTACCGTCGTGTGAGTCACTTCACTCTTCCAAGCCTCGCTTTTCTCCTTTGAAAATGAAGAAATGGTACTGCGTCCCTCAAAGGGGCATTGGAAATATCTGACTTGCGTGAAAATGCCCTGTAAAATGGCTCCAGGCACTCTCCCCGGAAAGAGAAAGAGTTTGTGGGCAGAAAAAGGTGGGTTTGAGTCTCGACTCTGTCACTGTCTACCTGTGTGACACTGCAAGTCACGTAATCCCTCTGAGCCTTAATTTTCTCATTTGTAACTTGTTCTAGGCATTTGTTTAATATGTCTTCACCTCTTCACCCCTTTTCACCCTCAGGGCATATTTTTATTTCCCTGTTTGAAGGACTGTATCTGTCCTCAATAAGTTTACAGTCTGGTAGGGGAGTTACGACATAAAGATAAATAACTCTTAGACAAGACGGGGCCTTATGGTGCCATAGAAGAGGTACGGATAAAGTGCTATGAGGTCAGAAGGTGGGGAGATTACTTCTGTCTGGTGAGTCCAGGAATGCTTCCTGGAGGAAGTGGCATTTGGACAAGCTCTGAAAGGATGGGTAGAGTATGGCTGAAGAAACTTGGGTGGTTGTGATCAAAGAAGAATGTAAATAAAAGCAGGTGAGTGGGAAGGCATGGCTCCTATGACTCATTTTGGGTGGAGCCAAGGGTATCAAAGGGCAATGAAGATAAGGTACGAGGGCAGAAAGTAAGATAAAGGTTGAACATGGCAGCTGAAGAGTTTGGACATTATTCTGAAGGCTGTGGGGGAGCTGCTGGGCTTCACTCTGAAGGCTGTTGAGCTTTGTCTTGGGTGAAGGGTCCATGACCAGATTTGGGCAGCAGCGTGTAAAGTAGATGGGAGAGAAGAGAGCTTGCAGAAGGAGCAGCTAGGAGAGTATCATGAATAGTTTAGGTCTTCAGAGTCTCATGCGTTGTGTAATTCAGGATGATTTGGGGTCCTGGAGAGGATCAGCTAGTCACTTGGAGCTTCTACATCCTCTGAGTTGAAATCGGTCTTTAGATAAATGTAAAAGGTGTAGGGTTTATGGAAGTATCACACGCTTAGGTTATATATGTAATTTGTCTTTCTCCTTAATCCTTTCCTTCTTTTGAATCTTTTGTTGTTGTTAATCATCACCCAAGGATATTATTTTCCATTGCTTTTTTTAGAGAATGGAAGAAGGAGGGAGGGAAGAGCTGAGAGAGAGAGAAAGAGAGAGAGAAACATTTATGAGAGAGTGAAACAACTATTGGCTGACTATTGCATGCCCTCTACCAGGGATTGAGGCTAAAACCAGGGCATGTGCCCTGATGTGGAATCAAACTGGCAACCTTTCAGTGCACAGGATGACACACATCTAACTGAGACCCCCACCCCCACCAGGGCGAGGATTGAACCTGCAACCCTTCAGTGTGCAGAGGGACGCTTTAACGACTGAGCCACACCAGCCAGGGCTGCTTTTGTGTTCTTGATTAGCAGATAACTCCTTTCCCAGGGCCTCCTATTGGCTAGCTAGGCAGGCACTAAATGTCAGCCTGTCTAGAAGTCTAATGGCAGCACCTGTGTGGCAGCCTCCTCTAGAATCAAAGAGGAACATGTGTTTAGATCTGCCCCCCGCCCCACCCCCCGCATCAGTTCAGAGGACTCCTGGGCTCCACCTCCAGCCTGACTCTCCTCACTTGCTTCAACCCTCCACTTGCAAGTCTATAAGACATTGGTACTCAAGTTACGCATCTGAAACGCAACATGCTGGAAACTAAACTCATAATTTGCTCACATCAAACCATCTCTTCCTTCTGGCATCCTTCCATCTGTTCATGCCTTTGTCATTCTCTTAGGTACTCAGGTAAAACACCTTGGAGTTACCTTCCCTTTCTCCTCTTACTTTCCTCCACTCGAATCTTTTCCTCCTCACTAATGAGCCCTACATTCTTTCTATGTGCCTCTAATTCCTTCTCTATTCCCTGCCGGCCCTGCTCCAGCCGAGCCTACCACCTACTATCACCCACCATTACATGAGCCTCTCCCCTACCTAGCTCTAGCTCCTACAGGGCCTCTAGGCAAATCCAGATCCCTCAGATTCACTACTCAGCGCCCTCCATAATCTGACCTTTGCCCTGCTTACCCAATTCCCCCATACTTTCTCGTCATCGGCTCAAGGTCCCCATCAAGCCTTTGCTCAAGTCCTGCATCCCTCCTGGACCGCCCCCTCTTCCACCTTCCCCGGGCTGACTCCCTCTGGCTCCGTTCCCGTTCCCGCCCTGGGAAACCTGTGCTCTCTCCTGCAGCCGCTGGGATTGGGCTTTGGGATGTGACATTCCTACGGGGCAGGGAGGTGCTTTCCCCTTGATTTTCCTTCCAAACTCCCTCCAAGAGTAGGAGTTCCATTTCCCTCCTCTGCGCGCGCACTCCTCGAGCTCCTGGCTCACCCGCGCCAGCTGTCATCTTCCTGGTTTCCTGTGCTGGGCGACAGAACAGCCAGTTGCAGCAGCACCGGGACCACATTCTCCCTAGAGGTCAGGACGCACTCCTTGCCTCTCCGGCATGTGGAGGTTTTCTAGAGCCCGGAGAGAGGGAGTCAGCGTTTAGAGCTGGAGCTCGGTAATCCCTCTACTAAACTTCTGTGTCTCTCTAATCCATCAGATCCTTGCCTTTCCCTTTCCCTTTCCCTCATCCTCCAGTTTATTGAGCCCGTCTAGGTCAGGCTGAATGACAGAACAAAGACAGAGTAGGAAAACAGGCAGGACGCCTTTGTAGAGGGCGGAGTCGCTTGAGGAATACCAGAGAGAGATTTTCAAGACAGAAGTTGGTAGTTTTAGTGACCTGGACCCCCACCCATCTCTGTGCAGGCACAGGGCTGGCCCTGGTAATTGCACTTGGAGCTTTCTGGGTCTTGCATCCCCAAGATCTGGAAATACTTAATCCATGACGGCTCCTTTATCTCCAGAGGGTTGCCCTCTGTTGCCCGCAGAGTGCCTCTGAGCCTGCTCCCTCTTTGTTTACCTCTGTGTCCAAAAATCCTTCCTGCACCTGTGAGCACTGAGCTGCCCACCTGTGTTCACTCCCAGCGAGAGGTGTGAAGGACAGAGAGGGCGCTGCCCTGGGACAGGGAGTCCTGGGGAGCTCTGGGTCTGGTCCCTGGCGGCTCTGCCACTGTCCCTCCACATGACCTTGGGTGAGTCACCTGGGTAAGCCTGTTCCAGCCTCAGGGTTTGCATTTGTACATACAGCAAGGGGAACGGGCATGGACTTGTTGACAAGTGGCGGGTTTTTTTCAAAATGGATCTTAGGAGAGAGCCCAGTAAATAAACGAGGTTACAGAGGCCCTTCAGGGTCGGTGAGGGGAGGTCTGCCGGACCCTTGACCCCTTCTGCAGTGGTCCTTGAGCCAGATCATCTTAGATCTTTTCCAGGTCTCCAGGTCTTGAGGTTCTCATTGCTTGTGTGTGATAGGGGCTGGGGAATGGGTCCAGATTCAAGTGAGTTCAGCAAAGAATCAACTCAGGGGAAGGAATCCAACCTGGCCCACGGCGGGTGCCTGTGTTGGGGGCGGGGTGTTGTGTACGTGCTGGTCCTGGGAGAAGGTGCACTGTCTTCATCTCTGAGCAAACAAAATGCACATGTTTATGGGAGGAAAGCCCAGAGCTTTCATCTGAGCTCCAAGCCACTTACGGCCTCCCAAATATTAAGAACAGCCCGCAAGGTTTTGTAATCACTTTTACAAACGTTTTATAGTGGTCACCTCAAACTTGAGTTCCATTTTAATTCAGATGAACTAGGCTGCAAGCTCCGTTGAGGTCAGAACCCACTCTGTACTGAGAGTCAATGTCATAATCGAGGACATGATTGGCATTTGATGAATACAATGTGTGCCTGAACATATGTGTGCCTTCCAATAAGCAGGGATGTTAAAAATAATGAATATGTAAATGTTTGAGGGTATATTTAATATATCATCTTGGTGACATGTTTTAAAGCACATACTATATAAAATAATACATTAAATGAAAAATATGCCCCCCCCATGCTCTCTGTTTATAAAACATTGAAACACTTCACTTACATCTTTCACATCAGTGTCCTTCTCATCACAGAACCACTCTTTGAATCTACTGTCTGTGTTCTGACCTATATCACTGTCCCTACAGTCGAAGGAGAGTTGGCTATTTCCTATTAGGCCAGAAGGTGTTTATTTTATTTATTTATTTTTTTATTTAAGTGTAGTTAGTATACAATCTTATATCAGTTATGTTAATTTCAGCTGTACATTCGGCATTTTTATACCTTACAATGTGATCACCCCACTCATTTGATTTTATTAATAACAGTTATTTTGAGATATAACTCACATACCATAAAATTCATCCTTTAAAAATGTAAAGTTTGGTCTGACCAGCGTGGCTCAGTGGTTGAGCTTCAATCTATGAACCAGGAGGTCATGGTTCAAATCCTAATCATTAATGTTTCTATCCCTCTCTCTGAAATCAATGACAACATTAAAAAATGTGCAGTTTGGTGAATTCACGGAGTTGTGCAACAATCACTGCTGCGTCATTGCAGAACATTTTCATCACCCCCCAAAGAAACCTGTACCCTTAGCAGTCACTCCTTATTCTCCCCACCCTCCCCAGTCCCTGGCAATCACTAATCTACTTTAAATAGGATTTGCCTATTCTGGACATTTCGTATTAATGGAATTGTGCAATATTGTGACCTTTTATGACTAGCTTCTTTCCCTTAGCATAATGTTTTCAAGGTTCATTCATGTGGCATGAATCAGTTTTTCATTCCTTTTGGTCAAATAATATTCCATTATATGGATATAGCACATTTTGTTAATCCATTTATTTGTTGATGAAGATTTGAGTTGTTTCCACTTTTTGATCATTATAAAATGTTGCTGTGAACATCTGTGAGCAAGTTTTGGTGTGGACATATGTTTTCATTTCTTTAGTTATATACCCAGGAGTGGAATTGCTGGACCATGTGACAACTCTGTGTTTAACATTTTGAGTAATGGCTGAACTGCTTTCTACAGCAGTGGCACCATTTTACATTCCCATTAGCAATGCACGATGGTTCCAATTTCTCCCTATCTTCACCAATACTTTGTTATTGTCTGCAATTTTGATTATGGCTATTCTAGTGGGCTTGGAGTGGTATCTTGTGGTTTAAACTCATGTTTCCCTTATGGCTAATGATGGAGCATCTTTTCATGTACTCATTGGCCATTTGTATGTCTTTTTTTGGAGAAATGTCTAATCAAATTGTATTGAAGGTATTTCTTTTAGATATCCACAATGTATCACTTAGTATATTGCTTTTAAAAATGATCTTTTAAATGTCTTCTCACAACAAAATCCAGGGCTTGTATTGTGAAGCTATACCCCCAAGAAAAGTATCTAAATCTACATTATGGTATCATGTTTGGAAAAAACCCCAATAATTCTATCCAGTGACCTCCATAAGCATCCAAGACTTGCATTGACTGAAGTGGTGTCAGGCTAATATTTTCCCCAAACAGTATATTTTTGTTCAAAATAGGGTAATTGAAAAAGAATGGCATAATATGAAAGATTCTGTTAGGGCTAGAATATAAACTTCCTCTTTTTGATAGATAATTTGGGGAGGAGGAGAGCTTTACCTTATATTTAAAGATGTATAATATTTAAAAACGAGTGGGTGGATGAACAGATAGACAAATGGCTTTAGGAATGAACAAATGGACAAAAGAAGGAATGCAAACTACTAAGCCAGTCAACCAAACAACTACACCAATCTAATTCTCTTTGTTCTCTCTGAATTCCCACCCAGAAAACCAGCATTGGTCTATATTTTATACTATACAGGATCATCTATAAAATTGTTTAAAAAGCAGATTTGCAGTTATATGTTGGAAACAAGACACCATACTTTCTGTTGTCTGGAATATCTTTATCATCTTCCTTTAAAATGGGACAATTTGAGTCTGCTGTTTCCTGGAGGTGATTGAGAAACCCAAAGACCAAGTAACATGACTGTGGGATTTGACTCAGGGTTATGGTTGCTGGAGCAGGACCTTTAGGGATGTGAGATGATACAGGGTTCTCTTAGGGTTTGCCTTGTTCGGGCCCTGAGTCCACTGCTGCCTTTCCACCAGCGTGAGGACAGGGTTGCTGGTGCCTCATGCATGGCCTGGGGCCTGGCGCCTTCCCCTTCTCCCTTCTGCGGTGAGACAGCCACATCCATCTCACAAACAACACTCACTAGTGATTCACCAACAAATTCCACACAGACACTGCCCCTCCCCGTCTTCCCCTCTGGTCTTCTCTTAAGAAGACACACGTGAACTGGAGAATAGGGTTCTGGATATTGGGGTAGAGCGAGGAAAGAAAAGAGAAAGAATGGCAGGCAGAGGAACAAAAATGGAAGCTGTGGCCAGACACATGAGGTGACAGAGACTTGGTGAAAGTTGTAGAGGTGGCTTTTTTAAAAAAAATATATTTTATTGATTTTTTACAGAGAGAAAGGGAGAGGGATAGAGAGGTTCGATTCCGGTCAAGGGCATGTACCTGGGTTGCGGGCACATCCCCAGTAGGAGATGTGCAGGAGGCAGCTGATCGATGTTTCTCTCTCATCGATGTTTCTAACTCTCTATCTCTCTCCCGTCCTCTCTGTAAAAAATCAATAAAATATATTTTAAAAAAAAGAGAAAGTTGTAGAGGTGGATTTTAAGGCACAGACCCTGGAGGGGGATTAGTGACAGATGACACCGCTCTTTAGAAAGACCTTCATGGCATCCATAGGACAGGCTCCTGTGACATTTACTCTGGAATGTGTGTGGATGGGGTTGAGGTGAGGGAGGAAGGGACAGAGGAAGGACATGTGGACAAGGCCTAACTCTTTCTGTTACCAATGGTGGTCAGTAAAGAAAGTTAGGGCTGCAGGTCTGTGTGTATCAGGGTTAGGGTCCCTTCCATAGCATTTTAGTCCATTCCTAGATGGGATCTCAGCGACTGCTAGTCTTCTGTGCCATGGCCGCACTGAGTCTAAACTGTCCCCCAGGTGGGTGTTTCTCTTGGTTTATAACCCTCTGTGAGGAAGAACAGTTGACAGTCTTCCTCCTCGAAGTCCTGTTCCTTATTCTGAGGATATGGGATCAGTGGCTCTGATGTGGTGAACCGGAGGCCCAGCTCTGCATTATGTAGCACCTACTCCGGGCCAGGTGCTGTGCTAGGCTCTGGGGTACACATGTGAACAAGAGACCATCCTTGAGGTGACGGAGCAGGGCGAGCAGTCACAATAAAACCAGATGTGTTGCAAGAGGATGGTCAAATGCCAGAGGCACGAAGGCCAGAGCTACCAACCTTACCAAGGGGCGGCCAAAAAGGCTTCACAAATGAGGTGATTCTGGGAAGGGTTTTGAAGAACGGATAGGAGTGCGCCAGGCCGAGAATGGGCAGGGAGATGCTCTTCCAGGTGGAGAGCATAGCATATTGAAAGGTAAGAAGGCACCGAAGAGGATAGCCTGTTTGGGAAGCTGTGAACAGCTCAGGACGGCTGAATCCAGCAGGAGCGAGGTGTCGCCCTTTGTCCTGGTCTCTTGGCATTGGACGTTATTCTCTAACAACAGGAAGCTATAGGATACATAGGCTAAGCATACGGATAGGAGATGTTGCTATAGGACTTTTTAAGCAGGGAAGGGAGTCAGATTTTTGTTATGGAAAAGAGGCCTCTGGCCCTGGGTCAGAGCAGCTCTTATGCCAAACACAGAGCAGGCTTTGGATCAGAGACGCCCAGACTTGGGCACAGGCTGCCAGCAGGGCCATGCCTATGGTCTGGAACGTGGGTGTCTCAGCGACCCACACTGCTGGCTGGCAAGGGGGTGGTGGCAAGGGCTGGCCTGGAGGAGGAGCCCACTTCCTGCTGTCTGCCCCTGCACATCTGTGTGCAGAGGGTAATGGCACAGAGAGAACAGAGGGGGCTTGTCCCGATGAGCAAGAACCTGCCTCCAGTGGGGAAGCGCAGAGGGTGAGATGGTGCTTTGGGTACTGGAATCAGGAATCCATGAAGAAGACACCCACCTGGAAAACAAGGGCCCAGACAGGCATGGATTTTCGCCCCCACAGCAGGAATAGGGTGTCCCTTGGAGTTACGGAGCGGATAGGGTATTCGGGCCTGGAGGACTCTGGTGGAGGCAAAGAGACCGGACATGGGACGGATGGATGGAAGCTCACATTCCTCCTTCCTGGCACCCCCCACCCCCTGTCCCAGAGCTCTTGGCCGCCCCAGCCGTTTCTGCCAGGCTCATGTTATCTTGAGATAAAATTATTTTTCACAAGTACGTGCCTTGCTGAACAGGATGGTGGGAGGCAGGGACCTTGTCTTGTGCCCCTTTGCCTCCCAACCATGTTCTCACACAAGTCAGGATGTGAACCTTGCGCTCAGCCAGCACTCGTTCAGATCTGAGGTTTTAGGGAAAGGATCTGAGGGAAAAGTACGAATTTAGACATGGTCTCCGACAGCTGTGGAAATGAGGCGCACCAGAAGGGTTTACATGAGAACAAGAGACACAACATTTGATCAGCTGCTAAAAGACACCCGTGGGCAGAGGACTCCCTGATCCCAGGGCGGACACGCTTTGGAGAACATTCTGAGCGGAAGCAGCCTGGACCCTCCGTGTAGCTCCTCGAAGGCCAGGGCCACCAGCACACAGGTTACTGGCTCTGGCTCCAAAGTTCCCTCTAGGGAGCAGCCTGAGAATCTGCATTTCGGACAGTTTTGCAGGTGATGTGAATTGTGCTGGCCCAGGAGCCACACTTTGAGAACCACTGCTGCAGAGCCGGTTCGGTTATTAGGGGTGAGTCTGCAGTCAGACCCAGGCAGCCATGTTGTCCTTTTTTGGTTTTGCTTTGTTTTGTTCCTAACACTCCACACATGGCTTTGATGCCCACCCTGGTTGAAACACCTACCATGTCTCCATGGGCTCTGCCATGAGCCCCACCTTTCATCTGCCCAAGGCCCCCGGAGGGCCTGGCGGACTTTCCCTGCTTCTGGTCTTTGTCCATGGTCTTCCCTCCATTAGGACGGCCTCTCCCAGGCTTCCTACATCCCTACCTCTCAGATCCCTCTAGGCCTGAACCCTAATGGCAACTCCGCCTGCCCTTCCCCCAGCACCTCAGTCTGCTTTCATCTCCCATCCTGTCTGCTCCTTCAACCCTCTTCCTGACTCTGGCAGGACTTCCCTTCTGCCTAATGTTACTGCTGGTTATGGTGCCCTCTGTCTTAGCACTGCCACCGTAACAAAATACCATGGAGCGTGCAGAGGAAACAGCAGGCTTATTTTCTCGCAGCTCTGGAGGCTGCAAGTCTGAGAGCAGGGTGAGCATGTCAGTTTCTGGTGAGGGCTGTCTGCATGGCTTGTGGACCTTGGCCTTGTCTGCATGCCGTGTCCTCTCATGGCCTTTCCTAGGTGCGTGTGCACAAGACGGGGGGAGGGGGAGCATGCTCTTGTCATTCTTCCTTTTCTATTCTTTTAAAAACTGATTTTCTTTTTAAATATATTTTATTGATTTTTTACAGAGTGGAAGGGAGAGGGCTAGAGAGTTAGAAACATCGATGAGAGAGAAACATCGATCAGTTGCCTCTTGTACAGCCCCTACTAGGGATGTGCCCACAACCAAGGTACATGCCCTTGACCGGAATCGAACCTGGGACCCTTCAGTTTGCAGGCCGATGCTCTATCCACTGAGCCAAACCAGTTAGGGCTCCTTTTCTTATAAGGACACTAAATCTATCAGATCAGGGCCCACCCTGATGACCTCATTTAACCTTAATTGCTTCCATAAAGGCCCCATCTCTAGATATAGTCACAGTGGTTAGCGCTTCAACTTTTGGATTTTGGAGGGAAACCAACATTCAGTCCATAACACTGTCTTTTCCAGTTAGACTATCCCTCTCGGAGGTCCCAGTCACGGTGCCTGTGTCTGCCCTCAATGGCTATTGAGGGAGGTGTTCCATCAGTGTCTACTTAATCACCGCGAAGATTTGAAAAACAAACCAAAACAAGCCAAGACCTATTTGTTTACTTTGGCCCTTACTGGCCCCTAGTCCTTGAAATGTACCCGCAAAGGCCAAGGAGGTGGAGAAGAGAAGGTGTTGGCTGAACCCCGTCCATGAGATGGCGTGGCTGGGTGCCAGAGTTGTCAATGGGCTCATCAGCCTTGACAATAACGTGGTTTCTAATCTGTAATCACTCAGGGAACTACCACCCCCAGAGCCAAATTAAGAATGTTTTCCTCGGGCAAAAAAAACCCCCTGCGCTGCCTTTGGCATCCATGTCTGCCTCAGGAATCTCATTACGTGATGGAGCCTTCTCTCTTTTTCTGCTCATTCCCGCACTTCCTCCAGATCTGCACCTTCCGGTTCTCAGATGACAAATAGCCAAGCCCTCGTTCTGCCCTCTTCAACACTTGAATAACTTCCAAACATGGTTCCTCTCCCCAAGACTTGTCCTTTAGTTCTTGCTGTTTTACCTCATTCCTTTCACGTGAAGCCGCTGCTGTCCCCTGGCCTGAGGACCCACACGAATCACAGAAGCCTGAGTGACCCAGATACATTTCTGGGAACTACTGCCCTTTGCTGTCTATTTACAACTGCTTAATGCCAAGGTCACGGGGTTGGGGGTTGCGGGGAGGACCCACAGAATGTGCTTATCTTCTCCATCAACCTCTACCTTATTCATGAAACTTGTCCCCTGACTCAGGGCTTTTTCCTATTTTTTTCTTTTCTTCCCTGTTCCTCTGAGTCTCCTGGTTAAAGGAAGAAAAAAGAGAAACATGCCCTAAGTTTGGAAAAAGGATTCCTAGACTCAGCCCTTGAGCCCATCTTTCACTTTTTAGGAAAATGGCGAGCCTGTAAGCTCATTTCTTTGTGTACCATCGCCCCACTCCGTCCCCTCCCCTCTCAGCACAAGCTTGGGCCTGATATTATTGCTCCTTTAAATATGGAGCAATCCAGTCTCCCAGTGGAGGCAAGGGAACATCCGCCTTCACACAAACAACTCACCACGCTCCATCAGCCTGCAGTGCTAAATATGGAGCAATCCAGTCTCCCAGTGGAGGCAAGGAAACATCCGCCTTCACACAAACAACTCACGCTCCATCAGCCTGCAGTGATCATAATGGTTAGGAGCAAGCCCTCAGCCTCAAGGTGTGGCTCCTTATTTCCTGGAGATGTGGCCTCAAGCACATTCTTAACCCCTCCAGTCCTCCGCTTCCCTGCGTGCCTAATGGTGATAACGGTGGCGCTTTCCTTAAAGAGATAGTGCAAAGATTAAAAATTGATAACCTATTTATGTGTATAAAGCACTTAGCATTGGTGCATTTCACATAAGTACTCAATACATTTAACAATAGTTTTTATCAATGGTGCACACTATTAGAACACAGAAATCTGTGTGTAACTGAAATGCCACCTGGGCCCCTGCCCCCTTGTCTATCACACTTGGCAGACACTCCAGCTCCATAGCCTGTGGCAACCCAAGGTCCTGCCCCAGGATCTCTGCCCGTTCTAGACACTTCCTTGTGCTCCCGGCCACCTCTATGCTGCCAGATCTTGTTCAGTCTTATCACCCCAGGCCATAGAGCTCAGCCCATTCACCAGTTACCCCAAGAAGCCCAAACACACAGGACGTTTGATTTTGTGGTTTTACTGAAGAATTGGCGGGAGGAGGAAGAGTGTTCTGGAGAGGGTCAGGCCCTGCAGCATTTGCCTCTTTTTCTGCTCTCCTTCCCCTCCTCCTTCCTTTCCTTTTCCAGAGCAAATGACACCAACCCAGGCTCCCTGAGCCCCATTGAACTGCATTGATTTGGTGGCGAATTACCTTCGTCTGTTTGGGCTGCTATAACAAAATACCGTGGACTGGGTGGCTTATAAACAACATTCATTTCTCAGTCCTGTAGGCTAGAAATCCAAGGTTTCTGCTCTCCTTCCCCTCCTCCTTCCTTTCCTTTTCCAGAGCAAATGACACCAACCCAGGCTCCCTGAGCCCCATTGAACTGCATTGATTTGGTGGCGAATTACCTTCGTCTGTTTGGGCTGCTATAACAAAATACCGTGGACTGGGTGGCTTATAAACAACATTCATTTCTCAGTCCTGTAGGCTGGAAGTCCAAGGTCAAGGCCCTGACAGATTCATTGTCTGGTGGGGACCTGCTTCCTGGTTCATAGACAGCTTTTACCTGGGTCCTCACATGGTGGGAGGGGCCAGGGGTCTCCCTGGGGTCTCTTTTATAAGGACACAAATCCTATCACGAGGGCTCTACCCTCATGACCTAGTCACCTCCCAAAGGCCTCACCTCCTAATACCATCACTTTGTGGTTGAGGGTGTCCACATGAATTTGGGAGGAATACAACTATTCAATAAATAGCTTGAATATTTCTAAACAAATACACCTTCTAATATTTCAAACAAATTCTTCCTGGAGGAATTCTGTTACCCTCTCCTAAGGGAATAGAACCTCATCACCTTTGCTCATGCTCAAACAAAAATGCTCCATCCTCAGGGCAGGACTGCGCATGGTGACATCGGCGTGAGCCCGAGTGGTGAGCGGCCTGGTGGAGGTGGGAGCTGCTGCTCTGCCTGAGGGTTTTAGGGGCTTGGAGAAGGGTCTGTGGGAACAGATGCCCATTCCCGAGCAAAGGCAAACTGAGCCAGGGCTGGGTTTTACTGCTTGTGAAGGGAAGCGGTTGCTTTCCCCAGACTGCAGACCTGGCTTTCTGGCAATGGGACTTTGTGACCCATCAGAAAGTTTGAGTAGACAAATTACACATGGTTGATTCAGGTGTGCAAAATAAACAAAACCTGTGACAGGGCTGACACACGGGAAGATGAGTCAGGTAAAAATGTACATACCTCAGCCATGAAGGAGACCAGGAGCTCATCGCGCCGGAGGTCACCCGGAGGGCTCTGGGCTGTCCTGGGAACTGTGAGAAGCAGGAGAGGCTCAGGCCTCTGGCTACAAAGTGACTGGCCTTTTGACACGCGGTCCCAAAGGTGTCCACAGGCCTCATTCCCCAAAGTGGTATTCATGTCTCATACCTTTGCCAGGAGAGCTATTTCTTCTACCCAATTGCCCCACAATGCCTAACACTTCCTCTTTCTTTTTATTCACCCTTTGAAATCCTCCCCAGCTTTTGCTGCACCACCTCTGTGGGGCCTTCCTGTGGGGCCTTCCTGATAGCCTCTTGCCTGTAGTCAGAATGGCTGGCCCTGTTCTCACTGCGCTCCCAGCACATGGCCTTGGTGACAATGGGCACTTCCTCCTTCGGACTCTCAGTGAGTCCTGTAAGACCATCTTGCCTTGCCAAGACCGGTTTGGCTCAGTGGATAGAGCGTCGGCCTGCGGACTGAAGGGTCCCAGGTTCGATTCCGGTCAAGGGCATGTACCT
>NW_005358901.1:495155-499789 GCF_000412655.1 Myotis brandtii | reverse complement strand
GTGGGCAAACTATGGCTTTTTAAAAAAATATTTAAAAAAAAAAAAAAAAAAAAGACCATCTTGCCTCATTTTTTTTTTGGTTAATCCTCACCACCTGAGGACATTTTTTTTCGGACTCTCAGTGAGTCCTGTAAGACCATCTTGCCTAATTTTTTTTGGTTAATCCTCACCACCTGAGGACATTTCCCCCCATTGCTCTTTAGAGAGAGTGGAAGGAAGGAAGTGAGAGAAAGAGAGAGAGAGAGACAGACAGACAGAGAGACAGGCAGACATTGATTGGTTGCCTCTGGCATGCACCTTGACTAGGGCCAGGGATGAAACCTGCAACTCAGGTACAAACCCTTGACTAAGAATCAAACCCAGGACCCTTTGGTGCACAGGCCGATCTTCTAACCACTGAGCAACACCGGCTAGGGCCATCTTACCCGTTTTTAAATCCACTCTCAGCCCTATCTGGTGGCTTAGGCAGTGTCTGGCCTACAGTAAATTCTCCACGTATCTTTAAAAAAACCCATTCGCTGTGGTTGTGAAGTTATGGAGAACCTCATTCAGCTACCGGTCTGGTCACTCAAGACCATGGTGTTTGTTATAGGCGTTTTGCCCTCTTGGAGTTTGCATTTCCCATTTATGGACGAGGAAGAAAGAGCTCAAGAAAGGGATTCAGTGAATTCTAATTTTTACTCTGTTCTCATGGAACTACTTGCTTTCTGCTCGCATGTTGCTGTGAGTAACGGGCAAAGTAATGGAGAGTTTTCTTTGATCACAGAAAAGTGGAGAATCGTAATGGACCAGAAACGCCCCCATTGAACAAGAATTATTTGGGGGAAGGAGTGGTAGACTGCAGAGTCATTTAGTCTAATCATCTCTTGGAGAAAGGTCTTTCCCGTGAGCACCTGTGGAGAATGTCTCTCCAGAGCACTCATCCTTGTTGGAAGGTTCTTATTGCTAGAAGGTTCTTACTTTCACAGAACTGAACTCTCTCTGAAACACACCTGCTGCAGCTGCCCCCAGCAACAGCCCAGAATAATGACTATTTCTCAATATGACAGCGCTCCAAGATAGGGACCACCTACCCATTATTCTCTGACCCAGACTTAACAGACAGAGTTGCCCCCACCCCTTCCTTGCATGACATGGTTTTCAGATGCCTCCCTTTCTGGCTCTCCAATTCTGCATAAATGATTTGGTCACCATCTTAAAATGTCATAGCCAGCAGTATCTGTAACTCCACAGAAACAAGACCTCTTAACTGATGGTGCCCAGCCTTTGTCACTGTGGGCTCCTATCTTTCCCCTCTCCAAATGCGCCTTTTGTTTGGAAATTTTCTGTTAATTAAACTTACGGAGTAAAAGTCCATCTGCAACTCCTTTTATGTTTGAGTTCCTCAGCCTGGCTTTCATGGTCCCAGGACTCCTCTGCAGTTCCTGTCTGGTCTGCTCTCCCAGCCTTACTTCTTACTACTAATCGTGCTTGCATTAGCCAGCCCAGGCTGCATGACAAATGCCATCGGCTGGGTGTCTTAAACAAAAGACATCTATTTCCTCACAATTCTGGAGGCTGGAAGGCCAAGATTAAAGTGTCAGCAAAGTTGGTTTCTTCTGAGGCCTCTCTCCTTGGTTTGTAGATGCCTGTCTTCTTCCTGTGCCCTCACAGGGCCTTCCCTCTGTTTATGTCCCTGTCCTAATTTTCTCATCTTATAGGAACATCAGTCATATTGGATTAGGGCCCACCCTAATGGCCTTATTTTACCTCCGTTACCTCACTAACGCCCCTATCTCCAAACAGTCCCATTCTGCGGTACTGGGGGTCAGGACTTTCACACAGGAATTTGGAGAGATACGATTCTGCTCCTAACATTCTACCTTACCTTTGTCCAGTTAAGCTGGTTTTATCTTGTCTTCTTAGAACATATCCTTTATTTTTACTTCTGATGCCTTTGTTCCTCTGCCTCTTGCCCTGCCTCCCCTACTTCTCCTTCCAAGCCAGTCTCCCAAGAAGCTCTCACGCCAACTGGTTGTCCAGTCTGTTTAGACCCACAAAGATGGAGAATTCCCTCCCTCCCGAACCAGCCCATTCTGCTGCTTCCACAGCATCCCACTCCGGCAACCTGGGCCTAGAAAGACCTCAGGTTTCACATGCCACAGGTGCTTTTCCTTCTACTCTGAGATACTATTCTTGGGGGGCAGTTTACATAGAATGTGGTCCTCTTTCTATGCTGTGAACACTCAAGCATTTCTTAATTGGTTCCCCACAATTCAGGAATATTGCCATCCATGTTCCCTCCTCAACGTCACCTGCCAAGCCCCCTCAGTCAAAGCAACATCAACAGAGCCCACTTTTCTTTCCACTCGGCTCTGCAGTTCCTCCCCAGCATGCACACACTCCAACACACACACACCTCCCAACTCCTCAGCCTTGTAGATCATCTTAATGCAGTTGCTTAGCAACCAGTAAGGGAAGTGTGATAGCACCTCCTAGCACTGTCCCTGGAACACAGCAGACAATACAAACAGTTCCCTGGCTCCTCTCTGCCGCTAGAGGAAGGTAGCTGTCAGAGGTGGCCAGCATTATGCTCCAGAGAGAGTGGCTCATCCCCCACGGGCCCAAATTGGTTGTTGCTTTGCTTTTACTTGGCATTGGGTAATGTCTTTGTGGGGGCGGCTGGGTAGGTGGTTCTTGAAGGGCCGGATCTCTCTGCTTGCACTTGTTCTCAGGATGCCTGTGATGGAAAAGGGCCGCTTGCAGAATCCTCTCTGCTCCCACGCAGCCCTGCCCTGCACCAAGCCAACATCCCCCCAGCCCCACCCCCAGCCACCGCGTTTCCTGCAGTCTTTTCCATTTGGAGGTTGTTCCGCAACGATCTGGCACTGACCTGCCCCACTCCTCCTTACTGCAGCCCTCTGTGCTTCCAGCCCCTGGTTCCTCTGCCTTTCAGATGCTTCTCCATGCTGCTGGACAGCCACTAGCTGCTCCGATCATCCATGTCTCTCCCCTGTCTCTGTCCCTTACATTCCTTACATCCCAGTCTCAGACCCCTGGGCCGAATGCCACACACATGGCATCTGAAGCCCCCCTCCTGTTCTCTGTTGGTGTCCTGATTAGAAACCGGATCATTGTGACTCAGAATTCCTAGGTGTGTCTAGCATGCAACAGTAGAGAAGGCGAGAGGGTCTGGAGTCTGAAAACATATATTTCAATTCCAGATCCTCTTTTTCGTTGTCTTGATGATGTGACTAAGGTCAAGTTTCTCTAACTTCTCTAAGTCTTTGTTTTACAAGGGGATTGGACTATTTGCCTCACTAGGCTATTATGACAAATATCTAAACTCACAAATAGAAGGGACCCAACAAAATTCACAGCATACTCCAGTCCCGTCCTCTTCTTCCATCTCTACCTCTTTATTCTTCCTTTGGCACCTGCTCTTCCTCAAGCAAAATCTAGACTTCTGGTTGGATTCTCAGAGGCAGTGCATGTCATGACTGGGCAGGGAGGCAGAGGGGGAGCTCGAGGTCTATCACTCAGTACCTCTGACCTTGGGTCCTGCACTTACCAGCCCTGAGGTTCCTTTTTTGCACCTGTGAAATGTAGCTAAGAACACCTGACTTGTCTAATGCACAGAGTTGCTGTCAAGCTCAAAGGAGATAATAATGTGCATCAGTATCCTTTACACACATCAAGGTGTTTTACAAATTTAGAGATACAAGTTTTCTTGGACAAACTGGGCCCCATTCTCTCCACCTTGTAAAATGAAGGTATTAGATTCCAGCATGTCTCAAGCCCCCTCAAGTTCTAACATTGTAAGCACACTGCGAGATGACAGTTGCCCTCCGAAGGCCTCAATGGACAAAAGGAGGCCTTCTTCACACACGGTGTTTGTCTGTGAGGATAATTTGCATCAATATTTCCACTCTCTAATCCCGGGGGTCCCATGACCAAGATGGCTGGTTATCACCTCAACAAAACCTTACCCAGAAATATTTTAGAGGCTTCTTCTAGTTCTGGCTTAGGAATGCATAGAGCTCAGTCCTTTCAATAAGGAAAACAAATGAGTCAGAACATGCCCTCAGGGTGATAGAGGTACCAGGGGAGCAGTCACTGGTGTAGGTGTGTGACGTTCATGTCACCAGTACTTCCGTGGTGGTTATGTGTTTAGTAGTGGCCTGAAAAAAGAGCTGAATTTGCAAATGGAGGATACTTGAGACAAGAGATCTCAAAGTATGTGATATCAGTCATTTACATAAAAGCATGACCAACAAATAGAATTTGGATGTTATTGAAATCTTGAAGATTGGGAGTCTGGCCAAGGACGAACAAACATTCCGAGATATTTGCATTCTCTTTGGTGAGATTTCCCCCTAGGCAATTATAGCGTCTCTTTTTATAAAGAGGATCCCAACAGGAAAGATGGGTGCTGCCAGCAGCTCTCAAAGCTCTGGCTTGACTTAGAAGGAGGGTGCAACTTCACTCAGGGACTTGATGCCAACTTCCCTCTAATCCCATGGCTTCAGGGGAAAGATGACTAGAGCCTTCTGTTAAAAAGTTGGGAGCTCCTGCTTTATAATAAAGTTGCGAAAGGTCAGGTACAAGTGTCACTGGTTAACCACAGAACCACTAAGAATACAGTTATTTGGCAG
>NW_005358901.1:484150-495138 GCF_000412655.1 Myotis brandtii | reverse complement strand
GATGTATTTACGTTATGACTGGACCCATGGAATAATTATAGAATCAGAGGATGTTAAATGTTGGCAATCACCCAGTACAACCCTTTTACTAACAAATAAGAAAATAGTCTCCGACATGTTAACAGTGGTCAGTTGGGGATTGTGGAAATGTGGGTGATTGTTAGTTTCTAGGTTGTTTCTTTTACTTTTCAAATACAAATACAAAGAAAAAACAACAAAAAACAACAACATGGGAAAATGACTTGCCTAAGGTCCTATAGCAACCTGGTTGCAGAACTTGCCTCGCCCCCAAATCTGTTGACTTTCATTCCTCTGCTTGTCTCAAGGGTGTGGGCGGAGGGGTGGAGGGTCCATCTGAGACTAGAACTGGGCTTACAATTTCCAGGATAATTTGATAAACATTTCCCTCTGAATAAAACATAGGCTTTTTCTACGGGGAAATGTTAAAAACTAAATGTCGGTTGAAAGCAAATCTCTCCACGCACACCTGGTTCTACAGGGTTAAAACCGCCCTCGGAAGGATGATGGGAAAATGGAACCTGTGTTTGGTTTCCTTAACCCACATCCCACGTAGCCCATCAATTTAGGGAAGAGGAACACAGCTAATGGGGCGGGAAGAGCACTGTGAATGCCATCCCCCGCACAGGCTCCTGTCTACAGCTTTTGTTCCATGGTCTCTTCAGTAAATATGACTCAGTCTGCTGTTTGGGCTCCACTTCCCCTACGCTCTGCTGTGCCCGGCATGCCTGACTCAAGGGGCGCGCTCAGGGGCCTCGCAGGTCCCGCTGCCTCTCATCTCCCCAGCTGACCAAGCTCCCTTCTGCTCGTCTGAGCACCGAGATCCTCCACCCTTCCCAGCTTTCAAAACATCAATTAATACGGATGGTGTCTCCCCACCTCCCCATTAAAAAAAAAAGTGCTGTACACTTACCTTGAGAAACTGCCAATTGTTTTTTCCACCCACCTACTCATCTATAAAATTTGTAGTCTCCAGCATATGCGTGATACCCAAAAGGCCAAGTAAAGGTCAAAATGTGTTCCTGCGAGCAATGAAAACAAAAGACAGGAAAACCTCCCAATCACCTCTCCTCTGGTAAATGCTTGTTAGAGCAAGAACATTATATTCTTAATGTGCATGGAGGCCGGTCATCGGGGCCAGCCCACACTTGTGAACTTGTTTTGACTGGAAGAGTCAAGGTAGGAGCTTCAGTTTATTTGGAGGCACTTTATTTTGAACTCAAGGCAACAGTAAAATGTCCCAGCACTTTCTCTAACAGAATAACAAACAGCATTAAACAAGAAGCGTGGGGTCTCCTTGCCCTAAGCCACCGAAGCCACAGTCACCTCAAGGGGATAGAGAGATGAGGACATGGGGCTGCTGATCCAGGCTCAGGAGTAAAGGGGATTTCATGCCAAGACTATTTCTGTAGCACCCACCATGCAAGAGGCCCAGAGATCTACAGCACAAATTTGCCATGAGCTATGCATCAGTGGGGCTGTTAATGTTGGAGGCTGCATCCTGTCAGATGCCCAAGATAAAGGCAATGGGGCTACCACATGAAGCCAGTGAGTCACCTTTAGTTTGGGGGATGCCATGCCCTGTCTAAGAAGGTAGTGTTGTTTGCCAGGACATTTGGGATGGAGTGCCTGCTGCTTGCCCATCTGCTGTAGGATTTTTCTCCCTCCTTTTCCTTCCTTCTCATGGGCTAGGAAGGGCCCATCTTGGCCTAATTGTACATGTTGACTTCTGAGTATGAGGAAGCAAAGTCCCTAATGCATTTGTTCACATTTGAATTCTGACTCTCTCTCTCTCTCTCTCTCTCTCTCTCTCTCTCTCTCTTTCTCACATACACATACACATACACATACACATACACATACACATACACATAAACACACACTCTCTTTGGTCACCACAATACATCCTCATTCTACCTGTAATGGTAGATCAGACTAAGACCAGTCCTGAAACCAATGAGACACTTTAGTGTTTGGGTTGTTCTAAGGGGATGCTGCGTTCAGGGTATGATTTCCCACGGTCCAGCTGCTTGAGGAGGAATAGGCTGGGAGTGCCAACCCATTTAGCTCTATCAGCCACTGAACCTGACCAAGGGTGGCTTTGGAAGTCATTTCCCAAGAGGAGGAGGAATGCAGCGCCAGCAGACACAAGCCTACCATTGAGGATGAAGTGAGAAAAGGAACGTGCCACACACCTGTCAGTGTCCTGGTCAGTGCTCTTATAGTTGCAGATGACAGGCACCCCAGAAAGGGGATTTGATGGCTACGAACCCAAACTAAGGGAAGATTTGGGAAGCAGCTGACCTCAGGGATGACTGCCTTTAGGACCTCAGACATGACCAGGTGTCTCTGTGTCTACCCCTCTGCCTCTCTCTGCATGTCGGCTTCTTTCAGGACAACTTCTGTAAAAGGCAGGGGGCATAGCTGCTAATGGCATCCGAGGCAAAGCTTCTTTCCCTAAGCTGAAGTGTTTAAAATGCCAAAGAAGAACTCTGATTGGTTTAGCTAAGATCATGTGTCCAGTTCTGGACCAGTCACCCAGCCAGGACAGTGGGAGCCATGTTTGCCCCAGTTTGAGTAATGCATCACCTCCTCTGGCCCAGACCACGAGGAGGAGGTAGCAGAGATGGTCTCACAATGGCGGCTTCCACTAGAACTAGCCAGTTGCCATGGGAGGAGGACTACTTCTCAGCAAAGACTGTGAGTGAAATTTCTCTGAAAGGGGAGGAGGTGTTACAAGCACACAAGACAATTGTGGTCCCCTGCAATGAATGTGTAAGCTATGATCATGTAGCAGTTTGTGATCTGTGGCTAGCAGGTATGTATATCTGTTGAGAGGGCTGTTAAATTTGAGAAATGAAGAGAAATGGTGACATCTAAAGCGCTTGGGAATTGGCAGTGTATAATTATGTTATCGCTAAGAACTATATAAAACTTTGCAGAAAGAACAGGCAGCAAGGTCATGAATCATACATCAATAAATCATTTCTATACTGCTAGGTTGTTTGACAATCTTCCTATCTAATAATAGACAAACATGGTAATTGACCGTACCTTCGCTACACCTCCCATCGGCTAATCAGCGCGATATGCAAATTAACCGCCAACAAAGATGGTGGCTAATTTGCATACTGCAGGCAGGGCAGGACAGCGCCATCCCGCCTGCCCTGCTGCCATCCAGGCCTACTATCTGCGATCCTGGGTTGGGGGGGAGTCTGTGTGCGACTGGACCCGGGGCAGCCGGGCGGGGCAGCAGCAATCTGCCGGCCCACCCGGGCATCCTGTGTGCGACCTGGGGCGGGGCCCCAACCCCCTGATCGGCCCTGCCCTGTATGCGACCTGGGAAGGTGGGGCAGGCACCTAGGGATCGGGCCTGCCATCTGCCACCCGGGGAGCGGGCCTGAGCCAGCAAGTGGTTATCTCCTGAGGGGTCCCAGACTGTGAGAGGGCACAAGTGGGGCTGAGGGACACCCCGCCCCCCCACCGCCAGTGCACAAATTTTTGTGCTCCGGGTCTCTATTATATAATAAAAGGCTAATATGCAAATCAATTGAACAGCGGAATGACCGGTTGCTATGACACGCACTGACCACCAGGGGCAGACGCTCAATGCAGGATGTACCCCGTGGTGGTCAGAGCAGCTCAGCCAGAAGCCCTGAGCCAGGCTCACTGCTGGCTAGCCCAGTGGCGGTGGCAGGAGCCTCTCCCACCTCCACGGCAGTGCTAAGCCTTCAGTCAGACATCGCCCGAGGCCCAGACTATTATGAAAGAGTGCAGGCCGGGCTGAGGGACCCCCCAACCCCTGAGTGCACGATTTTCATGTACTGGGCCTCTAGTTGTTATTATAGAAAAGAGATAACTGAGCTTGTCTTCCTGGTCGTGTTGACCTGCTTATAAGATTGAAAAGACCAAGCCACATGATTACAGGGTGTTCTATCTTTCCTGAGCTTGAATGCAATGTCAGTATTAGTGACAGTCTTTCCACAGAATTGTCCCTGATTTGTTATTGTATTGCATCTGTCTGAAACTGAAAAACAACCTTGCTCTTCCATCTTGAGTGAATGGTGTTTTTTTGTGTGTGTTTAAAATCCTTACCCAAGGATATTTTTTTCCATTGGTTTCTAGAGAGAGTGGTAAGTAGGGAGGAGAGATAGAAGGGAGGGAGGAAGTGGGTAGAGAGAGAGAGAAACATTTATGTGAGAGAGACACATCCATTGGTTGGCTCCCACATGCACTCCTACCAGGGCTGGGAAACTTGCAACCAAGGCACGTGCCCTTGCCCGGGAATCGAACCCGAGACCCTTCAGTCCCTGGGCCTGTGCTCTAATCACTGAGCAAAACCGGCCAGGGTGTATTTTTGATTCTGCCTTTTAACTCTTCAGACTATACTTTGTCTTTTTTCAAAGGGAGTCTTAATGTTTTCATCCTAGTGAATACCTAATAATGGCCTTCCGGAGATGTCCACATCCTAACCCAACAACCCATGAGGATGTTACTTTACATTGCAGAAGAGACTGCAGGTGCGATTAGATCAAGAATCTTGCGATGGGGAGATTGTCCTGGATTATGGGGATGGACCTAATGTTAGCACGAGAGTCCTTGTAAGCGTGAGATAGGAGGGTTAGTGAAGGTGAGGACAGAAGGAAATGTAACAACAGAAGCAGAAGTTAGAGAGAGAGAGTTGAAGATGCTACTCTGGTGTCTTTGAAGATGGAAGAAGGGACCATGAGCCAAGGAGTGCACAGGTTCTGGAAGCTGTAAAAAAACAAAGAAAAGGATTCTTCCTTAGAGACTCCAGAGAGAAGATGACCCTGAAGGCACCTTAATTTGGGACTTCTGACCTCTCAATCAGTAAGACAAGCTTGTGTCATTTTAAGCCATGAAGTTTGTGGTAATTTGGTACAGCAACAGCAGAAAACTAATATAATAACTACTTTTCTGGAAAGCAACTTGGCAACATGTACTAAGAGATACAAGAGTTTATGCTTCTGACTCAGTCATTCTACTTCTAGGACTTGCCCAATGAAACAATCAGATACACAGAGATGTACTTATCTATTCAGATGTTCATTACACTATTATCTATAATAGCAAAGCCTTGGAGGCCTCTACTGGTGGTCTCATCTTTACTTCGGTCACAACATATTGTTCAAGTAAGAAAACATGGCCCGCTGGAAGATGACCATCTCCCTTTAAGATGTTGCTTCTAGAATGTGTTAAATCACAGGTGGAGATCGCCTGTGTTATAAAATGTTGTCAATCTACTGCTTCCACAAAAAATGTTGAGCATGCTGGGACCTGAGCCGAGGATATAGAGACCAAGAACACATGGGGTTATGGGAGCTGCAGGAGCCTGGCCAGAGAGATGGTTATCAACACAAAGACTTCAGAAAAGGTGATGTTCCACTTAAAACTTGAAGGATCATCAGGAATGAGCTGCAACTGAAAAGCCAGTCCATGGAGTGCAGTCATTTCCCTGGGCTGTGCATGCATAGTCCTGAAAGTGAAGATAGATGCTGGCTGCTCACCAGGAATTCAGAAGGCTCTGCAGCCTGAAGCAGGACTAGCAGCCCTCTTGTTAAAGAGCTACAGAACACAAACTGGAAACAACCTAGGTATCCTTCAGTGAGTGACTGGTGTAGCCATGACATAAAATACTACTCAGCAATAAAAAGGAATGGACTATTGACACATGCAATAACCTGGATAGATCTCGAGGGCATTATGTGTTATGAAAACGAGTCTGTCTCAAAAGGTTTCATACTGGATGATTCCATTCTTAAAGGGACAAAACTATAGAGTAGAGGACAAATTAGTATAGTCATGATGGGAATACATTCTGAGAAATGCGTTGTTAGGTGATTTCATCATTGTGTAAACACCGTAGAGTGCACTCACCCAACTCTAGATGATAAAACCTACTGCACACCCCGGCTGTACGGGATAGTCTATTGCTCCTGGGCTACAAGCCTGTGCAGCATGATACTTTACAAAACATGAAATTAAATCAAGCACAAGAGAAAATGATGCAAGCAAGAGTCATGGTAAACATGAGACGTTTGAGGCTGCTGCAGGCAATATGCAGCATAGTTTTTATAAGTAGAAAGAGTACACTCTGAAATAATGGAAATAGCATAGTAGACACATAAACCTGTAATATAGTCCTTAATTATCATTATCAAGTATTATGTACTGTACATAATTGCATGTGCTATACTTTTAAAAAAATATATTTTATTGATTTTTTACAGAGAGGAAGGGAGAGGGATAGAGTTAGAAACATCGATGAGAGAGAAACATCGGTCAGCTGCCTCCTGCACACCTCCTACTGGGGATGTGCCCGCAACCAAGGTACATGCCCTTGACCGGAATCGAACCTGGGACCCTTCAGTTTGCAGGGTGATGCTCTATCCACTGAGCCAAACCGGTTAGGGCACATGTGCTATACTTTTATATGACTGGCAGAGTAATAGGTCTGTTTGCACCAGTGCCACCACAAACATGAGGAATGCATTGCACTACATGCCATTAAAGCTATGACATCTCTAGGCAATAGAAGTTTTTTTAGCTCATCGTAATCTTATGGGACCACCGTCATATATGTGGTCTGTCATTGACTAAAATATTGTTATGTGGTGCATGACTATAGTTGCAGAAATGAGGAGGCAGGTATGACTATAAGGAGATAGAACAGCTCTGTATCTCGTCTGTAGAATACTTACACAATCATATACATGGGACAAGATTGCATAGAACCCCCGCCCCCTCCGCCCCCCACATATCCATAAAAAAATATGCTGAAAATGGAATTAGGTTTCTTGTCTCACCACAGCATTATACCAATGTCAGTTTCCTGGTTTTGCTATTACACTACAAGATGTCACCATTAGGGGAAGATGGGTCAGGGTACACGAGACTCTGTGTGCTATTTTTGCAACTTCCTGTGAGTCTATAATTATTTCAAAATAAAATTTAAAAAAATAGCCACAGACTAAAATTCCTCTGCCTGATGGCACTTCTGTGCCCAGGAATTTTTCACCACTCTAATAGTTCTAGGTCCATTTCAGTGGGTGTTTAAATACCCCACGGCTCCCCCATCACTTCGTAGATGTCTCCTCACGGTCACATAGGACAGGGGGGTGATGCCAGCAATTGATTTCCTCCTAAATCTCCTGTGCCTGCCCTCTTCCTTAACAACTGTCAGGAGCATTGTTTCCCAACCACCAGCCTGGACGGAGATTGGCTGTGTTTGTGAGTCACCCTGGACATGCTGTAAGAGCCTGGCTTCTCTCTCCTTCACCAGCTCTAGACGGGGAAGTAGAAATGTGAGTCACCCTGGACATGCTGTAAGAGCCTGGCTTCTTCTCTCTCTCCTTCACCAACTCTAGACGGGGAAGTAGAAACGGCCTGCACACAGACAAGAGGGCGGAGAAACCTTTGCTGAAGGGGAGATTTTGGTGAAGTGAAGAGACAGAGAGCTAAGAGTGAGAACTATAGCGAGTAGGTGCTCTGGCATAATGGAAAAGGCATCGAGGCACTCTCTGAATTCATTCATTTATTCAAGCAGGTGTCTTTGTTCAGGGTGCTACAGCAGAATTGATACCACAGACTGGGTGTCTTAAACAACAGTTCTGGACCCTGGGAAGTCCAAGATCAAGGCACTGGCAGGTTCGGTGTCTGATGAGGACTTGCCTTCTGGTTCACAGACAGTTTTTTTGTTTTTGTTTTTGTTTGTTTTCTGTGTCCTCACTTGGTGGTGAAAGGGGCAAGGGATCTCTCCGGGGCATTAGCCCATTCGTGAGGGCTCCACCCTCCTGACTTAATCACCTGCCAAAGACTGCCTCCTAAAACCATCACCTTTGGGTTAAGACTTCACATACGAATTTTGGGGGGTTACACACATTCAGTCTAGAGCAGCAAGCGTTATCAAGTCTGAATTTAAGCTCTCTTGCTCACCAGTCTTGTGACCTCTGAAAAGTCACTTGATATCTTTGAATTTTGGTTTCTTCTCTGTAAATTGGGGTTATTAATCCAACTTTTTGGATTTCTGTGAGGTTGTGTAAGTGTTGAGCACGGTGTCTTAAGCTGCGAAGGTGTTCCGTTTTTCACATTAGTTCTCACTGTTCTCCCTCTCCGCTCACCTTCTATGCAGATCGCTTATAAGGGGTGGACTCGGGACACCACTGGGGCAGCCCTGGGCTGTAGACAAAGCTCAGCGTTGTGGGTTCAGGTAAATTAAATGCAGAGGCGTCCGCACAGTTCTGTAGAGCACAGGCCAAATGAAGTTGGGTCAGAACAATTCCTTTTTGTATTTCTGTTCATTTTTCCTTTCTCTTTTTAATTCTCTGTGTTTGGTGTGTTTATTATCGTATCTTCTTGGTGAAATTTGCCTTGTTAAAATCTCTGTTCCTCAATCACATTTTAAACTCCTTTTCTGCAAATCTAGCTTGTTTGTTAGTTTATGTATCTATATCAACTGTCTTTCATTTAGTAATTGTCTGGTTTATATTTATATGTTTCTACCCCCTATTTTCAACTTTCCTATGTCTTAATGTTTTAGATTTGTTTCTTATAAACTATAAATAGTTGAATTTTTTTAAAAAATTGAATCTAAAGGTCTTTGTCCTTTAACTGGCAATTTAAGCTTTACACCATTTATTAAGATGTCATATAGTTAGTACATTTCTATGATATTATTTTATATTTTTCATGCTTTACCCTCGTCTTTCTCCCACCTCATTGCCTTTCATTGGGTTGGTTGTGTTTCTTTTATTTCTTCCTTATTCACCCTCTTGATTTAGAACCTACGTATTATAATTCTATTATTATTTTTAAAAATGTATTTGTGTTGATTTCAGAGGGAGGGAGATGGGGAGAGAGACAAAAACATCAATGATGAGAGAGAATCATTGCTTGGCTATCTCCTGCACACCCCATGCTGGGGATCAAGCCCTCAACCTGGGCATGTGCCCTGACCAGGAATCCAACCGTGACCTCCTGGTTCATAGGTTGATGCTCAACCACTGAGACACGTCAGTCAGGCACAGTTCTATTATTTTAATGGTTCTGCTCATTTTTAACACATTGCTTGAAAATCTCAGTTTAGTCAATATCCTCCTCCTCCTTCCCAAAGTGGAAGGACTTTATGACACTTTGACTCAAATCTTTCTCCCTCCATCTCCTAAGGGATTGTCCACTCCCGTGTTAGTGTTACCAGCTTTTCAATACTTCCCTCCCCAGTTTGGCTCTTAGAATTATCTTTGACTTCTCATACCTCTCTCCACCCTAGTTGAAATATATTTATATTTGAAAGGCACCCATTCTAGGGCATGGATGCTCTAAGAGGGCCTGACCCGGGCCATCTGTCAGGAAAGGAGAAGCCCAGATGTCACGGAGGCCAGAGGATAGCCTCAGGGGGCTTTAACTGCAAGGGCGGGGCTGTCTCCAGGGCCCTCCTCCTCCTCTCCTTCCCCTTCACTGTGCAAGGTCTGTCTGACTTGGCTGCTAACTTTCTCCCCAGTCAGGTAGTAGGAGCCCAGGGCGATTAAACACGACAGGGGTGGGGGTGGGTGGCAGGGGCAGGACTTCCCCTGGTACGATGCCCTAAAATGTTGTGCACTACCCCCAAATAATGCCATTTATGCTGTAAAATAAAAAAAAAAAAAAAAAAAAAAAAAAAAAAAAAAGGGGATGTGAAAAACTTGTCTACAAAACATTGCCCTGGTGTATTTTGACTAGCAGGATGGAGAAGAAAAGTCAGAACTGTGTTTCCTTTGCCCTCTGGGCTTAGAGTTGGGGATTTATTCTCCTTCTAGATGACAACCAGGAAAAGGGACCCTCGATTATTCTCTAACTAAAACATTTTGGTCATTCAAATAGCCAATGGGGGGATGAAGGGAAGGGTGGGGAAGAGTCAGTTTCTTAAAGGAAAGAGCCCTGGGCTGGGAGAGCCACGGCCCAGCTCTCCCTCCAGCTTCCTGCTGGGACACGGGTCAGGGGCGCATGGGAGCCAGGCCCCTTCTATGTAAAATGTGGAAGGGAGCTGGAGGGACCTTTCTTTTTTTTTTTTTTTTAAATATATGTTATTGATTTTTTACAGAGAGGAAGGGAGAGGAATCATTGCTTGGCTATCTCCTGCACACCCCATGCTGGGGATCAAGCCCTCAACCTGGGCATGTGCCCTGACCAGGAATCCAACCGTGACCTCCTGGTTCATAGGTTGATGCTCAACCACTGAGACACGCCAGTCAGGCACAGTTCTATTATTTTAATGGTTCTGCTCATTTTTAACACATTGCTTGAGAATCTCAGTTTAGTCAATATCCTCCTCCTCCTTCCCAAAGTGGAAGGACTTTATGACACTTTGACTCAAATCTTTCTCCCTCCATCTCCTAAGGGATTGTCCACTCCCGTGTTAGTGTTACCAGCTTTTCAATACTTCCCTCCCCAGTTTGGCTCTTAGAATTATCTTTGACTTCTCATACCTCTCTCCACCCTAGTTGAAATATATTTATATTTGATTAAATAAATATAATTTGAATATATTTACATTTGATTAAATGTGTCAAAAATATTTTTATTTTATTAAACTAAATATACTTCAGATATACATTACATAGCCTCGAATCATTCTATAAACTCCAGTTCTTGATTTTCTAATCTATGAATGGCATCAACATTGGAGCTTTCTCCAATATTGATTGTTTGTCTGTGTGGTTTGTAATTTTGAATTATGTGTGTATATCTGTGAAGGGTGGGGATTTCCATGGATTTGACTGTGAAAACATCCTCAAGTTTTGCTTTTCCTCTGTTCGAATCACTTGTCACCATTTCTGGATTTGTTTTTATTTAATTACTGGACTAAAATTTCCACTGCACATATGTAGAATGGCCCAGACTTTCTTTTAAATTTCTTTTTCTTTCTTTCTTTCTTTCTTTCTTTCTTTCTTTCTTTCTTTCTTTCTTTCTTT
>NW_005358901.1:480748-482718 GCF_000412655.1 Myotis brandtii | reverse complement strand
AATATATGTTATTGATTTTTTACAGAGAGGAAGGTAGACGGATAGAGAGTTAGAAACATTGATGAGAGAGAAACATCGATCAGCTGCTTTCTGCACACCCCCTACTGGGGATGTGCCCTCAACCAAGGTACATGCCTTTGACTGGATCGAACCTGGGACCCTTCAGTCCGCAGGCCGACGCTCTATCCACTGAGCCAAACCAGTTAGGGTGGGAGGGACCCTTCTATCTCTGGCATCCAACATAGTCTCCAGGGGAGATGGGGTGCTGCTGAGGCCCCAGTTGCCCTGCCTTTCCGGGGTTCCCAATGAGCAACAGTCCCCTGGGCCTGTCGATGCTCCGGGCTTTGGAGCAGCCTCCCTGCCCACCTGCCCGCCCCCACTTCCTGTCACTGATAACCCGGATGATCCAACATGTTCCCTCAGGAATGTTTCTCATCCTCAAATCCATCTGTGCAGTCAGCTCTGCCCAGTTGTGCCAAGAGAATTCAATCTCTGCGTCATGAAGCGAGGAGCTGAGTGTGCGCCCACTGGGTGTTTATTAACCTGCCTGGGTCGGGTGGTGGGAAGGGAAGGCCCTGGCCTCCCTCTGGAATTTCCTTTTATGGACACAGATCCTGACCGGTCCCTGGCAGGCTTGTTCGAAACCAGGTCTGGCCGGAGCCTCCTGTCATTTGTTGACCCAGTTTGTAACCCCAGAGGCAGGGCCCGCAGAGTTGAAAAGTTTGCGCTGGTGGCACTGCCAGGAGCCTGCACTGCCAGGAGCCTGCACTGCCTAGGGCCGGGTCCTTCCCTCCGCCCCTTTCCCCACGTCCTCTGGGACAACCTGTTCTCTTCTCTTCACTTCCTGGGCGTGTCTCTCCCAGAGGCTCCCTCTCAGCTTGGCGGGTATGTGTCATTTCCTTCTGGGGAGACCCAGACTCTCAGTGTCCCTGCCCAGGACGGGTCTAGGCTGATAGAAAGGGATGAAAGTGTTGGCCCTCGAGGCCACGGCATACTAAGTCCTGATAAGGGCTTATTGTTTGGGTGAACTGCTCACCTGCAGGAGACTTTCTGTGTTTTCACTGAGAGATGTTTGGGACAAGCATCCTTCCTTCCTTCCTTCCTTTCTTTCTTTCTTTCTTAACTGGGCCACAGGCAGAGGTCAAGCTTCCTCACCTCGGTGGCCTGGTGAGCAGTGTGCTATCTATTCTCTGTGCTCAGCCCCTAACTCATAAGGGTCTGAAGCCGATGACACCACCTGCAAAAATATAACCGGCTCCCACACCTCATAGCTTTGACTCCACTCACCGCTCTGAATGTGAGTCCCCTCTATTTCTGATATCTGAAACATTTTCCTTTGTCTTGGGTGTGGCTGACACTTTTGGGATTCGGTTTATCCGGCATTGCTACGCAGGCGTGGAATGGGCCTGGTCTATGTTAGGTCAGTCTCTCACAATGACTGTCACATTCTTACACAGGTGGAAGCTCACTTTCATTCTTTCAGTCAGAAAATGTCCCAGCACTTAACACCCAAGGAGGGAGACAGACTTGAATGAAGAAGTCTAAGGAGTAATGTGAATGTGTAACTCCGGCAAAGCCAGCTAACGAAAGGCACCCATTCTAGGGCATGGATGCTCTAAAAGGGCCTGACCCGGGCCATCTGTCAGGAAAGGAGAAGCCCAGATGTCACGGAGGCCAGAGGATAGCCTCAGGGGGCTTTAACTGCAAGGGCGGGGCTGTCTCCAGGGCCCTCCTCCTCCTCTCCTTCCCCTTCACTGTGCAAGGTCTGTCTGACTTGGCTGCTAACTTTCTCCCCAGTCAGGTAGTAGGAGCCCAGGGCGATTAAACACGACAGGGGTGGGGGTGGGTGGCAGGGGCAGGACTTCCCCTGGTACGATGCCCTAAAATGTTGTGCACTACCCCCAAATAATGCCATTTATGCTGTAAACTAAAAAAAAAAAAAAAAAAAAAAAAAAAAAAAAAAAAGAGGG
>NW_005358901.1:474916-480025 GCF_000412655.1 Myotis brandtii | reverse complement strand
ATCTCTGCGTCATGAAGCGAGGAGCTGAGTGTGCGCCCACTGGGTGTTTATTAACCTGCCTGGGTCGGGTGGTGGTAAGGGAAGGCCCTGGCCTCCCTCTGGAATTTCCTTTTATGGACACAGATCCTGACCGGTCCCTGGCAGGCTTGTTCGAAACCAGGTCTGGCCGGAGCCTCCTGTCATTTGTTGACCCAGTTTGTAACCCCAGAGGCAGGGCCCGCAGAGTTGAAAAGTTTGCGCTGGTGGCACTGCCAGGAGCCTGCACTGCCAGGAGCCTGCACTGCCTAGGGCCGGGTCCTTCCCTCCGCCCCTTTCCCCACGTCCTCTGGGACAACCTGTTCTCTTCTCTTCACTTCCTGGGCGTGTCTCTCCCAGAGGCTCCCTCTCAGCTTGGCGGGTATGTGTCATTTCCTTCTGGGGAGACCCAGACTCTCAGTGTCCCTGCCCAGGACGGGTCTAGGCTGATAGAAAGGGATGAAAGTGTTGGCCCTCGAGGCCACGGCATACTAAGTCCTGATAAGGGCTTATTGTTTGGGTGAACTGCTCACCTGCAGGAGACTTTCTGTGTTTTCACTGAGAGATGTTTGGGGCCTGGGACAGTCTGTTTCATCTTGTTTTCTGCCACCTGCACCCCTGTCCCCCACCCCACTGCCGTCCCCAGAACTGCTCCACTCTCCCCTCACCTGTCCCCTCCCTACTTCTCTGGGACCCTTTGGCGTTGCGGGAAGCCCCTGGGGAGCATCCTGACCCTCCCTAGGGAGGCTAGCGGGGTGATGCAGAGCCTGTGATTGCGCAGGAGGGACCCAGCCTCACAGGCCCATCTCTGGCGGATCTGGTGAGTGCTTCTCTCTCAGACCAGGAGGAGGGAGTCAGCGTGCAGGCACAGAGCCATTCTCCATGTGAAATTCAAAACCACTGCGTGGAAATAAGCTTCCCTGAGTAAGTGTTGGCATGGTCAGAACTGCTCTGCCAGCATTGTCTCACTGCTTTGTGTCAAGAGAGACCTACTGAACCCACGTGGCCAGAGTCGGCTGGGAATTCTTGTGACATTGGTTCCTGACTCAGGTCTTCCAAGGACAGCAGCCACTCCTGCTCCCCTCATGGTATAGAAAATGGGAAAAAGTGCAGCTATGCCACTGGGCCTGGGAAAATCCCCTTGCTGGGGTAGGGACCCGGAGAAGGGCCAGCGCCTTCTATCGGCCACGGGACTTGTGCGGTGTGGGACCCAGCGCTGAGGGCCTCATCTTGCGCTAGTGGGAAGGAGTTTTCTGGGAGTATCTATCTGGGGAGGTGAAGGATCTGAAGATCATGAGACTGTTTGAAGGACTTGAAGCAGTGTAGACTGGAGAAGCCTGGAGGAGCAGGTGAGCTGTTTTCTAACACTGAAAGGAGGTTAGGGGAAGTGAAATGAGTTCTGCTCTGTGTATGTCCAGATCTGGGAGTTTACAGAAAAGTGTAATTGGGTTAAATAGAGAAGAAGGCCTTCTTATCATCAGAGGGCTGAGCAACAGAACAGGCTGCTAGAATTTTGGGATAGTGGGTTCCTTATCACTAGAAGAATTCCAGCAGCAGGTGGCCAGGAGGGAACTCCTGCACCAGCCTGAAGTTTGGACTGCATGATCTCTGACAGCTCTTCCCGCTATAAGCCTCCATGTCTCTGATTCAGGTCTAGCCCTGCCCTTCCCTCCAACTCTACAAGGTTCTTGGAACCCATCTCTACCTTTCTCATCACAGGCCTCCTTCCTTGAGCAAGATGGAGATGCTGGTCTGGCCTGTGCCTGAGCCTGGGGTGGGCTGTGTGCCGACTCTTAGCAGAAACCCCAGAAATGTCTGCCACGTGCAGAGCTGGTACAGTCACTAAGCATTTCTGTTGCCTGTTTCTGCGAATTCCTACTGGTCATCTCACCCACCCCCCGGTCCTGTGGGCCAAGATTATTCTGCCTTGTGCTGCCGATGAGGAAGTAAGGAAACACTCGGGCCACTGCAGGGCTAAGATTAGACCTGGACTCTGCCCTCCTGTTCCCGATGCCGTTTGTGGAGTGCCTGTGTGCATGTCCAGGCATCCTGCGTGCAGCCTGGAGTGGAATCCTTGTGGCAGCTCTGAAATAGCTCATTAGTGTCCCATTGCACAGAGGAGGAAACCGAGGCTCAGAATAGTTGGAACTGTGTCTGGGACACAGCTAGTAAGGGACAGAGCTATGCTGTTAGCTCCTTCACCAGGAGCTGTGAGGGACAACCACGGGCGTGCAAGGAGGGGGCCCCATGCAGCTGCAGAACATGTACCCCCAGGGGACTGGCTGGGGCCATTCCATTCCGTACTCCTAGATGAATGAGGGCCTGCTTCATATATCCCAGTTCCTGTGCTAAATGCAACTGGGGAAAAATGTATAAGCTACTATTCCAGCTTTCGAGAATCCTGTGGTCCAAAGCGGTAAGCCTAACATATTTACAATAAGCAAGATGTGCCTGATACAGAGCAAGCGTTCATCTTATTGAAGGATGGGAAGGAAAGCTTTGACAGAGATGAAACTGGACGTGGGCTTTGCAAAAAGTAGCCAGAGATAGGCAGACCTTAGGGGTACGGGGATGGGAGACATTGTGTTCAGTGTCACAGGGACCAAACAGAATTGGGCCCCTGAATTCTTTTTCTTTTTTTTTTTTTTTACTTTAAAGAATTTATTTTGAATTACAGTTGACACACAATATTATATTAGTTTCAGGTGTACAACCAAGTGATTAGACATTATATAACTTACTAAGTTATCAGCCTAATAAATCTATTACCCATCTGACACCAAAGTTATTACATTATTATTGACTATATTCCCTATGCTGCACTTTACATCCCTGTGACTATTCTACAACTACCAAGTTGTACTTCTTAATCCCTTCACCTTTTTCACTGATTTCCCCAATTCCCCTCCCATCTTAAAAAAGACCCTTTATGCCCTGGCCGGTTTGGCTCAGCGGATAGAGCGTCAGCCTGCGGACTGAAGGGTCCCGGGTTCGATTCCGGTCATTCCCCCGGCTTCCCCCACCCCCCAGTGTCTTGTGTCCATTGGTTATTCTCATATGCATGCATATAAGTCCTTCGGTTGATCTCCTACCCCCCCAACCCTCCCCAGGGTTCCCACTGTAGTTTGACATTCTGCTCAATGCTGCTCTGCCACTGTATCCATTTTTGTTCACCAGTCTATAATGGTCCTTATTATCCATAAATGAGTGAGTTCATGTGGTATTTTTCTCAGCTTCCCAGGGGCCGTCTCAGTCTCACAGGGGCCATCTCAGCCTCACAGGGGCTGTCCCAGCCTCACAGGGGCCGTCCCAGCCTCACAGGGGCCATCTCAGTGGGCCCCTGAATTCTTGAGCTATTATTACGAAAGCATGATCGGCCCTCCCATTTTTTCTACCCACCTATGGATGGCTCCAGTCCCAGACAGAACTTTCCAGCCCAACCTTCTCAACCTCTGGCTTGGTGAATAGCCTGATCGTGGTCCCACGTTCTGTTGAAGGTTGTAGATGACTTGGGCTCCTCCTCCAATTGGCTACCAATTCCTGTGGGTTCTAGAAATCTTCCTTTATCCAGGCCTTATTGTTGCCCTCCATTCTGGGTGAGACTGTAATTCTTGCCTAAATCAAGGCATCAGCCACCAGATTGCTGCCCCAGGGTTTTTCCTTGCACATCTGTCTTACCCGTGGCGCTTTGATTGAGTCCTTACCCAGCCTTCACTTTTCTGCTGTCTTTCCCACATTCATTCTAAGTTTTGCTGACAACCTTCCACGCCCACCTCCTTTGTTTACAAACTTACCCATCCAGGAAGGCCCAAGCTTGGAGGCTGCCCTTCGCAGTCAGGTGAAGTTAACCCCTTTCTCTTTGGTTGCCCCCCGGGTATAATTTGATTTGTGCCTCTCTGGTAGCACCACACTTAGCCATGGAATTAGTCTGTGGACACGTCTGTCTGCCCAACTTGGTTATAAGTTACTGCATCACAGTTTGCTTCCTTTGTATTCTCTCTCCTGTCCGCCCACTCGGTGTGGACTCTGCGATGTTGTGGAGTTGATTGTCATCACAGCCCCAGGCTGAGGGAGGGCAGAGGGGGCCGCGGGAAAGCGGCTGCACAGGCACAAAACTTAACCTTGGCACAAAGCAGCACGTGCTTTCCATGGGAAAAGAAACGATTTAGCAGGAACAGGGACCTGCCGAAGTCCCGGCTGCTTTCCTCCGCACGGGGACAAAGTCCTGTGTGTGTCCTGGAGACATGGTGTGGTGTCCTGTCAGGAAAGAGAAGACAGATCTGCCATTTCCTAGCTCCATGGCACAGGGAAAGTTACTTTAACTGCCCATTGCCTCCATTTCCCCAGTGTAGCATGGCAGGAGAATAATAGCACCCACCTCTTTGCTTTGTTTTGAGAACTACGTTAATGCAGGTTTTCCCGGCTTATCCGAAAGTAGAGCATGCCTATCGAAACCCTTTGTAAACAGCAATGGTGTAAATGAAGAAGCAATTGCCATTAATTTATATGAAAAAAATCTTGAGCATTCCCAGACCCCCCAAAATAACCTACCAATTCATACCAAATAACACATAAAAGGGCAAATAACTCTCACCTATATTACAGGCAGGAATGAGGGGATACATACGCAGCCTGTAGAAAGCTGGGCGGGGCCCCTCTGGATGTTTGGGGTGCCTGCTGCCTCCTTAATGGCTCACGGCAAAACCAATGCTGAGTGCTGTTTTCGCAAAAGTTAACATCCTCCTGGGATTTCTTCCGGTGAGTGAGAGCAGGTACTAATGTAGGTCTTTCGTGAAAGCCAAGTGGCATAACACAGACTTTTGAAAAGTGGGGCATATCTGTATGTCTAACCGGCACATAAAAATACCCAGTAGAACCCTAACCGGTTTGGCTGAGTGGATAGAGCGTTGGCCTGTGGACTGAAAGGTCCCAGGTTTGATTCCGGTCAAGGGCATATACCTTGGTTGCGGGCACATCCCCAGTAGGAGGTGTGCAGGAGGCAGCTGATCGATGTTTCTCTCTCATCGATGTTTCTAACTCTCTATCCCTCTCCCTTCCTCTCTGTAAAAAATCAATAAAATATATTAAAAAAAA
>NW_005358901.1:469162-474572 GCF_000412655.1 Myotis brandtii | reverse complement strand
TCAGCCACCAGATTGCTGCCCCAGGGTTTTTCCTTGCACATCTGTCTTACCCGTGGCGCTTTGATTGAGTCCTTACCCAGCCTTCACTTTTCTGCTGTCTTTCCCACATTCATTCTAAGTTTTGCTGACAACCTTCCACGCCCACCTCCTTTGTTTACAAACTTACCCATCCAGGAAGGCCCAAGCTTGGAGGCTGCCCTTCGCAGTCAGGTGAAGTTAACCCCTTTCTCTTTGGTTGCCCCCCGGGTATAATTTGATTTGTGCCTCTCTGGTAGCACCACACTTAGCCATGGAATTAGTCTGTGGACACGTCTGTCTGCCCAACTTGGTTATAAGTTACTGCATCACAGTTTGCTTCCTTTGTATTCTCTCTCCTGTCCGCCCACTCGGTGTGGACTCTGCGATGTTGTGGAGTTGATTGTCACAGCAGCCCCAGGCTGAGGGAGGGCAGAGGGGGCCCCGGGAAAGCGGCTGCACAGGCACAAAACGTAACCTTGGCACAAAGCAGGTGCTTTCCACCATGGGAAAAGAAACGATTTAGCAGGAACAGGGACCTGCCGAAGTCCTGGCTGCTTTCCTCCGCACGGGGACAAAGTCCTGTGTGTGTCCTGGAGACATGGTGTGGTGTCCTGTCAGGAAAGAGAAGACAGATCTGCCATTTCCTAGCTCCATGACACGGGGAAAGTTACTTTAACTGCCCATTGCCTCCATTTCCCCAGTGTAGCATGGCAGGAGAATAATAGCACCCACCTCTTTGCTTTGTTTTGAGAACTACGTTAATGCAGGTTTTCCCGGCTTATCCGAAAGTAGAGCATGCCTATCGAAACCCTTTGTAAACAGCAATGGTGTAAATGAAGAAGCAATTGCCATTAATTTATATGAAAAAAATCTTGAGCATTCCCAGACCCCCCAAAATAACCTACCAATTCATACCAAATAACACATAAAAGGGCAAATAACTCTCACCTATATTACAGGCAGGAATGAGGGGATACATACGCAGCCTGTAGAAAGCTGGGCGGGGCCCCTCTGGATGTTTGGGGTGCCTGCTGCCTCCTTAATGGCTCACGGCAAAACCAATGCTGAGTGCTGTTTTCGCAAAAGTTAACATCCTCCTGGGATTTCTTCCGGTGAGTGAGAGCAGGTACTAATGTAGGTCTTTCGTGAAAGCCAAGTGGCATAACACAGACTTTTGAAAAGTGGGGCATATCTGTACGTCTAACCGGCACATAAAAATACCCAGTAGAACCCTAACGGATTTGGCTGAGTGGATAGAGCGTTGGCCTGTAGACTGAAAGGTCCCAGGTTTGATTCCGGTCAAGGGCATGTACCTTGGCAGCTGATCGATGTTTCTCTCTCATCGATGTTTCTAACTCTCTATCCCTCTCCCTTCCTCTCTGTAAAAAAAATAAACAAAGCCTTGGCTGGTTTGACTCAGTGGATAGAGCATCAGCCTGCAGACTCAAAGGTCCCGGGTTCAATTCCAGTCAAGGGCACATGCCCAGGTTGTGGGTTCGATCCCCAGTATGGGGCTTGCAGGAGGCAGCCGATCAATGATTCTCTGTCATCATTGATGTTTCTATCTCTCTCTCCCTCTCCCTTCCTCTCTGAAATCAATAAAAAAAATTCAACAAAACATATTTAAAAAATTACCCAGTATATGCTTATTATTTTGAAGTTATTGTTACTCAGAATCTGTGCTCTACCTAGAAGGCAAGAGCACACATCTGAAAACCAGGGAGGACGAGAGGCCCCTGGTGACGGGACTATGGGCTAGTGGCTGGGCATTTACCTTCCTGTCAAAGGCCGCAGAAGGGGCCCTTGGAGGGTTCAGGTGTGAGCTAAGGCAATGAGGGACCGCAGACTTAGTTTTGAGAAGAGGATTTCAAACAATACCAGTGATCCCTTATTGTTTTCTAGTGTTTCCCATGGACACCGCCACAGATATATGAGACCTCTGGTTGTCGTCCCTGGCAACACCCCCTCCCCACATCTCTTCTTTACTCTCAGGTTCCAAAGAACCTTCTCAGCTTCTAGTTCAAACAGGACGATGACCCACCTGGTATTCCACTTCCTGTGCTTGACAGGAAATGTGAAGCCCAGAGAAGCAAATCCTGGCTAGGACCTTGAGTCTCAGGGTGACATTCTACCAAATCTCCCATCCTCCGTCTCACCACCGTCTGCTACGGTCTGAATGTGTCTCCCCACAAATGCAAGTTGAAACTGAACCCCCAAGGTGATGGTATTAGGAGGTGGGGCCCTTGGGAGGTGATTAGGTTGTGAGGGTGGAGCCCTCATGAATGGGATCCGTGTCCTTAGGAGAGAGACCCCAGGGAGCTCCCTCTCCCCTTCCACCGTGTGAGGACACACTGAGGAACTTCTCACCTAGGACGGGGCCCTGCCCTGACCAGGTCGGTGATCTCGGTGATCACCCTGCTCTCTAACTTCCGACTCGAGCTGTGAGAAACGCATTTCTGTTATTTATAAGCCCCTCAGCCTGTGGTACTTCCTTATAGCCGCCCAAACGGACTGAGACGCCATTCCAGGTGTTCTGCTGGTGCGGGTCACCTTCCCCCAGGGGAGGCTGTCTACTTCTTTCAAGGCTTTGGCCTAATTCCCACCTGTCCTCCTTCCCAGCTCCATAGATTTTATGCTGACCTAGTCGGTTTCATACATAAACCTCACGGTCTCTCCACGCAACATCCAGCTTCTAGATTTGTGCACCCAGGGTCTTGTGGTGCTAGGCCAGCCTCAGCTTAGTTAGATTGAGGAAGCCTGTCAGCTGGCCAGGCCAGGGTCTGCCGAAAATCCTGCAGAGTCCATTCGAGGCCAGGATCAGAGCAGGCGTCTGGGCGGGGAGACTTCTAACCTGCATTTCCCCCTCACTATCTAACCTCCCACTCTTGGGGAGGAAGTTCCTGAGCAGGGTTCCTGTGCAAGGTCCCCTTTGCAATATGCAAATTGCTTGTGACCAAGTCTGTATCCCTGAGGGAGGCAAGAAGTCCCGTTTGAAACTTCTGAGCACATAGCACAGAGGCTGGGAGAGGATCCTGCCAGGTCAGGGGCTTCGGCTTTGGGGTGTTTGTGTGTGTGGGTCTGTGTGTGCGGAGAGGAGGGGGTGCTGCAGGGTTGCAATAGTCTTGGATAAGGTCTTTCTTGCCCATTTAACTCCATCTCGTGCAATGTTTCTTTGTGCCTGCATGTAGGCACACAAACTCGTAATACAGCGTGCTTAACCCCTCTTGGGTTGTCTCATTCTCTCTCCTGCACGTAGAAAAGCTTGTGGGAAGGATATTCAGGTATAGGAAGAAGAAAGACATTTGTCAGGCCTGGCCATGGGATCCCCTGTCAGGGAAGAGCTGACCACTCTCCCTAGGGCCTGCGAGTGACCGCTTGGGCCATGCTCTGCTCTGTAGATGCTCAGCTCTGGGCCCTGGGGACTCTGGAAAGAAGTACTACTGCCTTGGGCTGGGAGGAAGAAGGGCCAGCAGGGCGAGAGTGGAAAGAGCACCCAGGAGTGGCTCCCTTCCAGGCTCTTGCCTGCTCCCGTCCCTTGAAAAGGGCTGTTCTAACCTTGGTTTCCACAGATTTCTCTGTCATTAGAGGCGTTTCTCAGCATATCTATTTTGGAGCTGCAGCTGGTTGCTTCTCAGAATAAACAGAGCTGTGATATTGGGATAAAAGCAGAAAGGCATAGCATCTCCTCTTAATGCCTTCCCTCTCCCCAATGTTTTCCAATCTCTATTTCCCTCTTCTTAAAGGTCTCTTTGCCCTCAGACCCCTTCCACCTCATTCCCTGCCCTGGAGCTCTCCTTCTGCCCTTCTTACAATCCCGGGCTCCCCTCCCAGGCTTGTATGGGCTCTGCTATGGCCAGGCTCTTGCTAAGGGGACACCAGGGCCTGCAAAGAATGCAATGTCAAGTTACACAGGAGTTCATATATTCACGACGTAAGCTAAAGAATGTAAGAGCCGGTCCAGCCCTTCATGCTTAGATGAAGCAACTGAGGTCCCCACTGGGGATAGGCGGTGCTCCTGCGAGTTAAGGTGGGAGCTGTGACATCTTGACCGTGAAGTTTTCCTCATACCTTTTGGTTTCCACAGATTTCTCTGTCATTAGAGGCGTTTCTCAGCATATCTATTTTGGAGCTGCAGCTGGTTGCTTCTCAGAATAAACAGAGCTGTGATATTGGGATAAAAGCAGAAAGGCATAGCATCTCCTCTTAATGCCTTCCCTCTCCCCAATGTTTTCCAATCTCTATTTCCCTCTTCTTAAAGGTCTCTTTGCCCTCAGACCCCTTCCACCTCGCTCCCTGCCCTGGAGCTCTCCTTCTACCCCTCTTACAATTACAGGCTCCCCTCCCAGGCTTGTATGGGCCCTGCTACGGCCAGGCCCTTGCTAGGCATGGGGACACCAGGGCCTGCAAAGAACTCAATGTCAAGTTACACAGGAGTTCATATATTCACAACGTAAGCTAAAGAATGTAAGAGCTGGTCCAGCCCTTCATGCTTAGATGAAGCAACTGAGGTCCCCACTGGGGATAGGCGGTGCTCCTGGGGGTTAAGGTAGGAGCTGTGTCACCTTGACCGTGAAGTTTTCCTCATACCTTTCTATGTCATTATCCATATGTCTGTGTTGTTCTGAAATCATTGAAATGGGAGCTTGCCCCTGCAGGGACAGGAAGAAAAATCAGACTGTTGTTTGGGACACAGCCGATGTGGGGTACCTGGTGTATTATGGACTGAAGTGGCTTCCATGAGGGATGAAGGCGATCGGGGACACTTTCTGGTTACCTGGAGGTTGGAGGGTCTAGTCAGTAAGGAGAGAATGAAGAGACTTGTGTATGTGGCCACATTTAAGACCTAGTTACCCATCATCCCTTGTTGTGCCTTCTACCTGAAGTGGGTCTGACAGCGCATCAGTGGTTGTGCAGCCTCTTTCTGGTCTATGGGGACCCTTTCCCTTACTCCTTTGTCCTTTTCCATCTCCTGGCTCTTTCTGGTGCTGGCTGCAGTCTCCTCTTGTGAGCTCGACCTAACACCCGCCACCAGGCCTGCATCTGCAGGCTGCTGTGCGGCTTGACCCACATGGGGTTACAGAGGCAGAGGGAAGGAAATGGTCGTTTCTAGAAATTGTGTGCATTTCCTCAAAACCTTCTTCCTACGCAGGGCCAACGTGGTCAGCCTCACCTCAACGGCTCTATGGTCTGGTCTCAGCCTGGGCATTGGACCGGCCAGTCTCCTCCGCTGCCTGAAGCAGCTCTGAGAAAAGGGGACAAGCCAAGGCCACTGCCCTGGGTTTCCTTTCTTGCTTTAGTTTTATTTTTAAGGACGAAACTGTGATTAGACTCTGAAATTAGTCTTTGGAAACCTCAGTGGGCCAACCAGTAGCAGAGCTGTTGCTGTGGGGGG
>NW_005358901.1:461248-467736 GCF_000412655.1 Myotis brandtii | reverse complement strand
GATGTCTCTCTCTCTCTCTCTCTCTCTCTCTCTCTCTCTCTTTCTTCCTCTCTGAAATCAATGAAAATATATTAAAAAATTAGAGATTTCACATTCAAAATCTCATGAAATCTTAGAAGTGACTGCACAGAGACCAGGCATCTTTGCAGGTCAGAGTGTCTTTTCTTCTCCTTCAAGCTTGACCCTCAGACATGGGTCTTTGGATGAAAACCTCTAGCCACAGACTCATGGAAAACATGACTCTTGACTTATGAGGCACAATGAAGGAACTGGGGGTGCTTAGACAGGAGAAGAAATGACCCTTGGGGTACCAAGAGCTGCTTTTAAATAGCTGAAGGGATATCATATTGAAGTGGGATTGAACCAATTCTGAATGTCCCCAGAGGGCAGGCGTCCAACCAGGGACCGACAGCTGTGAGAAGGCAGGTCTGTGGTGAGCATCATGCAGACTTTCCCAGCAATGACAGTGCCTTAGGAGCAGAGGCCTGCAGCATAAGGCAGTAAGGCCCCACGGCTGAGGAGGCAGCAGGGGCTAGAGCGGGAATTTGATTATTAGACTAAAGGTAGACTAGATCAGGAGTTCCAAACCTGTTACATGTGGGGTACACAGTGAAAATACAGGTAGAGCGGAGGGGTTGCACACAGGCCCAGCGGTTCGGGCCATGGCAGGTCTGTTCGAGGGGACCTAGAATTTATTTTAAGCAGGAATGGTAAGCCATGCAGACTTGGAGATGACTGTCACGAAGGAAGTAGTTGATACTCACAGGTCCCTAGAAACAGGAGGCACAGGACACTATGCAGGGCCTCATGGGGAAGCACCAGGTAATCAGGAGGCGGAGGGAGTGAGGGAGTGAGGGAGAAATGTGGGGAAGAGTCTTTAACGTGGTTTTCTTGGGAAGGAACAGGTGAGACAGGGTAAACAGGCTTAAGTGAAGATAGGCTAGTTTGGATCATTTCAATGGGGTGGAGGGGGAGGGCAGTACAGAGCCTGTTCCTAGTTGTCTGGTATCTGGTGGCCCTGGGGTGATCAGGGCAGGAGAATGGTGGTCTAGAATGTGAAAGCAGATAAAGGAGGAGACGGTGGGGCAGCTCTGGGTTGGCTGGTGTGCATATGAAAGGCATCCTCTCAACAACTGGGTGCGAACTGGGAGGAATAGTCCAGAGTCAGCAAGGCCCAGAGGTCAAAGCAGCAAATACAGAAACTAGAAAACATGGTTATTACAAGACCTGACCACATACTTGATGGTTTCTCCACATTCGCCAGGGGGAGAGCACAGGACAGGGTGCTCTCTGTTATCTTTCTGGCCCTGAGCTGCTGTGATCAGATAGCGCATTCAAGCCAGAGGTGACCCAGGGTCCAGACTTCCTTCCTCTTTCTACAGAGAGAATGGTGGCACCAGAGAGGGAAACCGACTTGGTCAAAAGCTCAGGGTAAGTTGCAGAGCAGGGCCTGGAACCCGGTGCTCTCTTGGTCATTCATGTAGTTAGAAGGGACTGGAGGTAGCAGGCATGGGGTCTTCAGCCATTAGAGTTTATAATAGGATTACAAGACCTAGGAGGCCTCTATCTGCAGCCTCCAGGGTTCCTGGGGCAGTAGGTAGGGGGTCAGAAGTGCAGACCCTGCCTGGACATCTCTCCTGACTTTCCCTCCTCTGCCCTGGACACACAAGGAAAACGTAGAACCCAGGTCTTAGAGCTGGATGCAGCCGGGACAAGACCTTACGCAGGTCCCAGCTTTGCCCTGCACCATGGGTCTGGCTCTTTTCCCTCCCTGGGATCAGCCTGACCCACTGTGATCCAGTCATTCCCAACCTGCTGTGTATCACCTTTCTTGTCAAAATAAAGATTTCTGTCTCCTTTGCCCCACCTGCTCGTTCTGATTGAGAATCTCAGGGCAGGCCCCCTGTGTTTGTAACAATCTTCCCCTGAAGGGTACTCACCAGACCGAAAACGACCAGACTGTGGGATCCCAGGGACCCACCCCAGCGCTACAGCGTACAATGTGCTGGTCATTTGGGCCGGTCCACGTGGGTGATTCATTAGCACCTCACCACAGAAGCCGTGGAGGAGGGACTAGGGAGCCAAAATGAGTTCTTAAGGCCACAGCTACTAGGTAGGGAAGGGGTGGGAACCAGAGAACCCAGCTCTCCTGCCTGTGACAGTCTGCTCGAGCTACCGAAACAAAATGCCACAGCCCGGGAGCCTCAGACAGCAGACATTTATTCCTCACAGTTCTCGAGGCTGGAAGTCGAAGATCAAGGCGTCAGGAGGGTTGGTTTCTTCTGAGGCCTCTTTTTGTTCACAGATGGCTGCCTTCTTGCTGTGTCCTCACATGATCTTTTCTCTTCATGCAGCTGGTATCTCTCTGTCTGTCCAAATTTCCTCTTCTTCTAAGGACACCAGCCAGATTGGCTGAGGGTCCGCCCGAACGGCCTCATTTTACCTCAATCACTGCTTTAAAGGCCCCATCTCCAAACGCAGTCTCATGCTGAGGTCCCCGGGAAAGGGCTTCAATATAGGAAGCCGCTAACCTGACCTCCTGGGCTGTGTTCTTCCCTCTGCTCTGCATGCGTCTCCCACGGTGGCCTCTCTACCCCCCAGTTATGCACTGAGCCCTGCTCCCCGCCGTTGTGAGCCCAGCTGTCTATCTACTAAGTGTACTGTGCCTGTCCACGTCTGGTTCAGTATTCTGTTCACATGACCTGTTTGTTCCCAAAAGGGCCGTGGGCCGCAGCAGAAAGCAGGGAAGCCTATGTTCTGGGTTCTTTATTCCGCTCACCTGGCCCACAGCCATGTTCAATCAGGCGCTTGACAAATGATGGCGATGTGATGGCGATGTCGACAGCCCAGAATAGAACCCGAGAGTGGGAGGTTAATCTGCGCAGCCAGTGCTGTGGGGACCAAGGCGGGTGTGGTTGCAACCTCAGCTCAAGGCTGAGCAGGGACCAGAGTTCGGACTGAGCCCTGAGCAGGAGCCACAGCTGTGCCTGCAAGGCGGTGGGAGAAGGTCCAGGGGTGTGTGACCTTCAATGCCCACGAAACTCTAAAATCCTACGACCCTAAGTCTAGACCCAGAGAGCTGGGAGTTTCAGGGCAGGAGCTGGGCAGGCAAGTCTAGACTGCCCTCCCAGTGCCACTGCTGGGAGGCTGCGTGGCCTCTGGTGTCATCACTGGTGTCAGCATAGCTTGTCTATAATAATTTCTAAGGGCTTCTTGAAGTTGACATTAAAATGTGTATGAGCGGCTGGTGGTCCTGGTATGGGATGTTCTGTGCCTTTCTGAGCCCGTGTCCTCTCCCTTCTAAAGGGGCCAGCACCACCTTCAGAGAGCGGAGGCAGGAGAAGGGCCAGCTTTGTGAATCTGTCACTTGTGACTGCGTGTGGAATGGGAAAGTGTATCTGCTTTAGAGCGCCATGAACATGTAGACTCTCTCTCAGGGGAAGGCGGGCACACTGGCTCAGGCCGGAAGAAGCCTCTCCCAATAGGCCAGTCCACAGGGGGCAGGGGGCGGTAAAGACCAGGGAGTGTTGGATGCAGGCATGGAAGGTTCTAGAAGACAGAGGCTTCCTCCTCTGTTTGACTCTGTAGCTGGCTGGCATCACAGTTAGTCCATGGACTCCAGCAGGTACCAGGGGATTTGCGTTGGGGGAGACGGGCCTCCTGACAGGGACCCGGGTCCTTAGTTCTGTGGTTGGAGGCCATCGCAGGTCCCGCTCGGCTCCCCACGGTGAAGATTTCCACCTGATGTCTCTGACCTCAGTTTTTTCATCTGTAAAACAAAGGAGGTAAAAACAGATCATTTCTAAGTCCCTTCAGCTCTGGTTCTCATCACCTGTGACTTTCTATCTTAGTAGTTATGTTGTCTCCCTTATTAGTATCCTATATCCTTTTTCTTTCCTTCCTAACTACGTCTCCATCTCTCACCTTTCCCCACCTCAGAACCCTCATTTCTCCCTCAAGAACCCAGGGTCTCTCCTGGTGGCTAATGATTTTAGCTCCCAGAATTTTAAATCCAAGAGGGCACTTTGGGGAGAATCTAATCTGGTCCAGTGGCTTTAACCTGAAATTGAGGGCCACTGAAAGGTGTTTGTTTTTTTTTTAATTGTGGGGGGAGTTCTGCAAACCTTGGAAGCATTTTCAGCCAAACACTGAATTAAGCCACCTCAGGATCCAGGCTATCACTTTTAAATTTGAGATATTCATGCCAAAGACTTTGTTAGAAACATGTTCCTCTCACTTGATCCCCTCATGTTTTAGATGAGAAAACTGGGGTCTGGACAGGTGAGGTGACTTGGCCAAGTTATCTAAGCCTCTTCCTGGCTTTGAAGTTGGATGTGATTCAGAAGAATGTAAATGCTCTAGCTTTTGTTTGCGCACATGAGGTAACGAGAACATTCTCGGTCCACAGAAGGAGAGGAGTCACAGCTAGAACTGCTTTCTCTGGGGGCCCTTGAAGACCTGGACATGGACATCCCCCCACACTGCCTTCTCACCCATTTCTGCTGGGCCCTCCAGGCTCACCCCACTGTGCAGGGAGGGCCCACCAGCACAGGTCCCCTCAGCCTCTCCACTGTCGCTGGGCCCTTTCTGGGCTCTGCTACGCCCTCTCTCCCCCCAGCCTGTCTGCGGTGAAGCTGTGGAGAAGTGGGTTGCTCTTAGTTCTTTTCAGACTTCCTGTGTCTTCAGAAACCTCAATGAAAGAAGAGGTAAAGGAAAAAGGGGCCAAAGACCGTTAGGTTAAACATAGCCTTATATCCGACATGGGGGAGCTGGATTCATGATTTTTATAGAACTAAAGCCCAGGACTCTGATTCGCCCCTCCCTTCCCTACTTGGCTGCTGGGGGCTGGAAGTAGGTAGTGGGGTCCTGGCTTCTCAGTCTTGGGTCAAATGTATTTATCGAGGTGGCCAAAGTGACTCTTGAGAAGTATTTATCATGGAAACCAGACCCATCAAAAGGAAAACGTTACCTCTCTACTACAATTGTCTGAATTTTGTGTCTCCTTTTTTGCATACAACCCAGTTGTAACCATGGGAGCATATTTGTGTAGCAAATATGCATATAATCCTTGGAGTTTTCATAATACTTTAATTGCATGTGCTTAAGTAGTCTCCTGATCAATTACCTTTAAAAAATATTGTTTATTTTTATTTTTATTGATTTTAGAGAGGAAGGGAGAGGGAGAGATAGAAACATCGATGATGAGAATCATTGATCGGCTGCCTCCTGCATGCCCCCTACTGGGGATTGAGCCTGCAACCCAGACATGTGCCCTGATCAGGAATTGAACCATGACCTCCTGAGCCATGATGGCTGGGCTCAATTACCTTTAGGACAAACAGGAATTAATTTATGATGGAAATTCTGTATCTGGGTGAGAAAGACAGAATTACACACCCTCTTTACTTCGTTCTTTCCTTCCTTCCCTCCCTCCCTCCTTTCTTTAGGACAAACAGGAATTAATTTATGATGGAAATTCTATATCTGGGTGAGAAAGACAGAATTACACATCCTTCTTTACTTCATTCTTTCCTTCCTTCCCTCCCTCCCATCTTCCTCCCTCCCTCCCTTCCTTCCTTCCTTCCTTCCTTCCTTCCTTCCTTCCTTCCTTCCTTCCTTCCTTCCTTCCTTCCTTCCTTTTCTTTCTTTCTTTCCATGACACATTGCTGAGCTATCTGACCATAAACTCCTATTCTCAGGGCCTCCTACTCAAGTTGTGACTCCCCAGGGACCCTAAGGGTCAGCTCTGCCCTGGCCTCGCCTGGCCGCCTGGCTCTGAGTTTGTCTGCCCGACGTTGGGTCCATGAGCTCTTTCTCTTCCAAAGCTCTTTTCAAAGAATAACTAATTTTGCTACCTTTCAGGCTCAGGAAATTTTGGCTTGGGTTTTCCCTTTGTATTTTATTCTGTTTTTCTAACCAGGGAAGAAAAAAAAAATCCTATAGCAGCTCAAGTTATGGTTGGGAAGATTGTGAGAAGAGCACTGAGCTGGGGAATTCCTTGCCACTGTACTTAGGGTTACCCTACCTTGGAACTACCATGGCTGGAGCTGTCAACAACCAGAGTTCCCCCCAATTTTCCAATTTTCTGAGCTGTGAGTAACTGAAACCACCTGTTTCTGTTCTTTCTAGTTCCCCATAATGGGCTTGGGTAACAACAAAAAATTAAAACAGAAACCACTACTGTGCTCTGAAATCAGAGCCTCGGAAATACCCAGGAAGGTCCTGCATTTAAAAATGGAAACTCACTGAGAGGGGTCACTGAGTTCCCCCCAATTTTCCAATTTTCTGAGCTGTGAGTAACTGAAACCACCTGTTTCTGTTCTTTCTAGTTCCCCATAATGGGCTTGGGTAACAACAAAAAATTAAAACAGAAACCACTACTGTGCTCTGAAATCAGAGCCTCGGAAATACCCAGGAAGGTCCTGCATTTAAAAATGGAAACTCACTGAGAGGGGTCACTGCACCCAGTATTTGCTGATCACCACTGA
>NW_005358901.1:456710-461122 GCF_000412655.1 Myotis brandtii | reverse complement strand
CCCTGGGTGTGTATCAGAAATACCTGGATGATATTTAAAAATCCAGATGGCTGGGCCCCAGCTCCAGAGGTCTCCCTTCACTAGTGTGGGACTACAGCTTGAGATATGTCCATATACATATGTAGATATTGTTAAAGAAAATTTACTCAGACACTTGTTAAAAAACAGTAAAGCAGACTTCATGCGGGGGACTACAGTGGGCTTTGCAGCACGGGAGAGTTGAAATAAAACAAGGGAAAGTGAGGATTATAGCCCAGGAGCAGGGTGGGGTGAGTGGATGAAGAATTACTAAAACAGTTGGGTAATCTTTTCTAAATTGACCTAACCAGATTCTTGCTGAAGGCAGGCAACAGTGATCAAATATCCCCCAGGGGCTGGGGCTGGTATGTGTGTGGGTGAGACATTTGATCAGATAGGAGTGTACTTCGCTATGGCAAGTGGGAGAATCCTGGCGGAACCCACTGAGCAGGATTCTTACTAAAGGACAGAGACAAGCTGAGGTTTGGGTCTAGTCGAGCAGAGGATTCAGAGAAGTCTGATTGCAGTTTGGTCGAGGAGAGGATCTTTGTCAATATCTATATGGACACATGGCGGCTGCCAGGGTGAAGAAGCCATGGGACCGAGTGCTGTTTGGGCTGATGCTTCAGGTCCAACAGTCCACTCTTCTCTTCTCTCCATGAGCATCCAGAGCCCAGGGGACATTACCCTGGGGTGTCTATGGGCCAAGGCCTCTTTTCACGGGTAGTCCCGGGCTCTAGATTATAACAGTGTATAGAGGTCAAGACCACACCAGGAGCCCCCTCAGACTTTGCTGGAATCACGGATCTGCCCTTTACATGCCGTGTGACTATGGGAAGTCTCTTTGCTCAGCCTCGGTTGCCTCAGGGTGATAACAGTTCCTACCTGTAGATTTGTTATTGGGATCGAATGGGCTCATCGTGCATGTGAAGGGCTGGCCCAGGGTTGGTCTAGGGAAGTGCTATGTGTTAGCTGCTGTGAGCCCTTTGACAGGCACACAGGAGGGGAAGGAGGCAGGAGGAGGACAGGTGCTCAGAGATGAGGGGGAATCAAGTGACAATGGGGCAAAGCCCCGCTTCTCCCCCCACCAGAGGTGTTGCCAGCCACTCTGTTCTCTTGGCAGATGGCCCAGAGTTGAGGATAACTTTCTGTAGTTCCAGGGTTCTCTTGGCAGACTTTATTTCAATATCATTCTATCCTATTCACTCTAATCCTGATTTTGGGGAGGATTCAGAAATCTAGATTTTAGGATCATATCTTCTCTCTAGTCTAGCTTTGGGGTAAGAGGACTGGCTAGTCTCTGGGCTACATGGAGAATCCAGAAAGTAAGACTGTGTCTGCGGAAGGCTAGAGGCAGATGACAGAAAGAGGGCTCACTGCTATCCTTGTGGAAGCACTTATTTTTTTTTTAAATATATATTTAGTCAATAGAACAGTAAAAGAACTTAAGATTTTTAACTGTATGTAATTTTAAATATAGATGTATTTTTATGTATCTGTAGTTATAATCAATATGTTAACTCCCTATCCGGTCATTGAGCATTTTTTATATAAATATTTTTATGTGTTACCACAGCTCATATTGTTATCATAGAGTTTATCATTATTGATACTAGTGGCCCAGTACACAAAATTCGTGCACATTAAAAGGGAATCAATTAGAGGAAATATTTTAATATTGCTATTTGCCCTTTCTTTATAATAGAAGTGTCAGAGATGAAAGAAAATTAGTAAAATGTATATGAAAATCTCCCTCCTGTCAGAGTCTCGGGCGTGCCGTGGGACCCAGAGTCAAGTCCCCGCCCACCCACGTGTGGCTTGAAATCGCATGAGACCCAGACCCAGCTGGCCCCGCCCCCATTGGGCAAGACCTAGACCTGGCCGGCCCCACCCCTGTCAAGCCCGGCTGGGCAGGGGATGCAGCCTTAGGTCCCCAGTCAGGCCCCGCCAGGCAGGGGACGAAGCCTCCTGCTGATCGAGCTTAACGACCATTTGCATATTAGCCTTTTATTATTAAGATTTCGAGAATGGCTCCTGAGCATTTTGTTCTGATTTCACTACCTCACTATTTATCATAAATAGTACAGCTATGCCCTAGCCAGTGTTGCTAAGTGGTTAAAGTGTTGGCCTGCACACTGAAGGGTCTAGGGTTCAATTCTTGGTCAAGGGCATGTACCTGGGATAAGGTTCAGTCCTTGGCCCCAGCAGGAGCATGTTCGGGAGGCAATCAATCGACGTGTCTCTCTCACATCGATATTTCTCCCTCTCTCTGTCTCTCTCTATCTCCTCCCTTCCCACTCTTCTTTCCACTCTCTCTAAAAAAAAAAAAATCAATGGCAAAAATATCCTCAGGGGAGGATTAACAACAATAACAAAAATAGTACAGCTAGGAACATCTCTGTGCAAATGATCCATGCCCACCCCTTTACATATGTGGGGAGCCTTTCCCAAAGTTGGGTGACCAGATCAACACATGTGAGTTGTTATATACTTAACTAGCTTGCTCTTCAGAAAGCCAGTTCTGAGTCCACTGGCCATTGTACCACTTCAAGCCCATAAACATAAGATCTTCTTGTTTTTCTCAGTAACTTGGCTTGTTTAGTAGTCTTGCACTGGTGCCTCAAAGTTGTTTTCCTTAGCATTTTTAACTGCTGAGGAGTTTTCCATCTATTTTTAATTTTCCCAAGTCTTTTCACACACAGGTGGCATCCTGTTTGTTTGACGGGGCATCTAAATTGCTGTTTTATCCAATTCGCATTAAAATGAAAGCTGAGTGCCGCAGTGTACAGATGGGGGACATCGTCGTGTTTAATGGTTTTGATATCTGTTTACACAAAGCAGATTTGTAGCGTTTCCCGGCTTTGCAGAGAGGAGCAGATTGGGGCTTGGCAGGTGGAGAAGCTTGCTCAGAGGACGGTTTAGCTGTTTTCCGGGTGGGAACCGATGAGGGGACAACACCTGCACCGTTAGACGTGGGTTTGTACATTTTGGTTGAAAAAACAAACAAACACACTACTTGAGCGTATTTTTTATTGTCACTTTTTTCTGTTTATTAAATGTATCATAAAATATGACTTAAAAAATTCTATGTCGCCATCATTGTTCCATGTATTACTATATCAAAAAGCTGGTATTCCTTTTAGTGCTGCATGGCTAGAAACTGATGCGCTTATGTGTTAGTTTCTGTTTGAGCAGAATTCCTGGGGCCACACCAGGAAAGCAGGGTTCTGAGCCATCCCGTTTGGCACAGGAATAGCCTTGATGTGTGGACACGAAGCCCAGAGCGGCGGGCTTCCTGATGGGACCTGGGCTGTAGGGCTCCGATGGGAAATCTGAGTCCTGGTCCTGCCTCTACCACTTTACCAAGGTGACCCTAGGCAAGCGGCTCAGTCACTTTTCCTCATCCTCCCAATGGCAGTGACTTCTGCCTTGGAAGACATCAGCAAGGTTGCCAGGGGGCCAGCACTCTGGAAAGTGACAGCGTGTGGTCTGCAAACACAGAGACCCGCTTCCCTCCTATCTGTTGTACTTTCTTTCTTTCTTTTAACTTTGACGTGGATGAAGAAGTTGGGTCTATCTTTTGCATGGCAGCCCTACCGCTGTTTAAAACCAGCAATCCCATCATCACTTCCCTTTCCTTTTAGTTTTTAGGATCTGCATCATGTGACAAAGTCTCCAGCCACAGAGGGCTCTGAATGTCCTCACCCTAGAACACAGTCTCTCCATCTGCGGGGCCCCGGACGGGCAGTGCGCAGCTGTGGTCATGTCCACGCAGAGCCTTGGGGGAAATCACCGCCCTTATTTTGAAGACATGCTGGGAACCCCAACACTGCATGGGCTTCTTTGGCAGCCACATCACAGTGACTAACCATGAGTTCACAGTTAGCTTAAGCCCCATTTTTAAAATCCATGTCATTGCTAAACCACATCTTCCTTGTCCCAGACTGGGGAAGATTTTGTTTTTAAATCTACATGAGGAACTTCACATTTATCCCACTTTGCAAATTGCATTTTGTAACACTTGACCTGTGTTGCCAGCCTGTGTAGATTTAGGGAATTCTTTAAAAAAAAACAAAAAACTTTATTGTTCAGATTATTACAGTTGTTCCTCTTTTTTTCCTCCCATAGTTCCCCTCCACCCAGTTCCCACCCCACCCTCTGCCCTTACCCCCCACCCCCACTGTCCTCATTCATAGGTGTACGATTTTTGTCCAGTCTCTTCCCGCACACCCACACCCCTTTCCCCCCGAGAATTGTCAGTCGACTCCCTTTCTATGCCCCTGATTCTATTATATTCACCAGTTTATTCTGTTCATCATATTTTTTATTCACTTGATTTTTAGATTCACTTGTTGATAGATGTGTATTTGTTGTTCATAATTTGTATCTTTACC
>NW_005358901.1:444111-455114 GCF_000412655.1 Myotis brandtii | reverse complement strand
CAGCTATGGCTGATCCTCAGCCCTGCCCTAAGAGGTCCCAGGTCTCAGTGGCCTGGGGTAATCGCTGCAAGCACCTCTGAGAGAAAGCCGCCCTCGAGTTCTGCCCGCTATCAGACAGTGCAGTTTCTCCCTGTATGAGTCTGGGTCCCCAGAGACTCCCCTGGAACTGGAGTCAGGGCCATCGGGAGCTTGGGTCTCCCTCCCATTTGAAAAAGACAACCGCGTCCTCTGTTGCCAGCCCTTTCCGCGTGCCTCTGTACCTCTGCACTTTACTTCTGCACCTCCTGAGTCTCAGTGTGCTTTTCTCTTTCCTTCTAGTTGTAGAATTTCCCCTCGCCAGCCTTCCTGTGGTTCTGGATGCTGTCCATTTTGTCTTTTAGTTGTATTTTTGAAGTGGTTGTGCGAGGCAGCAATTTCAGGTGTTTACCTATGCCATCATCTTGGTTTCTCTCCTCTAGGGAATTCTTTGTGGTTTGTCTGAAAGTCACCATCTCTCCTAATCCTGTGCTCAACTTGGTGCTTCAAGTCCTGTAACCACAAACTCCTTAATGCCAAATTGAAAGGTGTGAACAAGGCCAATTAAAACAGCAGTCAGTCCTCAGCTTACTACGGGCACTTGATTAGCAGTGGTGGAGAGGAATCATTTGACCAGTTAAGAATACACCTCTTCGTCATCTGGCCTCTTCATTGACCACTTGGGAAGATGGGGAAGAACTCCGTCAATACCCAACTGAAGTGTTGACTCATCATGATATCAAATTTCCCTGCTCAACAGTCAACACTGGAATGCACGCAGGGAGGGCATGAGATTCACTGGAGTTGAAGGCTGGGAGAGAAGGAAACATCTGAGGACATGACTTGAAGTGGAGAGGTTGGAGAAAAATTTAGTTTGGGGTTAAAGATGACAAGGAGTGTGTTTTTAAAAATTACCACTTTTAGGAGATTGGGTAGTCACAGAAGATCCTTGGAGGGAGGAACACAGCTTAAATTTCGTGCTTCCGTGCACCTTGTATCTTGCTGTTTTGAAGTGTGGTGGTGATGCCACTGCAGGGACCAGGTGACATAGGGCCAGAGGCAGGCCTGAGGCAAGTGATTCTGAAATCTGGCCTCCCGGGTCTCTCACTGTTCAGGCAGTGGTGTGCACAGCTCTCACATACTGGCAGCACCCATTTCTCTCCAAGTCTCTTTCAATGAGTTCAACTCGAAATTAGCGATAATGGAAGCATTTACACCAGAGAAATTGGCAAAAGCTACAACTCAAGTCATAATTCCCCTGGGTTGTCAGTTGTGAAACATACCATGGCCTCACTCAAATTGCTCCTGCTGCCTCCTAGCTCATGCCTGTGCTTTCGCCTATGGCCAGAATTATATTTTTTAAATGAAAATCTGCTTCTCCACAAGGTAAAGTTTAAATTCTTTAGCATGTTGCCATCCTCTCATCTCATTTCCCAACAGCCCCTTATCACCCTCCTGGGCAGTCCTACATCAGGTCATTTGGTTTCCACACCTTGCTGTGTCAACTTTTCCTGAGTTCCTGGGGCCCCTGCAAGCTCTCTTCTGGCACCGAGCTTAGACCTCTACCAGCCCATATCCTGCTCTGGCTGTTTTATTTTCATCTTTTTCCTCTTCACTGGACTATGAGTCTCTGGTAGACAGGGACCCTCTTCTGTTTATCTTTGTATGTTCAGAGGCTGGCATGCCTACCCTCCCATCCCCCACTTTGGCCATAGAAGGCAGGGGCAGGGGAGGTATGGAGGAAAGGAGGAAGGTGGAAAGAGGGGGAGGGGAGAAGAAGGAAAGCAAGAACAGAAAGAAGGCAGGAGAGAAGGAAGGAAGGAAGAGGGAGAGAAGAGAGGGGGAATGACTGAGGAAGGGAGAAAGAAAAAAGGAGGGAGAAAAACAGGCCAGCCAAAATCACTCATCAACTGGCAAATGAGGAGTAAGGTGAGTGGTTTTTTGAAGGGTTGGAGAAGCAGTGGAGGCCACAGGTCACATAGGAAGTAAGAAAACTCTACTCAGCAGCAGGGATCACAGTCCTTGAACTAGTGAGGAGAACAGAGGTGCCATTAACAAGGAAAAACAAGTAATGCATCCCTGTGTCTCCCCTCCTGCCCCGTGAAAGCCAGCCCCAGGTCAGCTGGCCTCCGGGTCGGCAGGTACTGGCAAGAGAATGATCCTGAGTGGGTAATGTGTGCGGAGGTGGCGGGCTGGGAGTGTGCGAGTCTCAATAAATGTTTTTGAATGACATTGAATTATAGCTGACAATAATCACAACCTTTGTGGTTCCTTCCTTTGCAAGGTAATGGGGAGGGATGCTTGGAGAGGAGGAGAAGGGATTAGCCAAATGATGACTTGCACAGCCCTGGAACAGGCAGGATGCTGACCCCTGGGAACTGGGGGCTGAAAGGGCTTGAGCTGGGGAGGGGGGCGCTGCAAGGAGCTAGGCGGGCCCAGCTTGCCCAGCTGCAAGGTCCCTGCCAAGTAGTTAAGTGGCTGTTCTCAGCAGGCCTTTGCAGAGGAAAGGCCTGTATGTGTTCCCCATTTTGTTGATGTGGAAATGGCAAGAGGAAGTGACTCAGAGACGGAGTGGAAATAAAGTGTGTCTTGTGACATTCTGGCTTCTGTGAGACCCAAAGGGCTGGTGTTTTGAAGTTGCTGTGAGGCTTCCTTCTACACTTCTGTGGTGTTCTCGGGACAGACGGTGGCACTGTGTGTGGGTAAAGAGTAGGAGGTAGGGGTGATCTTTTCAGGTGGGCAGGTGGATGGAGGAAGCGGGTGCTGATGGAAAGCAGCCTCAGAGCACTGGGGACAGAAGGGGCTGCCACAGCCACCTGTCCTGCACTTACCAGGCCAGCTCAATTTTTTACAAGTGGGGACTAGTTTTGGGTTTCTGATTATTTTATTTATTTTTATTTTTTTGCCAAGTCACAGGCATTTAAAAAATACATGTGCCAGGGAGTTGACATCAGTAATCTCTGATTCTCCAGAAAATTCTGTAGGATGGGTATTAGTAGCCTCATTCCTCAAGAGAAGAAACTGAGGCCTTGCAAGGTGACCTTGTCTCCCACTTATAACTAACTGATAAGTGGGAGAACTTTCAATCCTGGAGATAATGCATTTTAGCCTCAAGCGCCCAGTATCTCTTCTCATGTCTGGTTCCCCGAAAGGCCAAGCTTCCCTGTCAATTTCCAAAGACTATCATCATTTCATAATTGAATGAGCATTGGAAACCCCAAACAAGGTGGAAAGACATCTCTCCATATAAAAGGCTAATATGCAAAGTGTCTACTCAGGAGTTCGACCAGAGACTGGGGAGTTCGAGCGCTCGCTATGATGTGCACTGACCACCAGGGGGCAGCGTAGAATGAAGGAAGCCCCTGGCTGGCAGCTGGAAGGCCCCAATCCGCCCTGATTGCCGGCCAGGCCTAGGGACCTTATCCATGCATGAATTTCATGCACTGGGCCTCTAGTATTAGAATAAAAGACTTCTCTTCAAATGGAATACATTGAACTTTATGATGAATTTTCTACAGTGTCCTTACTTTTTCCATTTTTCCATGGACATGGAAAATATCATTAAAGGCAAATACCATCTACCTACTACTGCTATTTGGGAACTCCGACCCATCAGAACCAATCAGTGGCAGAGCTGGGTACTAACTCCAAAGCATGATGGCAGGAGAGCCATGACACCAGCCCTCTGGTCTTTGGCAATTGACATTGAAGCTTGGCCTCTTGGGAAACCAGATGTGAGAGCAGATGCTGAGAGTCCCGAGGGTAAAATGCATTGTCCAGATTTAAGGGGGCAGAAAAGGGGACAGTTAGTTAGAAAGGTGGCATGATGTCATGGGTGGCATGATGTCATCTGCCTCATCAAACCTGGGTTTAAAACTCGTGTCCTCAGGGCTGCAGCGCCACACCAGTCTGGGACATTACTCGTGAAGGACTTCAGAGTTAGGCAACTTAGTGGCCTTAAGTCTCCGCCACTTACTAATGGTGTGATCTGGACAGTCACCTTGCGAGGCCTTAGTTGTCTCTCTTAAGGTCTGAGGCTAACATTACTAATCCTACAGAACTTTTCTAGAGACTAGAGATGACTTACATACATCCCTGGCACACAGAATGTGTTCAGTAAGGTGTAACATGACCCATCAATGTCTTCAAGTGCAAGGTTGTACTTTTCTGGGATACTGACCCCTGTAACCCTGACATCTTCCCATGCCGGGAACACAGTCCTGGATACAAACCAGAGAGTCTGAAGGGACTTAAATTCTGCTCTAGTCCCCCCTCGCTCAGACAGGTAAATGTCTTGCCATTCAGGAAGAGTGTCATTAATTTTCTTCCTGAGGACGTTAGAGATTTTACAACCTTTCTTAGTACCCTTTGCAGGTTTGGGCCAAGGCGTTCTTATAGCCAATCAAAACTTTTCCTGTTTTAATTTGAGCCCATTTCCTTGTGTTTGTTATTCTTTGACTGTGACTTAGGCAGATCTGGTGGTTGGGAGGTGAGCTGGAGCCCACGATGGCTCAGAGCCAGGGTTTTCTTTTGCTCCTGTGGCGGGACATTTTCTCCCACACTGCTCACAGGGCCTGGGGCCGGCAGGATGCAGGGAGCAGGGGTTGCCAGGCTGGGGAGAGGGGCAGGGCTTTTGGGTCACAAGTTGAGAGTCAGAGGATTTTGTGATCACACAACTAAGGCCTAACTTGGGAAGGGGTAATGCTCTCTAAGCCAAGAAGGGATTCGTCATGGACTGGGGATATTTAGTGCCAGGATGACCAATTTCTTCTTGCTAAAGTTTGTGCCAGCCTCAGTAGTATCAAGAGATACTACTTTCTTCAAAGACAGATAGGAAAGAGGGGAAAACTTTGAACTTGGATTTTAATCTGCTTTGGGATCCAAGTGTGCTATTCAAGAAGTGTGAATCCTGGGCCAGATGGGTTAAACTTTCTTGAGTATGTTTTTTTCATCTGTAAGAGGGCATGATCCTCTCTGCCCATCTCCCAGGATTATTGTGCAAAGCACTTACGCTTCTTTTAAAGTTTTAAAATTGTAATTATTTTGGAAATAGACAGGTTACTACTGCACAGGACTAAAGGCAGACTGGAGCCCACATTGGGCTGAAGGTATAGGTAGATCCTGGGTGACTGAAATGACTTGGCTAAAATATTTAAACTGGAGCCATGTTGACCACTGTGAATGATGGCTCCTGAACCAAGGGTCAGATGAAACTGATGCGGATGAGAGACCAGTGTCCTGCAGGCATGGTGGTGATGGCCAACACAGCAGGCTGCGCTCGGCCAGATAAACAATATGAGCACCCAGCCGGTGTGGCTCAGTTGTTGAGCATCAACCCATGAATGAAGAGGTTATCAGACTGATTCCTGGTCAGGGCATATGCTTGGGTTGCAAGCTTAATCCCTGACCCCCACCTCTCTCAAATAAATAAAACACACATACATATTTTTTAAAAAAGATATACAATATGGGCATTTCTCTTTGGTCAGGGCTGGGGTGGGAGTTGACTCCTGCGTGGGCTAGACACTGCCCAGGCAGGCTGTGGTTTCTCAGCTTTAATTTTTTCTTAATAAACTCTTTGAAAGAATAGTTTTAGGGTCACAGCAAAATTGAAAGGAAGGTACAGAGATTTCCTCCATAGCCCTTGCCCCCATACCCGCACAGCCTCCCCACTTTCAACGTCCTCCACCAGAGTGGTGCATTTGTTACAATATGAACCTACCTATATTGACACAGCATAGTCAGCCAAAGTCCATAGTTTACATTAGGATTGTACTCTTGGTGCTGTATATTCTGAGTTGGGCGAATGTGTAATGACACGCATCCATCGTTCTAGTATCATACAGAGTGTTTTCGGTGCCTAGAAAATTCTGCGCTTTCCCTATTCATCCCTCCTTCCCCCAAACCCTGGCAACCACTGATGTTTTTATTGTCTCTGTAGATTTGCCTTTTCCAGAATGTCATACAGTTAGCATCATACAGTATGTCGCCTTCTCAGATTGGCTTCTTTTACTTAGTAATATACATTTACTGTTCTTCATGCCTTTTTAATGGCTTCATAGAGCATATTTTTAAGCACTAAATAATATTCCATTGTCTGGTTTTACCACAGTTTATTAATCCCTTCACCTGCGGAAGGACATCTTGGTTGCTTCTAAGTTTTGGCAATTACTATGAATAAAGCTGCCATAAACATCCATGTGCAGATTTTGTGTGGACATACGTTTTCAGCTCCTTTGGGTCAATACCAAGGAGCATGATCGCTGGATGGTATGGTAAGAGTATACTTAGTTTTGTAAGAAACCGCACAATTATCTTCCAGAGTTTGCACCAGCCATGAATGAGAGTTCCTGTTGCTCCACATCCTTGTTACATGTTTTCATCGTCTTGGTTCCTCACGTTTATAAGGGCCCATTTCACTGTACCGTTGGCTGTAGCTGCACAGGGTTAAAAGCCCTGGGGAGGGGGTGGGGGGTGTCATCTCTGTCTACCCGCTCTCCACCCAAGACTTCGCCCTGGCCTCTGTCCCAGGCCCCGGTTTCTACTCCCCTGCTCTGTCCCTGCTCCTGTGCTCTGCCTCTCAGAGGGCTCATCTCCTTCGCTCTTCTCTTCAGAAAACGACGCACATAATGTGTGCAAATGGAGTTTCTTAGATCGCACCGGCCAGATCTCATTAATTTTACTGACATCTTATTTCTACTCAACTGTTCTCTCTCGTACTCTTCTCCGGGGTTTCAGGGAACCCCTGGAGGGTCTCTCATCGGCTCACTGGCACTAGCACCAGTTGGTTGAAAATGCTGCCTGGGCCAGGGGGACGTGTCCTGAAAGGCACTTCCTCCATCCTCTTCACGGTGGATGCCCTGAAGCCGCGTGGTATAACCTGCAGGCATGGATACTAATATACTGCTCTCTCCAGACTGGGGATATTTAGTGCCAGGATGACCAATTTCTTCTTGCTAAAGTTTGTGCCAGCCTCAGTAGTATCAAGAGATACTACTTTCTTCAAACGCAGATAGGAAAGAGGGGAAAACTTTGAACTTGGATTTTAATCTGCTTTGGGATCCAAGTGTGCTATTCAAGAAGTGTGAATCCTGGGCCAGATGGGTTAAACTTTCTTGAGTATGTTTTTTTCATCTGTAAGAGGGCATGATCCTCTCTGCCCATCTCCCAGGATTATTGTGCAAAGCACTTACGTTTCTTTTAAAGTTTTAAAATTGTAATTATTTTGGAAATAGACAGGTTACTACTGCACAGGACTAAAGGCAGACTGGAGCCCACATTGGGCTGAAGGTATAGGTAGATCCTGGGTGACTGAAATGACTTGGCTAAAATATTTAAACTGGAGCCATGTTGACCACTGTGAATGATGGCTCCTGAACCAAGGGTCAGATGAAACTGATGCGGATGAGAGACCAGTGTCCTGCAGGCATGGTGGTGATGGCCAACACAGCAGGCTGCGCTCGGCCAGATACACAATACGAGCACCCAGCCGGTGTGGCTCAGTTGTTGAGCATCAACCCATGAATGAAGAGGTTATCAGACTGATTCCTGGTCAGGGCATATGCTTGGGTTGCAAGCTTAATCCCTGCCCCCCACCTCTCTCAAATAAATAAAACACACATACATATTTTTTAAAAAAGATATACAATATGGGCATTTCTCTTTGGTCAGGGCTGGGGTGGGAGTTGACTCCTGCGTGGGCTAGACACTGCCCAGGCAGGCTGTGGTTTCTCAGCTTTAATTTTTTCTTAATAAACTCTTTGAAAGAATAGTTTTAGGGTCACAGCAAAATTGAAAGGAAGGTACAGAGATTTCCTCCATAGCCCTTGCCCCCATACCCGCACAGCCTCCCCGACTTTCAACGTCCTCCACCAGAGTGGTGCATTTGTTACAATATGAACCTACCTATATTGACACAGCATAGTCAGCCAAAGTCCATAGTTTACATTAGGATTGTACTCTTGGTGCTGTATATTCTGAGTTGGGCGAATGTGTAATGACACGCATCCATCGTTCTAGTATCATACAGAGTGTTTTCGGTGCCTAGAAAATTCTGTGCTTTCCCTATTCATCCCTCCTTCCCCCAAACCCTGGCAACCACTGATGTTTTTATTGTCTCCGTAGATTTGCCTTTTCCAGAATGTCATATAGTTAGCATCATACAGTATGTCGCCTTCTCAGATTGGCTTCTTTTACTTAGTAATATACATTTACTGTTCTTCATGCCTTTTTAATGGCTTCATAGAGCATATTTTTAAGCACTAAATAATATTCCATTGTCTGGTTTTACCACAGTTTATTAATCCCTTCACCTGCGGAAGGACATCTTGGTTGCTTCTAAGTTTTGGCAATTACTATGAATAAAGCTGCCATAAACATCCATGTGCAGATTTTGTGTGGACATACGTTTTCAGCTCCTTTGGGTCAATACCAAGGAGCATGATCGCTGGATGGTATGGTAAGAGTATACTTAGTTTTGTAAGAAACCGCACAATTATCTTCCAGAGTTTGCACCAGCAATGAATGAGAGTTCCTGTTGCTCCACATCCTTGTTACATGTTTTCATCGTCTTGGTTCCTCACGTTTATAAGGGCCCATTTCACTGTACCGTTGGCTGTAGCTGCACAGGGTTAAAAGCCCTGGGGAGGGGGTGGGGGGTGTCATCTCTGTCTACCCGCTCTCCACCCAAGACTTCGCCCTGGCCTCTGTCCCAGGCCCCGGTTTCTACTCCCCTGCTCTGTCCCTGCTCCTGTGCTCTGCCTCTCAGAGGGCTCATCTCCTTCGCTCTTCTCTTCAGAAAACGACGCACATAATGTGTGCAAATGGAGTTTCTTAGATCGCACCGGCCAGATCTCATTAATTTTACTGACATCTTATTTCTACTCAACTGTTCTCTCTCGTACTCTTCTCCGGTGTTTCAGGGAACCCCTGGAGGGTCTCTCATCGGCTCACTGGCACTAGCACCAGTTGGTTGAAAATGCTGCCTGGGCGGGGGGGACGTGTCCTGAAAGGCACTTCCTCCATCCTCTTCATGGTGGATGCCCAGAAGCCGCGTGGTATAACCTGCAGGCGTGGATACTAATATACTGCTCTCTCCAACTCGAAGTCCATGTCCCACCAGCCAACGTGACAGCACCGATTATGCCCCTGGTTTCCACGTGACCTTTGGGACGCAGGCCCTCTGGCTGCCATGAGTAGGATCTAGTCCCTGGGGACAGACACCATACGCCATTCCATTTTCTTCCTGCCCCAGATACCTGCATCACAAAACTGCTTCATGAAGCCCCCGCCTGAAAATTAATTTAAACAAACAGAAGCCAGGGGTCTTGGGGCCCCTGGCTCAGTAGACACAGCAGATCCCGAATCTCTGTGGGTTATTTACTTACCTGTGTGTATATTGTGTCTGTTTACCTCTATGTCTGGAGTGTATGCTCTTCAGGGACAACACATTTTTGAGTCAATTTCACATCCTCTAGCAGATCTGTCATTATTCCCTCTGATAGCCCCTTGGGCCTTGTCATTGCTGCATTCTCCTGCTTACTTCTCTGCGCCAGTGTCTGCATCTTTATGCCTGAGGGCTTCCTTTGTCTCCGGAGTCCACTGACCTTGTGTAGAACTGGCTGAAATACTGGGAATGATGACTGTAAGGAGTGGTGTGTGCATATTCTTTCAAATGAGTGTTTTCAGTTTCTTTGGATCACTTCCCAGAAGTGGAATCACTGGGTCATAAAGCAGTTCCATTTTTAATTTTTTGAGGTAACTCCATACTGCTTCCCACAGCGGCTGCACCAATTTGCATGCCCACCAGCAGTACATGAGGGTGCCCTTTTCGCCACATCCTCACCAACACTGTTGTTTGTTGATTTGTTGATGACAGCCATTCTGACGCCCCTATGTTCATTGCAGCATTATTTACAATAGTCAAGATTTGGAAGCATCCCAGGTGCCCATCAGTAGATGAGTGGATAAAAAAACTGTGGTACATTTATACGATAGAATACTACTCGGCCATAAAAAAGAAGGAAATCTCACCTATTGTGGCAGCATGGATGGACCTGGAGAGCATTATGCTAAGCAAAATAAGCCAGTCGGAGAAAGACAAATATCATATGATTTCACTCATATGTGGAATCTAATGAACAAAATACACTAACAAACAAAATGGAAACAGACTCATAGACAGAGAACGGATTGACAGCTGTCAGAGGGGAGGGGGATTGGGAGCTGGGTGAGAAGGGTGAAAGGATTAAGCAAAAACAACAACAACCCCCCCTCCCCAAAACCCCCTTACAATCATAGACACAGACAACAGCATGGTGATTACAAGAGAGAAAGGGGGTGTGGGGAGGTTGAAGAGGTGTAGGGGGGATAAGTGATGATAGAAGAGGACTTGACTTGGGGTGGTGAATACACAATACAATATACAGATGATGTATTATAGAATTGCACACCTGAGACCCATTTCCTCTTATTAACCAATATCACCCCAATAAATAGGAAAAAAAAGTGGTGTGTAAATGCCCTGATTCCTCCTTTCCTGGCAGGAGGAGGAGCTAGCTCTGTGGAATTACTCTGCCGTTGCCCAAGTGATGGTAGCTCAATCGATAACCCTCCCTTGGCTGTCTTCCCCTCCCTGTCACACACTCGCCACTCCTAGTGGGTTTCCTCTCAAGGCACTTCCTCTGGAGTCCTTACTGAGGGTCCAGGGAAGCTTAGGCACAGGCCCCTTACCCAGCAGAGTATTGGCTCACAGGGTCTGCTTAGAAGATATTTGTTGAAAAATGCACGGATACTTCTAGCACATTCATATTAGTCTCTAAAATAAAACAGACTGAAGATTCTTTTCTCCATCTGTCTTGTCTCAAATTCTGGTTGCCCTGTGGACTCAGGCTGGCGCTCTGCCCATTGTCTGCCTGCTCCCACGGAAGGGACACACCCTGCTCCTTCCCTCATCCTCACTGCATCTGTTTCTGTCTCCCAAGACACAG
>NW_005358901.1:441062-443879 GCF_000412655.1 Myotis brandtii | reverse complement strand
AGAGAGGAAGGGAGAGGGAGAGAGAGATAGAAACATCAATGATGAGAGAGAATCATTGACCGGCTGCCTCCTGCACACCCTCCACTGGGGACCAAGCCTGCAAACCAGGGCATGTGCCCTGACTGGGAATCGAACCATGACCTCCTGGTTCATAGAGCCACAACCACTGAGCAACACCGGCTGGACACGCATTTGTATTTTAACATTGCCAATTCACAACTTCTTCTGGTCTAGGAATGTCCCCCTAAGTGTCCCTCCCCCCCCCAGTCTTTTGTTAGAAGGGAGATATCTCTGTAAGTATGGGTTCAGAAAGAGACCAAAGCTTCATTTAGAACAGTGGTTCCCAACCCAGGCTGAATGTTAGAAAAATCCTTGGAAACTTAAAAATACCAATTCCGGGCCTCCCCACACACCAGCTCAGTGGCCATCTCTGAGCATAGGGCCTGGCTTTAGGCTTTCTTACAACCTTTGCGGGGGATCCTAAGGCAGAGCTAAGGTTGATACCACCGATCTGCAGCTGGAACTTCCATTGTTTCCTTCGGGCACTCCTGCTTCGGACCAGTGGGGGGTCAACCCAACAGTGTTGTGCTGGCTCCAAAGGACCACTTTTGCTGAGATTCAGGGTGAACTAAAGGTCCCTAGGATTCTTATTGTCTATTTAAGTGTCAACCCCACTGTCATCAGAACTGGGCAGGTCCTCTAGGGGCCCAGCCCAACTCCCTCCCAGATTGGGCCGCTGGAGTGCTGTTCCTCTTGAGTTCTCCTGCCTGCAGTGAACAATGTGCTGTATGTGAGTTCCTGTGGGACTGAGGCCTCCTGCCCAGAAAGTTCGGGCTGGTGGTGGCTTCGGATGGAGGCAGACAAAGCCATCAGCTGACAGCCTGGCCACCCACCTGGGTCCTTTCCTGCCTTCTCCGTTCCAGTGCCCTCCAGGCCACCCATTCTCCAATTCTGTTTCTTCTCATTCCCCCCCCCCCCCCCCTGTCCCTGCCTCTCTCCTGCTATTTTCCACTGTCCTCTTTGCTTTTTCTGCTCAGCTGTGCCTTGGAACCATGCGGTGGCCGCCTCCTCTCACAGCTTCGTTTGCAACGTGTGGGCCCCTTGTCTAGGATCCAGTGTGGGAAGAGAAAAGGAGTGGGGAGAGGGGGCTTCTAGAAGAGAGTGCACACGGCCTGGGAGTTCCAGGTCTGGGTTTTAAATGGTACCCGGATGTTTATGCAAACGGATGCTTTGTGTTTCAGCTTCCCCCAGTGCCTTTAAGGGAGGTTTCTGGGACTGGGAGAAGGTGTTGTTTGCGTGGGTCTCAGCTCCTTGGGTGCTGTCCCTGGGGGGTGAGGCATGTGGACCTACACGATTCGCTTCAGGGCTGTCTCTCTGCTGTCTCCGCAGGATTGCGATGTGCTGGTCCTAGCTGCTGTCTGAGAGGATGTCTGGGGTGTCCCAGCCCCTGAGCCGAGTAAAGGTGGGCACGCTATGTCGGCCAGAAGGCCCCCCAGAGCCCATGGTGGTGATGCCAGTAGATGTGGAAAAGGAAGACGTGCGGATCCTCAAGGTCTGCTTCTATAGCAACAGCTTCAACCCTGGGAAGAACTTCAAACTGGTTAAATGCACTGTGCAGACCGAGATCCGGGTGAGTGTGGCAGGCGGTGCCTGCTCCGTCCGTTTGTCTGTCTCTCCCTGTCCTTCAGAGCAGCTGAGCGGCCCTCCTTCAGCCTAGCAGGCTCCCCGGTAGCCACCCTGCGCTGGGGGCACCAAGGGAGAAGTTCTCAGCCTGCAGAGCCAGGCTCCTCTTCAGGGGTCTGCAACCTACCTCACTAGTAGCCTAGGGAATGGGTTTTATAGCTTTTAGCTTTCGTTAGAACCCCAGATCATTTGCTTGGTCTTTGATTCAACTCATTAAATATACACTGAGTGGCCAAATTATTATGACCACCCCATCAGTACAAGGAAGTGAATTAGTTATGCAAGTAATAATAATAATAAAACATTGAGAATATTTGCTTAGGAAGTTTTCAATATTCAGTATTTTTGGAAGTGTCAATGAAGTACTGATGGGGTAGTCATAATAATCTGGCCACTCAGTGTATATGATATTTGAGTTTCTGCAAGAGAAATAAGAGCCCCCACCCTCCAAAAGTTTACACTCTGATGGAGTTGGAATTAGAGAGATACACAAGTGATGGAATTGAAAATAGAACAAAAATGGTACAAGACATGTGCTGGGTGCTCAGATCAGGAGCTGGTGGGGGCATTTAGAGGATGTTAATGAACTAGAGATGCCCTAGAACAGGTGAGTGGTGGCAGACCCTTTCTGAGGCAATACTTCCAATGATCGGCTCATTCTCATCCCGGGCCGCGGAATCTGTTTTGCAAGTCCAGGTGCCCACCATCATCATGACACCTGGGCACCAGGAAACCAGTTCAGCTCAACCACACGTATAAGAACTTGTCATCAGAAACAGAGTTACAATACAGTGATTGATTGAAATGCCTACGTTTATTGGACAATTACCATGTACGGCCTGGATCAATTCCTCTACAAACATTATCTCACTGAATCTTCCCAATGACCTCATGAGGTAGTTACAATGAGGACATCCCTTTTTACTGCCCAGAATATTCCTTTCTGACGATTGCGAAAGAAAGCTGAATTGGTTCTCAAAAGGTTGTTTCCTTGAACAAAGGCAGCAGGGGACTTTGGGGAAAACTAACCAGGTCTGAGAAAGCTGGATGAATCCTCTCCAATCCTCTCCTTACCAATCCTCCTGTCCTAAAAGTCAGCATCCCCCAAACTCAGTGAGTGTCTCTTCGGATTGG
>NW_005358901.1:422743-437285 GCF_000412655.1 Myotis brandtii | reverse complement strand
GTCATAATAATCTGGCCACTCAGTGTATATGATATTTGAGTTTCTGCAAGAGATATAAGAGCCCCCACCCTCCAAGAGTTTACACTCTGATGGAGTTGGAATTAGAGAGATACACAAGTGATGGAATTGAAAATAGAACAAAAATGGTACAAGACATGTGCTGGGTGCTCAGATCAGGAGCTGGTGGGGGCATTTAGAGGATGTTAATGAACTAGAGATGCCCTAGAACAGGTGAGTGGTGGCAGACCCTTTCTGAGGCAATACTTCCAATGATCGGCTCATTCTCATCCCGGGCCGCGGAATCTGTTTTGCAAGTCCAGGTGCCCACCATCATCATGACACCTGGGCACCAGGAAACCAGTTCAGCTCAACCACACGTATAAGAACTTGTCATCAGAAACAGAGTTACAATACAGTGATTGATTGAAATGCCTACGTTTATTGGACAATTACCATGTACGGCCTGGATCAATTCCTCTATAAACATTATCTCACTGAATCTTCCCAATGACCCCATGAGGTAGATACAATGAGGACATCCCTTTTTACTGCCCAGAATATTCCTTTCTGACGATTGCGAAAGAAAGCTGAATTGGTTCTCAAAAGGTTGTTTCCTTGAACAAAGGCAGCAGGGGACTTTTGGGAAAACTAACCAGGTCTGAGAAAGCTGGATGAATCCTCTCCAATCCTCTCCTTACCAATCCTCCTGTCCTAAAAGTCAGCATCCCCCAAACTCAGTGAGTGTCTCTTCGGATTGGTGCTGGCAGCACAGAACCCTGCACATCTGCCTGCTTGGCTGCCTTCCGTCTATTACAGCACATGCTATGCTTCAACACACCAGAGCAGAATGTAATCGATTAGGTCACTGCCTTGGCCAGTTATTACAATTGATTATGGTTTGGTTACTCCCTCTGTTTCCTGTAACCGATTGGATTAGGGCCTTATTTGCTCATCTCATGGTTCCGGATATGTAGGTACAACTGTATCCTTCGAGTACGCCCTGGACACCTTCTTCCAGAAGGGTGTTTTCGTATCTTCTTAACTCTCTCCTTCTTGAGCCTTCCTTTGGGTGTGTCGTCTTTACAGATAGCTGATGCCATCCACTGTGGGTTCTGCTGGTGTAATTTCCAGAAGTTAACCTGACCTCCAAATCTGGGGGCACCTTCCTGACTTTCTACTGAAAACCAGAGAGCATCTGGATGGTCCAGACCAGAATGTGTTCTGTGGAGTTAGTGCAAAGGGACCGGAAGGATAGGCAGATTGGAAGCCAGCTCTGTGGAGAGCAGAAGGCTTTCCACGAGGCGGGAACAGCAAGAACAAAGGCAGAGAGGCTGCTAAACAGTGAGTAGTTCTGTTTGGCTGGAGCATGGCTTATATTCAGAAAAGTGTATAAAGTCAGGATCAGAAATGAAATGTTGACGGCAGATAAGAAAGGGTGTGGAATATCAGGCTGAGGAATGTGGACTTGTTCAGGCACCAGGAAGAAACACATAGTTTTTAAGCAGGGGAGAGGCTTTCCTGGAGCTGCCTGATGTCTTGCTGGGCAATGAGACCCAAGTTTAAGAAGAATGGCTAGCACCCGAGGCACTATCGAGGGTTATGAGAAAAGAGATGGAAAACAAAGAAAGATGTGGGGCCTTCTAGGAATTTATGTCCAAGCCTTCTTGTTTTTCCTGTTTCCAATCCTGCAGGCAAAATATCACCTATTTATCACAAGTAGCCATGGCTTTAAAACCACCTAGACCTTGAGCCAAATACTGCTTTCTATTTATTGTTTTTATGGCCTTAGACCCAACACCTAACCAATCTGGCTTCAGTTTCCTCACTGGGGATTGTGCCCACAGGTAGTCTTGTTATAAGGATTAGAGATGACAAGTGAGAAAAGCCTACATATAGTAGGAGCTCGATCATTGGAAACTATTGATTGTGTGGCTATTAGGTCGTTACCCTGCTCAGGAATCTCCAAGAGTTTCTTTTGGTGTTTATCCACTTATCTGTCATATTTTCAAATAGAGAAGTAAGATGATTAGATTTGTGCTTTGAATAGTCCATAGTATCATGCAAGATATTAGGAAATGTGTCCTGGAAAAGGAGTTTTATGGTCAAAGAAGTTTGAGAGATGCTTGATTAAACAATTCTGAACAGATTTCTTTGCAAGAAGACTTATCAGAGCATTAAATATGCTGATATGCATAGTGGATCACTAAGAAAGGACCACAAAGGGGCTGTTTTCTTAAGCCATTTCTTAATGGCCTAAGAACCCCTTCTTTAAAAAGTTGGGCCACTAATTCTCTGGAAAAACCATTTAGGAAGCTCTTTTCCCTAAACTTTGATAGCAGTACAAAAAAGGGAGGAGAGAGGAAAGGGAATTGGGCTAGGAAGCTGTGGCCACAGTGCTGGTGGGAAATGAGGAGGGCTTGAACTAAGGGAGTGGTATTGGGAACAGAGACAAGTCAATACATCTGAGTACATCCAAGGAGGCAGAATCAACAGAATTTGATGATTAACTAGATGTAGGGAGGGAGATAAAGATAGGAGACTGGGTGACTCAAGCTTTTGCTTAGGCAACTGAATGGGTGATGGTACCATTCATTGAGCTAACAGAGAAAGGGTGTTCTGAGATTTCAACTTTAACATGTGTTGTGTTTATTAAAAACACCCTCATGGAGGAAAGTGGACCTGGAGCTCAGGAGGGAGGAAGGACCTACAGTTGAAGATTCAAGAGTCATTAAGCAACGGATACCATGTGAATGGATAGAATCACCCACAGAGAATGAGTAGAGCAAGAGAAAAAGAGTTTCAATGAGGAAACCTTGGGAAATCACTTCTTAGAGGCTGGTAGAGAAGGAGGAACAGGTGAAGGAAAAAGATAAATCATCCAGAGAAAGATAAAAATAAACAAAAGAACAGGCAGGGGAGATAAAGGTAGAAGAAAATTTGAGGAAAGAGTGGTTAGTAGTGTCAGACACTCAAAAGGTCAAATCAGATAAGGCTAAAAATAAGTTTATTCGACTCAGTAACAAGTTCAATAATGACTTTTTGCTAGACATCTTCAGTGGAGAGATGGGGGCAGAAGGCATTGTGCAGTCAGAGAGATAAGGAGTATAAGCAACATTTCAGAGTTTTACTAGCAGAAAGTCCTGAAGTGGTAAGGCACAGGGCAGGTCTGAGGCTAAAGAATGGCCAAGATTGGCTATTTAAACCACATTCACGATTTTGGATTTTACCCCATCTCTTGTGGGAAGTCACTGATATTGTTTAAGCATATGAATGATGCCGGATTGCATTTTTAAAAGATAACTTGGGTCACATAGTGGCAAATAGATTGGAAGAAGGCAAGAATGGATGTGGGGAGATGTTAGGTGGTATTGCAGTAATTCAGATGATGGTATCTTAGATTGGGATATAGCTATGGTGATGGTAATGTTGATGATAATGATGGTGATAATGATGTTTGTGATGGTGTTGTTGGTGATGGTGGTGGTGGTGGTGACAAGCAGGGGAGATAAAGGTAGAAGAAAATTTGAGGAAAGAGTGGTTAGTAGTGTCAGACACTCGAAAGGTCACCATCATCATGATGATGATGGTGATGATGATGGTGATGATGATGGTGGTGATGGTAATGCTGATGCCAAAGGTCAAGGTGATGGTGGTGATGATAGCAGCTAGCACATTTGAAAGCACAGCTTATACATTATCCTACTGACTTCTCAAAAAACCCCTATGAAGCACATACTTTTATTATTATCTCCATTTTGTATACAAGGAAATAAGGTCCAGAGGAGTTAAGCAAGTTGCTAGTTAAGTGGAGGGACCTATTTTCAAAGCCAGTCAACCCACCTCCAGAGTTTGCACTCTTAACCACCATGGTGTATGGAGAGAAGTGATTGTAATGCAGATAATTCAGGAGGTGGGAATGAAAGGTTTTGCTGATGGACAAGAGATACAGGAATGATGAAGAAGGAGGTGTCAAGACTGGAAGCCCTGGTACAGGTGGACAGGGCCCCACTTCCTAAAATGAAGAGCACTTGAGGAGAAACTAACTGGGGAGTGGGGCGTTCACAAGTTCAGTTTGGGACCTGTCAGAGCAATTGAGATGCTCTAACGTTCTCATGTGAAAATGCTGAGTAGACTCTGATACATGATTCTTGAGGAAAGAACTGGGCTAGAGATAGACATTTGAGTGTTGTCAGCCTCTGCAGAGGGATTGAAGCCATGGCTGTGGGTGAGATCATTTATGAAAGAGTCCTGAATAATATCATCATTCATTTCACAAGTATGTGTTGAGTGCCCCATGTACCGGCACCATGCTTGTTATGACATACCCCCAAACACAGATGCACTCCCTGCTTTCATGGAGCGTCCAGGCCAAAGGTGAGCCTGACAGTGACTCACACTGATGAATGAACCTTTACAACAAGTGGAGGCAAGTACTCTGACAGGAAGAAAGAGGTTCTGTGAGAGGAGAGAGTACAGAAGAGCTCGGCCCAAAGTTGAGGAACAGCTTTGCTATTCAAGGGCTAATTGTGGACGCTGCCACAGGCCTATAGGTCCATACCCAGCTTCCCCGCCTGAGGCTCTCCTCCTAGAGTGGCCCCTCCCACCCTTGCTTCCTGCCCTCTTCTTGTGCTTTCCTTCCCTAGCTGGGCTTTGTTCTTTGACGGAACTTTCTACTTTCAGCTACATATCTTCTTTCACCATCTCCCCATGCTCAAAACGCTGCCAGCCCTTTCAAGCTTGCCAAGTCCTTCCATATGAACACTCTTGAAGTTCCGGCAACCCCATCTCGCTGTGTCTGATGAAACAGAAGCAATCAAGAACCACCTTGGCATGGTCCATTGGTAGCACATTTCCAAATCATAGTTACTCCGTGCATACTTGCTGAATTCATGTGTTTCTTTTATTCTCCACTTTTTTTCTATGCAAATACAATAGCCTCATGATGCTTTCTCTGTGTTGTTAAAAGCTGGGTGAATAAGCGCTGGCCCTTGTCCTTAGGACAGGTGTTGAAGAGAATTAAGCAACGTGCTAAATCTGTCTCTTCTTGATTTTTCATTTCCCCTTTTGTTTGATATTCATTGGAAACTGTGTTTGTTTGGGAGCTCAGAATCTCTGTAGCAAGTGGAGGCTCTAGCACTGTATATTTCTCTCACATGCTAATTTGCTTGTCTGGGAAAGGGGTTAAGATAACACTTTGTAAACAACCAGCGGAGTGCCACCCAGACGTGCCCACACAGGGCGTCTCTCTGACTCTTACAGCCTCTCTTTCATACTCTCTCTCTCTCTCTCCACCCCCCTGCTTTCTACCCACACTCTTCTCCTTTCTCTTTCCTCTTCACTTACTCTATTCTAGGGTGTGTTGGGTAGGTTGACCATGTGTCCTGGTTTGTCTCGGACAGTCTTAGTTTACCCACACTGTCTAGGGATGACTGTTAACAGTTCCCCTGACAATCTCAAGAGCATCATGATTCTGGGGATAAATTATATGGTCACCTACTTCTAAGTGCCGTATTTGCTCCTTTCTCTGCCTCACACTGACTTGCTGGCTCATGGTGTTTTCTCTCTCTGGCTAACCCCAGCTGACCCACTCTCTGCATGGGCCCATCTCTGTCCATCATCGGATCATCTGTGTCGCACAAGGAGGATCTTAAGCAGAAAAGCAGGCACTTGTCTGTGATAGCCTCTCTTTCATATTCTCTCTCTCTCTGCCCCCCTGCTCTCTACCCACACTCTTCTCCTTTCTCTTTCCTCTTCACTTACTCTATTCTAGGGTGTGTTGGGTAGGTTGACCATGTGTCCTGGTTTGTCTCGGACAGTCTTAGTTTACACACACTGTCTAGGGATGACTGTTAACAGTGCCCCTGCCAATCTCAAGAGCATCATGATTCTGGAGATAAATTATATGGTCACCTACTTCTAAGTGCTGTATTTGTTCCTTTCTCTGCCTCACACTGACTTGCTGGCCCATGGTGTTTTCTCTCTCTGGCTAAACCCAGCTGACCCACTCTCTGCATGGGCCCATCTCTGTCCATCATCGGATCATCTGTGTCGCACAAGGAGGATCTTAAGCAGAAAAGCAGGCACTTGTCTGTGATATGGTGTGGTTCCCAGGGTGCAGGCAGGACCCCCACATCCAAGACCCTCTTTCATGCTGGAAAGCCACATTCACCCTCATTTTGTCTTGAAGCATCACCCCACTCAGAATCCATTTACATTCCCGGGAGGGGATGACTGAGACATCCCGTGCCCTTCCCGCCAGGTCCAGTTGTGTCCCCTCCCCTCAAAACAAGGCTCCCAGGCTGCAGGGGTGTCTAGGGGTGTCTGGTGGGTGTCACTTGCCTGATGTGTAAGGAGGGCAGAGTCCAGTCCCAAAGGCAGCCTGTTCTGCACACACTTGTACTCACTGCCCTCCCTAGTAAATCCAGGTCACACAGCACATTCCAGATCATTCCCAGAGAAGCAGATTTCAGATATTGTGGCCCATTCTGCCCTATACTCATTAGAAAATCATCCCATTTAGTTTATTGTTTAGATCTATCCCTTAACCAGACACGGGGTGTGATGGGCTGGATGTTTGTGTCTCCCACCCTCCCACCCCCAATTCCTATGTGGAAGCCCCAATGTGATGGTATTGGGAGGTGATTAGGTTTGGATGAGGTCATGAGGGCTCCCATGATGGGATTAGTGTCCTTGAAAGAAGGTGAAGAGATGAGAGCTCTCTCCCCGCCATGTGAGGACACAGCAAGAAGGCTGCCATCTGCAAATGAGAAGAGAGCCCTCACCAAAAACCAAATCTGCCAGCACCTTGAGGTGGGACCTCACAGCCTCTAGGACGATGAGAAATAAATGCTTGTCATGTAGGCCACCCAGTCTCTGGTATTGTGTTATAGCAGCTGGAGCTAAGACACCCAGCCAACCGCCCCATGTGGTCAGAAGAGCAGCCTCCAGCCCACAGTGCATCCGCTCAGGTTCTGTGTTTCCAGAACAAACCTGCTGCCCTCCTTCAGATGCCACTAGGAGTAAGACCACTAGGTTGAGGTGCCAGAGGGGAGGAAGGCATGATTCCCTGTCCTGGGAAGTTATCGTTTCTAAAAGAAAGGTCACCCTAAAGAGAATAAATGAAGCCAGCCTAGGCCAGCCCCCCATATGTGAGAATAGTCTCTGAAAACCTGAGAAGAAAGGGTTCAGCCAGGAAACCACAAACTGATACCACAGAGACACTCACAGTGATACAAAAAGAGGTGCATTCACAAGGACCCTCTCCTTGCTGCACCCTCTCCCCGTTTCCTGTGTGTGCTCACAGGCCAGCACACTTACCCACAGACGTCTGCAGATGGGGGCCCGAGGAACACGCAGAGTTCCGGGCCTCTCTTTGTCTGCATGACCGCATTGATTACATCGACAAATTAGCAGTCAGGTGCCTGTGCTTACATTTATATTTTTAGTCTGGCAGTTGCCTTGCTGAATGTTCTGGTTAGATAGAGTCTTTTATCACATCAACATGAATGCTTTCAGAGTGGGATTAGTGATGCTAACTTTTACTATTTTGTTCATCCATCACTTTTTAAAAAATTATCCCTTAGGTGTGTTGAGAACCCAGAACTGTCTAGCTATTTGTACTTGGTTCCTAGGGCCGAGGTAACCAATGACCAACAAATGGGTGGCCTAAAATAACAGGAACACATTCTCTCACAGTTCTGGAGGCTGAAAGCCCAATCTTGAGAGGTTGGCAGGACTATGCCACCTCCAAGGCTCCATGGGAGGAATCCCCTTTGCCTCCTCCAGCTTCCGGTGGCTCCTACTTCCTTGGTTTATGGCTGCCTCTGTCTTCACATCCCCTCTCCTCTTCTTTCTGTGTGTCTTTCATAAGGACACGTCATTGGATTTAGGAGCCACCCAGACAGTCCAGAATGATCTCATCTTGAGATCTTTAACTTAATTACATTTGCAAAGACTCCTTTTCCTAATGAGTTCACATCACAGGTTCCATGGGTTAAGGCAGTGGTGGGAACGTCTGGCCCGTGGGCCATCTAAGGCCTGCAAAATCGTTTGGTCTGTCCCTGTCAAGGTATTAGGTTTGGATTAATTAAATATTTGACTAAATATAGCAGGCTAATTTTTAAGTTGATAATTTTGTATGGCCCATGAATGATGTCATATATATCCAAATATCCAAAAAAGTTCCCCACCCCTGGGTTAGGGCATGGGCATATCTTTTAGGTTCCACCCATGCAGCCCACCTCAGCCATCAGGGTCACAGTGTGTGTCGCTGGTACCCCCATTCAGCTGTAGACAGACCTGTGTATACAGTATGCAGGTGAGCAAGCAATTTGCACACCTCTGTACACCCACACTGAAGCTTAAGACTGTACTGGGAAATGACCACAGAGCACAGGCTGATGAAAGTCTCTTTTCCCCACTGCTGCTCGGGATTCTCAGTTGCCAGGCCATTCTCACCATCTCTGTTCTCTCAGTGAATTGTGTCTCGGGGTACAGAACTCAGAGTCATTCTTGGATTCTTTTTCTCTCACATTCTGTATTCAATCCATCAGGAAATCCTGTCAACCCTGCCATCAAAACATATCTGGATTCTGACCACTTCCTTCTCACCACCTCCACGGCCTCTACCCTGGTCCAGGCCATTAGCATCTCTTACCTATCGCTTCCCAACTGCTTCTCCCCTTATCCCCCTGTGGTTCATTCTACAGGTAGCAGCCATGGTGATTTTTAAAACACAGGTCAGTTAGAGGGATATACTAGTATTTGAGGTATAGCTTAGATCACATCACTGCTTTACTTTAAACTCTCTAATGGTCCCGTCTCACTCAAAATAAAATCCAAAGTCCTTACTTCGGTCTACAACAGAGGTCAGCAAGCAATGGCCTGCAGGCCAAATATGGCCCACCACCTGTTGTTGTCAATAAATTTTTATTGGAACACAGCCATACTCACTTGTTTACATATTGTCTAGGCCTGCTATTGAGCCACAATAGCAGAGCTGGGTAGTTGTGACATAGCCATATGGCCCACAACGCCTAAAGTATTTCTACCTGGCCCTTTACAGAAAACAAGCCTGGCCTATCTTTCTCCCCTCACTTCCCTTCATGCCCTCTCCTCCCCAGCCCCGCTGGCCTCTTCACAGCTGCTTAAATGCACCAAGCACACTGGGGCCTCCCAAATGCCTACCTTGGGGCTTCTATGCTCTCTGATCCCTTTGCCTGGACGACTCTTTCCCTACAAGGCCTCTTCTCTCTTCCTTACTTCCTCTGGGGATCTATACAAATGCCACATTCTCAGAGAGGTCTTTGCTGGCCACCTCATGTAAAATAGCAACCCCTGTCATTCTGGTGCCTTGATCTTCTTCTTCTTTTTTTTTTTTTTTTTTTTTTTTTTTTTTACTGTTTAACCCATCCCCTAATAGAAAATAAGCACCATAAGAGAAGGAATTTGCTTTTGTTTCCCCAATCTGTGGAATTCATTAATGGGTAATTATTTAATGATGCATTAATGAATCAATGGATGGATTCTAGTTATAAAGCCAACCGAAGCTGGCTAGAATTCCATATCTCAAGTGCAAATTCCAGTGGAGGAGAAAGAGTTTCTGAATGACCTGGTATGTTCTGGGGGTGGTAGCTTGGGTCTGTGGCAGCAAATGCCCAAGAGATGCTGTGAATAGGGCAGGCAGGTGGGTTTCTGTAACTGCTACATCAGGGTTCCCAGATGAGGCAGATTGTCTGAGTCATGGAAGAGTTTTTAAAATACCAGTTACTTGGCAATCCCACCCCAAATTCACTGAATCAGAATCTCAGGGGTGCTGGGACCCATTGCTGCCCCACCTCTGCCTGCAGGACACCCAGCTGGCTCACGCTCTCTGGGAAAGGATTATCAGCAATCCTGGATGGTGGAGAGCTCCAGAGTATAAGGTCATTGTTTTAGAGTCTGAGAACTCACAAGGTAGTGAGTCTAGAACAGGGGTGGGCAAACTTTTTGACTCGAGGGCCACAATGGGTTCTTAAACTGGACCGGAGGGCCGGAACAAAAGCATGGATGGAGTGTTTGTGTGAACTAATATAAATTCAAAGTAAACATCATTACATAAAAGGGTACGGTCTTTTTTTTTTTTAGTTTTATTCATTTCAAACGGGCCGGATCCGGCCCGCGGGCCGTAGTTTGCCCACGGCTGGTCTAGAAGGATCTATGAAAGGGTGACAGAAGAGGGCTGGATGGGCCGAAGGGAAGAGAAAGTCTGTAGATGGGCATTGCGTGGTGGAGGTGGTGCCATAGCACTCCCATTGTCATCATTCCAGCACTTGTCTGTCTCAAAGCAGAAGTGGCCTCCTGTCTTATTCACCACTGTGTTCCCAGTGCCTACATAGAGCTAATCCAGGAGATATGCAGGAGATATTTGTAGAATGAATGAATGAACTGATGCCTAGAGAGTACTCAAATGAGACCAGTAATCTCCTACATCACTTGATATAAAGACCAAGTAGGAAATTAACCAGAGGGAAGATTAGCAATCACAAGTGATAAAGTATAGGAGGATTAATAGAATTTCAGCTGGTTTAAAATAGAATTCCTTGTATGTCCTTAAGTAAGTCACCTGACCTCCTTAGGTCTCAGTTTCTTTGTTTAAAAACAGTCAATTTAAGTGATCTCTAAATTTACTTAAGGCTCTAAAATTCCAGTCTAAGTTTTATGAGCTTAATAAACATTTGAACATTTGAGTATCTATATAGTTGTAGATTTTATTTTTTAATTAATACTATTATTTTTGTTAATCTTCACCAATGGATATTTTTTTCCATTGATCTCTAAAGAGAGTGGAAGGGAAGAGGGGGAGAGAGAAACATTGATGTGAGAGAGACACATCGATTGGTTGCCTCCCACATGTGCCATGCCCAGGGCTGGGGACTGAACCTGCAACCCACGTTTGTGGCCTTGACCTGATATTGAACCCAAGACCCTTTGGTGCATGTGCTGACACTCTAACCACTGACCAACACCAGCCAGGGCTAGATTTTATTTTTGTGGCTATGCCAGTAAGGTCTGCTTTTACATCTGATCTTCTAGTCTCTAGAAGGCAAAATATCTGTTCAGCTTAGCTTTCATCAAGGCCTGGGTGAATTTTGGCTATTCTTTTGCTCTCTGGCCCTGTGACATTTACTGTCTAGTCAGCATTTTTATTTTAGAGTTGTATATTTTTCAGGGAATTTATTCACCTCTTAAAAACTGAGCTTATCAGTAGGATGTGAGGTCCCCACTTGCTAGCACATGAGCCAAGCACGTAGGCATAAGCTATGACATTTGTCTCAGTTGGAAGATGACGTCTGCTCCTATTATTTCACTATGAATTTTTCATGCCTAATCTGTGAAACCAAGCTTATCATAGCTAAACTTAAACATTTATTTTTGAAGAGATTTTTTACAACTATAAAATGAATATATGCACAGTATACTACAGACCAATATTGCTCATGAACATATGTGCAAAAATCCTTAATAAAATATGAGCAAATCAAATCCAACAATATATAAAGTGAATACATGCTCATTCGATAATAATAATACATTTTCTTTAGCACTACTCTATGCAGAGCCCTATGCTAAGTTCCTAACTGGTATCATCATCTCATTTAATCATCAAAAGAACCCTATGAAAGAGGAATATTTTACAAATGACCAATCAGAGAAGCTAATTTGCCCAAAGTCACAAAGCACATCAGAGATGAAACAGTTTCGGACTCTGAGGCCATTCTCCTAACTATTACATTATATACAAAAGTTCAAACACAGGAAACCTGGGAGAATAAAAATCTACATGTACATAATTGCACTAACCCAAGACAACACTGTTCACATTTTGATATATTTCATTCTGGAATAGTTTGTTTCTGCTTCTATCACTGCCATACTTTGTATATGATTTCATATCCTATAGATCCTGTTTATTATAATACAAACACGACGTCCAAGAGTTGAGTGATGCACGGAAATCGCCTTAGAAGGTGGAGGGGGCCAGTGTCACATGCTTATAATTTAATATCTGCTCTTTTTATTTATACCACATGTTATCTAATCCCACCCATACTCCCATGACTGAAAGGGTGTTTTCTGCATTTTACAGATGGGGAAATGGAGGTCAGGTGCCCGGGTCCTGTAGACTCCAAAGCCTGTGGTGGTGTCAATCACCATACTTCTGATCTTTTGAACATTTTGGATGGTAGCTCACTATCCTTCAAAACCCCAGCTTGTGATGCAGGGAGCTGGCCACTATTCATTTCCTCAAATAGTTGAGGGCTTTCCTTGTGCCAGGCCTAGGCTTGGAATTGGGCATGATATCGTATGTAAGGCTTGGCTTCTGACCTTGATTTGAAAGGTTAGGAAGACAAATATGGCCAATAGTCTTAGTTCTCATTGGTTAATGTCTATATTAGTTTCTTAGGGCTGCCATAACAAAGTACCACAACAGAAGTTGGGCTGGGATGCTCTGAAGCTGGAGACTAGAAGTCCAAGATCAAGGCATCAGCAAGGCCATGCTCCCTCTGAAACCCTACAGTGGTTCTCAACCTTCTGGCCCTTTAAATACAGTTCCTCATGTTGTGACCCAACCATAAAGTTATTTTCGTTGCTACTTCATAACTGTAATGTTGCTACTGTTATGAATCGTAATGTAAATATCTGATATGCAGGATGGTCTTAGGCAACCCCTGTGAAAGGGTCGTTTGACTGCCAAAGGGGTCACAGCTCACAGGTTGAGAACCACTGCCTTAAGAGAAGGATACTTCCTTACCTCTTACGAGCTGCTGGTGGCTTGCTAGCAATCTTCAGAAGTCCTTGGTTTGTAGACACAGTACTCAAATCCTCCATTTTTCCCTGACATTCTCCTCTGTGCATGTCTCCCTCTATGTTCAATTGTCCCCTTTTTATAAGGACATCAGTCATATTGGATTGGAACTACCCCAATGACCTCATTGTAATTTGATTAGTCTGTAAAGACCATATTTCCAAATATGATCACATTGTAAGATCCTGGCTATTAGGACTTCAACATGTCTTTTTTTGGAGGGACACAGTTTAATGATATTTTACTAGCCTGGCTGGTGTGGCTCATTGGTTGAGCATCGGCCCAGGAACCAAGAGGTCATGGTTCTATTCCCAGTCAGGGCACATGCTCGGGTTGCAGGCTCGATCCCCGATGTGGGGCATGAAGAAGGCAGCTGATCAATGATGTTTCTCTCTCATAGGTGTTTCTATCTCTCTATCCCTCCCCCTTTCTCTCTCTCTAAAAATCAGTTTAAAAAATGGTATCTTACTAGATGTGTGTGCAAAGGTCTTTGGGTATTCTGAGGAGGAAACAAACCCTTTAAGGTGAGTCAGGGAGGGCTTCCCAGAGGACCTCACAGTGCTGATTGGGTTTTAAAGGATAACTGGAAGCTCACCTGGACGAGAGGACAGGAGGGAGCAGGGAGCCAGGGGTGCTCCAGGCCTGAAGACCATGCTGTGCTTGGATGAGAAAGAGAGGAATTCTGGGAGGCTGGAACTTAGAGCACAGCGTGGATGCGAGTGGGAGCTGAGACTGGAAAGAGCACGTGGAGGAAACTTCTGAAAGGCCTTTTATGCCTCGTGCTAAAGAGTTTGGATCTTACCCTAGCATGGAGAAAATGAGGAACCAATGAGGATTTTTGACAAAAAGTCACCTGTTCGAAAATGCCTTCAATCTCAATGTGACACCTTTTAAAATAGAATTCAGGCAGGACTTTTTGAAATGAGGGCTTTGATTTATTAAAATTTTAAATTCAATTATTTCTAAGAAGAGGAGCATTTTGACTTCATAGCAAAAAGTAAGGAGTTAAATTAAGGAATTCTGGGAGGCTGGAACTTAGAGCACAGCGTGGATAGGAGTGGGAGCTGAGACTGGAAAGAGACGTGGAGGAAACTTCTGAAGGGCCTTTTATGCCTCATGCTAAAGAGTTTGGATCTTACCCTAGCATGGAGAAAATGAGGAACCAATGAGGATTTTTGACAAAAAGTCACCTGTTCGAAAATGCCCTCAATCTCAACATGACACCTTTTACAATAGAATTCAGGCAGGACTTTTTGAAATGAAGGCTTTGATTTATTAAAATTTTAAATTCAATCATTTCTAAGAGGAGCATTTTGACTTTATAGAGAAAAAGTAAGGAGTTAAATTAAACCTGAAAGCAATTTGAAGGCCTGTGCCTCAGATGGGGTCCCAGGAAAGCAGACCTGTTTGCATGTATGAAGCGTGTTATGAATACTCTGGTGAAACTCAGCTGGGGGAGTGAGGGATGCAGGATGGGCAGAGGGAGAAGTTGGGCTGTGATGCTCTGAAGCTGGGATGGCCCAGCAGAGCTGTCCTAAATTGAGATGAATGAACAGGGCCTTTACATCCCTGAATTGGTGACCAGGCACTGGATGCAGGCTGCCCCCAGTAAGAGGTGTGACATTAGTAAAGGTGAGGCCAATTCTAATGGAAGGTGGGAGGCAGGGGATCTCAGTTATGATATTTCTAAAAACT
>NW_005358901.1:376522-422605 GCF_000412655.1 Myotis brandtii | reverse complement strand
CTGGGTGGTATTTTGTTTAAATAAAAGGGTGGACCTAAGAAAATCATGAGACTATAGCGATTACTAAAGAAGTTATAAAATGTGGCTGAGGTATAAGGATAGACTATTAGGTCAAAGGAACAGAAAAAGAGGTGAGAAACAGCCCCACACATATAGTCACCTAATGTTACACATCTTCGTAAAAACAAATTAATTTTAAGCCATTCCTCATGCTATATACAAAAATTAATTTCTGACCGGGGAAAATGTGGCTAAGTACCAATAAAGGAAGAGAAAGTGGATTGAGTAATTAATTGCTTGGGTGACCTTTTTTGGGGAGAAATTACCATGGGTATGGGGATAAGCATACAATCCTTCTTTGTTTCTGACCTAGAAGAGGAAATGCCAGAGAAGAGGGAGAGAGGCAAAGGCAGTTTGGGGTCTTCACACTACTTGATAAAGACAATAAATCAATGTTAACCAAGCAGGAAGGAAAGCCATAGAAATCCCACTGTTTGCAATAAAGCACCAGTCGCTGTGAGCCACAGGCAAACTGGGGGCCTGCTTTTCAATAGCTCTCTTATGAGCAGAAGTAAAGGTTTTCCTGTAGCAAAAAAGAATCCTGGTTTTATCTAAATGGCAACTGATAAAAGTAAGACAGCTTTTTATTTTTCCCTATCATGTTACATATGGCAATTTAGTAAGTAGGTAGACATCTTATACTGTTGTTTTTAAAAGTGATTTATTAATCCTATGTAATAAAAGCATAATATGCAAATTGACTGAATGGCAGAACTACCGGTTGGCGGGGGACAGGGCTGGCAAGCAGGTGGCGCCAGGCCAGCCAAGGCACGTGCCAGTGGGCAGAGGGAGGGGATGACAACGGGGGCGGTGGCAGCAGAGGGGTGATGGTGGGGCAGGGCTGGCTGCTGGCCAGCGCTGGTGCCATCCCCTGATCAGCCTGCCTGGTTGCCTTCCACAGAGGAGGCGGGCAGCAGCAGTGGGGGTGGGGTGAGTGGGCCTAAGCAGTCAGTTGGACATCCCCTGAGGGCTCCCAGACTGCGAGAGGGCGCAGGCTGGGCTGAGGGGACCCCCCCCCCACTCCAGTGCACGAATCTTTGTGCACCAGGCCTCTAGTAGAGAAAGAAATATTAACTCATTAACGGCAATCTGAGCTGTGGGTAGAGGGCTGATTTTGGTGCTCCCACCATTTGCTTGAGGAGCTGTGTGAATATTTGGGAATCGGCAGTAAAGGGTGAGGGAAGAAGGGCTGATCCAAAAGCCTCCACAGTGAGATCATGTCAGACCTCAAAATTTTCTTCATTTAAACTGGCCAGTGTGGCTCAGTTTGTTGAGCATTGTCCCATGTACTGAAGGGTTGCTGGTTCCATTCCAGGTCAGACACCATTCCAACCATGCCTGGGTTGTGGGTTCGATCTTCGGTCAGGGTGCTTAGGGTAGGCAACCAATTTCTGTTTCTCTCTCACATCGATGCAGCTGTGTGAATATTTGGGAATCGGCAGTAAAGGGTGAGGGAAGAAGGGCTGATCCAAAAGCCTCCACAGTGAGATCATGTCAGACCTCAAATTTTTCTTCATTTAAACTGATTCCCGCCCTGGCCAGTGTGGCTCAGTTTGTTGAGCGTTGTCCCATGCACTGAAGGGTTGATGGTTCCATTCCAGGTCGGACACATGCCTGGGTTGTGGGTTCGATCTTCAGTCAGAGTGCTTAGGGTAGGCAACCAATTTCTGTTTCTCACATCGATGTTTCTCTCTCTCACCCTCTCCCTTCCTCTCTCACTAAAATCAATTACAATATTTTTTAAAAAACTGATTCCCTACCTCACTCTGGGACATCCTCAATTTAAGCTACTTTCTCCTGCCTCACCACTAAACAGAAGCTCCTGAGGGGAGGGCTCTGTGTGGGCTCTGGGCTCCTAACAATGCTTTGCAGAGTGAGTATGTCATAGATCGTCGCTGATGGTTTGCATGAAGGAATCATTCTGCAGCGTCATAAGACAAGGGTAGAGACAGCAGGAAGGGGGCTGTGGGAATTTGTCATCCTGTTAGAAGAAAGTGTCAGAACTGGGGTTAGACAGGATTTGTGTGATCCTAAGTGAGTTCTCTTTCTGTCACCTGTGATGGTTAACCTGGTTGCTGTCCAGGTGCACCTGAAGGATTGGTGCACTTCACAGTGCAATTCTGGAGCTAGCACCAACTTCACAGGTTGAGGGCACAGTCCCCTAGAAGACACCCCTTGTCAGACCCCAGTCTCAGATCCCAGGGTTCCCAGGCCACCCACACTTCTGACAAATTTGATACAAACTTGAGGGTTCCAGCTAGACCCTCGGGTCCAGGAATATACAATGCATTTAGTTGTCCAATCTCTTTGGTCTTCTCCAATCTGAAAGAGTTCCCAAGTCTGAAAGAGTACAGGCCTTTTATTCTATTTATCTCTGAGAAGACCCCCTCACCCTGGGTGTCATGACTAGGCTCAGACATGAACTTTTGGCAGAAATATCTCAGAAATAGTTAAGTGTTCTTGGATCAAGGGGAGAGACGTTCTGTTTACCTGTCTACTGATGATGATGTTAGCATTGATGAGCTTTTGTGTCAGCCAGGTTTTCCTTGGTATATGATTAGTGTCTGAAGGAAGATATGCTAAGATCATGTCACTATCCTATTTATCATCAGACCTCAACTCTCCAACTGTATCATCCATTGATGAATCATGCCCAAACCAACCAACACTATTTATTGCCAAATGGCGATTTTCTATTTCCATCCTTCTACATTTACTAGTTGGCATTCTACTGTAAGGAAAACATTCCTTTTTCATTTATTTATTTTGTTTGTTTATTTATTTATCTATCTATCTGTCTCAGATTCCATTTTATTCAGTGGGGTGTAATCTATTCCTTCCTATCTTGAATATTTTAAAGCTTAGGTTGTCCCAGATTTGGCCAGTGTCAGCCCCTTTAAGATGATTCTGTTTCCTTGTTATATAGCCCCAACATCCTCTAAACTCTTCCTTTTTTTTTCTAGCACAAAAAGATATTCCAGGATCATCAGGTACATATTTTAAAGCTTAGGTTGTCCCAGATTTGGCCAGTGCCAGCCCCTTTAAGCTTTAGATTCTGTTTCCTTGTTATACAGCCCCAACATTCTCCAATCTCTTCCTTTTTTTTCTAGCCCAAAAAGATATTCCAGGATCATCAGGTATTTTATTTGCCCTAGCCCTGGAATCAGCCATTTCTTCCAGGAGCCCTGGATCTTTTTAGTGGAGAAGGATATTTGGAAACTAAGACACAGTGTTTGGTATACAAATGACAATCAGGACATCATTGATCCTAGGTTCTTTCAAAAGTAAAGCACTCATATTCTCTCTCTCTCTCTCTCTCTCTCTCTCTCTCTCTCTTTCCCCAATGGTTCTCTCTCACCTTCCCCTCTCCATATTTCAAGTACTTTCTCCAACAGAAAGAAACCCATCTCCCATTATCCTCAATATATTTACTCCTTTGCTCAATCCTCCTGTATGTAACCAATCACCTAACCATTCCAGCCATCTCCACCCAGCCCCACCTCCTCCTTTGCTCTGATTCTGACTTTGCAGCCACTACCAACCCCCTCAGTCTCACTGCTTTGACCTGTGGCCATCCCACCACCTCCAAGAGAAGGGGGGGGAAAAAAGAGATAAAAAAGGTGAAGGAGAAGAAACCAGAGTTTTCTTTTGTTTTCCCAATCTTTCTTTGTTTTTACAAAAGCATCCGAATCTATACTGGATTGCTATATAGAAATAGTGCTAGCATTTTTCTTAGTATTTACCTCATGTCAGGTTCTGTCCTAAGGACTTTTATCTAATTTAATCCTTATAAGACCATTCAAAATAGGTGCTATTATTTTCTCTGTGTTATAAATGGTTGTATGTAGGCTTGGTGGCATACACATTGCAAAGATATTCTACAGAGATAGGTCATTGCTGGAGAGTTTTAAACGTTGCCTTTGGGGGTCCTCTCTGCTCCACCAGGAGTAGGCTGGGTTCTCCAGTTATGTATGGAGCCACATGAGGAACTTGAGTTAAACTGGAGCCCATGTGATTCAGAACTAGGCACGGCCTTGTAGATGGGCTTCCAGGCAGCCACCTAATTGTCCTCCTCTTAATCCAGCTCTGGCTCTAGGCCAGGAAGCTATGGCATCAGGATGTCGGGCAGCCTGACTTCTGGTCAAGAAAGTAGTAATAAGGAGGGCACCTCGTTTCTTATCAACACTCCATTTCCTGTGGCCATGCTTCTTGTGTGGGGACTGTGCCACGTAATCCCTTAACGTGAGTCCTGTCCTTCTCTCTTGTCCAGCCCCACCATCCCACAGAGCAGCTTGGTCTAGTTGAAATCCTCAGAGTCCAGTGGACCAGGGTTAAAAATCCCAGCTTAATTCCATGAGCTGTGTGGCCTCATCAGTTTCCTCATCAGCCAAATGGGGGATGTAACACCTACTTTCCTGTATTGTATGGATTTAATGAAGCAATGTATGCAAAGTGCCTACTGCAGACCCCGAGCAATGCTGACTAGATTGGAAACCACTCAAAGCGTGCTTTTTACATGGTGGTTGCTTGGTAATTATTAATTGTTTGGTTGGAATGAAATGCAGAAGCACAGAATTCGTGCTCTTTGCCTCGCTGCATTTTCTCCTTCGCTTCTGCTCTCTCCTCTCAGTTCCTCCGTCTCTGCCTCATTTTGCCAGTTTGTTCATTCATCACCTAGAGCTCACTGTGGACCAGGCCTTACACTAAGCGCTAGAGAATCACAGATGGATAAAACATTAAGCTGGAACCTCACCCTTAGAGAATCATGCCTCCAGGGCTGCATGAGGACTGTGGGAGCCTAGAAGGAGGCACCTCTGAGTCATGCCCCTGTCTTCTCCTCCGCAGGAGGTCATTGCCTCCATCCTGCTGAGCGGGCGGATCGGGCCCAACATCCAGCTGGCTGAGTGCTATGGGCTGAGGCTGAAGCACATGAAGTCAGACGAGATCCACTGGCTGCACCCGCAGATGACAGTGGGTGAGGTGCAGGACAAGTATGAGTATCTACACGTGGAAGCCGAGTGGAGGTAGGAGAGGAGCCCTAGGCTCTCGAATGGGGGGAGATGAGTGTGGAGTGGGGAGGCCCTGGAGGTGCTTCCTTGGAGCATTTCCCAACATCTGAGAGTCTTCTAGAGCATCTGAGTGACGTTTTAGGCTTAGTCCCCCTGCAGCGTCCAATGCATGTCCTTGCCAAAGCTTAGCATGGACTCAACACATCCCCATTCAAGGCAGGTACCTAGAAACACCCCCAGGCAAGATGCTGTTGGTGCTGTGGAGAAGGAGGAAGAGAGTGAGAAGGATGAGCCAGGCCAATGGCTGGTCCAAGGAAATTGGTGGAAGATGCTGTTGGTGCTGTGGAGAAGGAGGAAGAGAGTTCTGGGAGAAGGGTGAGCCAGGCCAATGGCTGGTCCAAGGAAATTGGTGCCCATAAAGATGAAGTGTGGGGAGTCAGCACCTGTTGGCCACCCGTCTGTCCTCTGTGGTCCTCCACCCAACGAAAAGTCCTACATGGGTGGCCAGGAACCACATGTGGTGGGTGAGGTTGCGTCTGCTTTGGCCAGCCCTACACTTCCTTTAAATACAAGGGGGTCTTAATGTCCTGTCCCAGGTATGACCTTCAAATCCGCTACTTGCCAGAGGACTTCATGGAGAGCCTGAAGGAAGACAAGACCACGCTGCTTTATTTTTACCAACAGGTAAAAAATAACTCCTGTGCACAGGGTCCTATTACACCTTAAATGCCAAGTATTAGCCAGGCTCTCCTAGGAGATGGGAGGACACAGCCTTGGAGGTCCCAGTCCAGGAAATTTCTCTTGGGGGCATTCCCTGGCCCCTGGTCAGCTGTCTAACTTGGCGTCTCTCACAGCTAATTAGGTGCCAGCTAACCCCACCCCAGACACTCACGGCTCCTCTGGGGCTTTCCTAATGGCTAATTACTGCCCAGGAGACCTGGCTGGTGAAGCAGGCAGAGCAGGTCTGCCATCTGACACACCTGGTTCCTCATCCAGCTCTGCCATTTTCTAAGCTGGTACCCCCGAGGACTTCACCTGCATAAAGCTGTTTTCTCTTCTATAAAATGGGGATGATGATGATGATGATAATAATACCTACTTTATAGGGTTATATTATTGAGGACCAAATGATATTATTAACAATGTGCTGGTAAACCAGCTCTCTGAAGAAAAACAAAACAAAACAAATGCTGGTAAACCAGCTCTCTGAAGAAAAACAAAACAAAATAAAACAAAACAAAACATAGGACTTGCCGATTTCCATGGTGTAAATAGACCTGTTTCAAGCTAATGATGCGATATCAGCTTGCAAAATTTCAAAACATTTAATAACTGGCTTTCAATAGCTGTTTGGAGCTGCTCCAACACACCAACTATGGTGCATGTAAAGTTCCTAACACAAGACCTAACACAGAGTGAATGCCAAGTAAATGTCAGTTGCCATTGTTATATTCTGCCTGATCTTAGCTCCCTCCTATATCTCTCTCCTGGTTTGCTGGAGACCACGCCAGACTTTTCTTGTACCGTGGATGACACCTGTCACTACTTACCAACAAGGCTTTGGATAAATTACTGACTCCTTCCCCAAATCCCAGTTTTCATATCTCCAAAATGAGGAGTGGGGGAGGGGAATTGGAACTTCCTGCCTCGCGGAGCCAATGGGAACATGTCTAAAACACTTCAAAAAACCCCGAAGACCTCAGCCTGTGGAGGCTTGGTCAGCACTGCCCAGGGTTCTGGAGGGAGGCAGGGGCAGAGCGGAGGGTGAGCGTCCCCCTTCTGCTCTTAATCTCCTGCTATGCATTTGTGCCTGGCGGGCATGTGAGAGAGACAGGCAGGATTGTGTTCAAGGCTTCCTGGGGCCTCTGCTTAGGGACACAGGGAATGAGGGTGGGAGTCTCAGCCTCGTCTTTTCTCCCGCCAGCTCCGGAATGACTACATGCAACGCTACGCCAGCAAGGTCAGCGAGGGCATGGCCCTGCAGCTGGGCTGTCTGGAGCTCAGGTATGTGGCCTCTAGGCCTCTCCATGGAGGGGGCCCATGCCTCCCCTCCTGTGCTGGGCTCCTGGCCAGCTGACTTTCCTCCAGGATATGTGAGAACCGGGAGTGGGTAGTGGTGGCTGACAAAGGGTCAGGCCCTGAGGTGCTTGCCTGACCTGCTTGCCTGCCCGGCTGGTCCTCTCTGATTGGAGTCCCCACCTTCCTTTGGCTGCCACTGCCTTTGCCTCCAGGGTGCCTGCTTCTCCCATCTCTCTGTCATCCAAGTGACTCAGTAATGTTTCTTTGAGCCTTAGGTGAGATTCTGAGAAATACTCAAATGTTGGGTTTTCTAATCTGTGTTCACCACTATGTCCCCACCTCGTGTAGGTACTAATAAATATGTATGAAATTAGTGAACTATCCAAGAGGTCCTCAAATTTACAGTGTTTTGGAGGTGATAGGTGTGTCTACAATTGATCATAATACAAGGCAGGATGAAATACGTGCCAAGCAGATGTGCCTATAGGAGCCATGAATCCTGCCGTAAGGCATCAGGAAGAGGGGGTCTGAACTGCTCCAGGAAGGAGGAGAGAGATTTCCATCAGTAGATAAGGGGGAGTTTTGAGCAGGGGAGTGTGCATTCCGGGCTCAGGGACCAATGGAAGGAAAAGAACAGACTGGAGGATAATGGGAGATGAGTGTGGGAGGTAAGTTGGGGCTGATGGTGGACAACTTTGAATGACACTCTAAGAAATTGGCCTTACTCTTGGCTGCTCTCATTAGCTGGGTTACGGACCTGTGCCTGGCCATAGGCACTCTGTCCACCTGGTGTGTTAGCCAGTTAAAATGGCAGACCTGGGTTGGGGAGAACCAGCCAGGCACTGGAGGACCCTCCTAGCAGGTGCATCCTCATTCAGTGAGGGCAGTTGGGGCAGGTTGGGGATAAGTGGGTGCTCACTGGCAGCAGCTGAGATGGGGTTCAACCCAGAATATTGTGAAGCTCAATCTCTGGAAAAAGCAGTACATCTGATTAGCAGTGGTGACTGGTTCCCCCCGACATCCCAGTGATTTTCAAACGTTAGAGACACACAGAATATGGCACACTTGAGTGATTGGGTTCCTTTGTCAAAAATAACACAACAACTGATCTTCAGGGCAAGAGAGAAGGGCAATCAATGATATAGGGAGTGAGTTGGATTTTAAGAGATTGGGATGACCTCGGTAAAAACCCGAGTTACCTTTTTCCTAATTAAACATTTTTCCATTTGCCACCTCCTTAATCATTCTAAAATTGCTATTACTTTCACATGTTTTAATTCCTCAGTGTTCATTTCAAAGTTTGTTTACCCTTGCATTTAGCCAACCCCAACTTTTGTTTTACTAAGGCTTATTAAATAATATTCTAGTCCTCAAAATTCTGTTATCCACCCCCAGTATCAATGCTCATTCATTCATTCACTCATTCAACAATTATTATAAGCCAGGAGTGACACTGAGAGGCCACTGTGTCTGGGACTTGGAAGCAGCTCTCACCCCCTTAGTGAGTAATACATCCCCTCTGTCTGGCATACTCTCCTCTTGCCTTTGTTCAGCCTGGTAAACTGTTCTTTATTCTGGAAGCTTTAGAAAATGTACCAAACTAGTGTTGCCTGCTTGCCTGCTGCATTCATAGAAAACCTCAGAGCACACCTGTGAAGTGTCGCTAATAAGCAATATGGTGGCCATAGGCTCTTCCTGCCAAGCCAGCTCATGTGTTTTAATTGGGGATATCTTCTATGATTTCATGATTTAGATGTTCTTCCCAATTCCATGATTTGGGAATATTTTCCTAGATTTTCTTGTAGTTTTAAAAACGATTTTATTGTTACATCTATCCCTTTAATCCATCTAGAATAAATGTTTAAATAAAGTGTGAGATGAGGATATAATTACTATTTTCCAATCATAGTGAATTGTCTAAATTCATATCTTTTGAATGTTAAGTTACTTGCCTCTCTCTCTGCTTATAGTATCAGCACAAACTGTTCTCAGATGTGTACAAAGACAGCTGGCTCAAGGAACACTGAGTCACTCTAATGTGGGATTAAAAGTGTGACAATGTCTGCAACAATGAAAATTACTAGACATGGTGATCCAGGCAGAGAATGAAGGAGACTCAAGTGGGGACATTGGCTATTTGGTCTCTACTTAAACAATTGCTAAACTCAATAATACATTAAAATCTCCATCAAGACATACACTTAATGGGAAAGAATAGATATTAAAAAATGAATAAATGTGTTTTCTAGGAATGAGGTTTGTGGGTTTTTTCCTTTTCTTCGTGGTTTTCTAAGTATCAACTTTTTTACTCTCCTAATCTTCTCCCTCCCAGTGGCTCTCACATGTGGCAGGGGAAGGGGACTGGGCAACCAGGCTCTGGTGGCTTTGTTCTCCAGCCATCAGCTTCTCCATGACTTCTCTCTTTCTCCAGGCGGTTCTTCAAGGACATGCCACACAATGCACTTGACAAAAAGTCCAACTTCGAGCTCCTGGAGTAAGTCTTGAGACTGGCCCCTGCCTCTCCTCGCTTCTTGCTGCCCTACTTTTCCTACTCACCCCTACTTCACTCACCCCCAGACCAGAGCCAGGCAGGACCCATCTCCCCAGCCCTCGAGCCCTCTGACCTCTCCTGATTGGCCAGAATCCTGGGTTGAAGGAGAGGGGTGTCAAATGATGCTTTTCTTCTTCTTTTAGGAAGGAAGTAGGGCTTGACCTGTTTTTCCCAAAGCAGATGCAGGAGAGTTTAAAGGTAAGTGGGCAAGAAGCCCAGAAAGACCCCTTTTGTGCTGGTCCCCAGGACTAGAGCTAAAGGCATTGGGCTGGGATACTTGGGGATACAGCCAGGGCGTCTGTGCCATCTTGGGCCATTGGGACATAGGACCACAAATGCACCCAGTGGGCTCTTTCCGTGGCTGGGGCTCAGGAATCCTGGCTCTAATTCCACACCAGAGGCCAGTTAGCTGTGTGGCCTGATCACTGGGGCACTGCCTCCCCTGCCTCCCTCCCAGGGCTATGGTGAGCCTCCCTTGAGACAACAGGCCTGTGCTCTAGGTAAGAGATCGCCACTGCTCTCCTGGCAGAGGCCTGGGGACCGTCCTACCGCAGCAGGCAGGCTCTCAGCAGTGAGATCCCTAGGGAAGGAATCAGAGCCTGGAGGAGCCGGCTCACCCCTGCCATCTCCCCCAGCCCAAGCAGTTCCGGAAGATGATCCAGCAGACATTCCAGCAGTACGCCTCGCTCAGGGAGGAGGAGTGCGTCATGAAGTTCTTCAACACCCTGGCCGGCTTTGCCCACATCGACCAGGAGACCTATCGCTGTGAACTCATTGTAATTCTCTCCTCCACCTGAATTCCAGGCCTCTTGGGAAAGGGAGCCAGGAGGCCATCCAGGGGGGCTGGGAAGGGGCTTTGCTTGCTTGTACTGACCTGCCCTAAAATGCAACTACCGTTAATCGACTTGCACCAGGAAAGGGAAATCTTGGCTCCCGCTCTGGGAAGTGGGCAGGGTTTTGGGAGGAGGATAATCTGTATGGCGGGGGTTTGGAGAGGAGGGCCCAGGAGATAGTAGTCTGAGCCCAGTTTAGTGGGCCTTTTCAAATTTCTCAAATAGGAGCAGGGCAGGGTTTGAGCAGCAAGTCCCTCTCTCCTTTTATTCCAGCAAGGATGGAACATCACTGTGGACCTGGTCATCGGCCCTAAAGGCATCCGCCAGATGACAAGTCAAGATGCAAAGGTAGAGAGAGACTGGGGCCACGCCCCACCCAGCCCCAGGCTGTGCTGTCTGCCCTGTCTGCTGCCTCCTACCCTGGCCTGTCCGTCCATTCTTCCTGCCCCATTGCTGAGAGCAGAGGTCCTTGGTATGAGCAGCTGCAGGGAGAGTGTTTGGCGTAAGAGCATGGGGCTGCCGGTTCTTTTCCCCCCTGAGATTGTCTCCTGCATAGAGGCTGGGAGAGCAGGATGGCTTGGGGATGCAGAGCAGAGGGAAGGAAACTCTTACTGCTTTTCTGGCTCAGATACCAGCGTTGTTCTTTCAATGGAAAGATGGGGCCATCACTCCCTTGAGAGTCAGAAGACCTGGGTTCAGTCCTGGCTCTACCACCAATTTGGCATTTGACCGCGGGCAAGTCCTGGCTCTCTCCAGACCCATGTTCTCGTCTGCAAACCATAGGGCTTAGACTAGATGATCCTTCCAGTCTCAATAGTCTTTGATTCTCTCTTCATCCTCCTGAGATACTCCCAGCCCCCACTTTTCCTTGTGCCCCTTCCCCTCCATACTGACCAATTTCCATGGCTTGATCCCAGGAGTTAGATGGTCTGAAGCTCCCCCCCCACCCCTTGATTCTTTCCCACAGCCCACCTGCCTAGCTGAGTTCAAGCAGATCAAGTCCATCAGGTGCCTCCTGCTGGAGGAGGGCGAGGCAGTATTGCAGTTGGACATCGAAGGCGCCCCCCAGGTGAGCATCTCTGGGAACCTGGAAGCTCTGAAACAAGGAGGTACAACTGCGAGTTGGGTGTTCCTGTGCAGGTGCTCAGAAAGCCGGAGATTCTCTGGCTCCTGAGATCTTGTTAAGGAAACTGCACCTAGTTCTTGGACAAGGTACCGGGATGATGACACATTAGAAGGAAGATATCTCAAGAAACAAAGCTGTTTAAAAAAGTGTCAAGATAAAGCTGAGTTTATTTTGGGGGGTGAAGGGTGAGGGGTAAAGGTGACCAGAAATCAAGGTACTAATCAGTGGCCTAACTTTGAACAAGTGAACAACGATGCAGAATCAAGACCTCAAGGACCCAGGGTTTTTGTGGGTGGGAGAATCAGAGAGACCTCAGACCAAAAACAGATTTCTATCTCTCCTCTCATTCATCTGTCCTCTGCCCCACTCCCCCCTGCTCCCCATTCTGTTTCTGCTCTTGCATATTTTGTACTGACCAGGTACAAGGCGAGACCAAAATAATAAGGCAGACCTGGAACTGGCCTTCCTAGAGTTTAAGGCAATCAGTTGGGAGGGATGACAAGAACGCCCCCTGGTGGCTATAGGGAATGCAAGCCCAGCCCCAGGAGAGGCATGGCTGGATTCTGGCTGGGGATGGATGGCAGGAGTATGCAGTTTCTTCTCTTTCCCTGTGAGATAGACTCCAGCCAAGGCTCTGAGGTCTCATGCTTAGCTGCTCTCTTCTCTGCAGTCCTTGTCCATCAAAACCTCCTCTCTGGCAGAAGCCGAGAACATGGCTGACCTCATAGACGGTTACTGCCGGCTGCAGGGGGAGCACAAAGCCTCTCTCATCATTCATCCCAAGAAAGGTGCGTTTCCACTTAGAGGCAAACTGGCCCCGTGGGCAGATGACCGCATGGCTGAGCCAGGCTGCGTCTCCCCCAACCCCATCCCACTCCCTCCCCCTCTCCCCCCTCCCCCCCAGCAGGGAAGCTAAGCCACTGACCAATATGTGACTGAAGTGGCTTGGATAGTGTGTGGAAGTGCTCACCCAGCCCCGCGGGACGTTGCCTGTTGTCCCATTCTGGGTCTCAAGCTTCAGGCCCTGGCCCACTGGACAGTGGCGGCCTGGAGCCCAGCTTCGGGAGGAAGGGCGTTGGTAGCCCCAGGAAGATGGAAGCTGTTGCTAGAACCTGGCTGGTCCCTCTTGCGTCTCTGCTTTGGAATGGGATCAGGAAGCAGGGGTCTGGTCTGGAGCTTGTGGATGGTAGTAGGAGGAAACCTAATAATTTCAACAAAGAGGATTCCAATTCAGGCCAAAGGCTACCCATCTTCCACTCAGACTGTCAGAGAGCACAGAATGGGGGAGAGGGGTCTCCCTCGTGTGGGCTCACAGGAGCAGTGAGGTCAGCCGTCACCCAGGGCCCTGTGTCCCTGACTCCAGCCTCTTTCTTCCTCCCTCTTCCCAGATGGTGAGAAGCGGACCAGCCTGCCACAGATCCCCGTGCTGTGAGTACAAGCAGATGGCAGGGAACAGGCCCTGCACTCAGCCTGTCTTCCCGGGAGAAGGCAGAACAGCCCGTGGTGTCTGGGCCCCAGCGGAGAACGCTGGGACCCCAGCATTTCACAGTGGCGATTATTATTTTTTTTTTTGCCAGTAAATTTCTCCCAGTAAATTCTTGCAGGGATATTTCTATGTTCTAATGCCACCTGGCATCTAATCCTAGGGGCTATTGCTGCTGCCCCTTCCCTCCTGCCCCCTGGCAGCCTGGGCCATGCTCCCGGGTTATTGCCATCAGGACAGGCTGGTTCCCCAGGCAGGCAGTGGGCACAGTGCAGTGGGCCCTCCAGGCGGAAGGTGGGAGAGGGTGGGCCGCCCAGGGGACCACTGCCAGGCTCTGAGCTCACTTGGCTCCGGCCCTCTCCTCTCCTCCTACAGAAGCCTGGAGGCACAGCGGCCCCGCCTCTCCGAAAGCTGCAGCATAGGTAAGCCTGCCTGTGTGCTCATTCCTGCACCCAGATCCTCTCTTCTGCCTGCTCTTGTGACATTGTCAAGGATTCCCTCAAACTTACAGTAAAATGAACTTCCCCTATGATGTCCTAAATATCATCAATCACCATAGCTGACAAGTTTTGAATAGGTAGTATGTGGCACCATATCTGTCTGGGTCAGCTCAGTCCAAGGTCACGGTGCCGGCAGGGTCAGGCCCTGTGAGCACTCTCTTCCTGGTTTGCAGACGGCCGCCTTCTCTCTGTGTCCTCACCTAGAGAGCTCTGGTCTCTTCCTCTTCTCAGCAGAGCGCTATTCCCATCATCGGGCTCCACCCTCATGACCTCATCGAAACCGAATCACCCAAAGGCCCCACCTCCAACTACCATCACACTGGGTGGTTCAGGGCTTCAACATAGGAGGTTGGGGGAGCGATGGTCACAAACATTCAATCCATAACAGTGTTAAATACATAGCCGATATTCTTTCATTTGATCTTTAGGACATTCCCCAGAAAGATTCGGTTTACAGAAAAGGAAACTGAGATTAAGGGAGGCTAACCAACTTGTTCTGAATAATGCAACGGGGCAGTAGCAAGCAGGGACTCCAGCGAGGTACCCTGGGCTCCTGGCCATTCGAACCTGCCACCAGCGCCTGGTTCTCGCCTGGCTCCTCCTCTTGTCCCTCCCACCGACATCACCGTTGGCTCCTGTGGCCACGTGGGAGCCACACACCTGGTTCCCGGTGGTGCCCTCGGAGGGCATCTTGGGATGGGATGTTCTTTTCCTGTCATTGCAGAATCAGACATTTACGCTGAGATTCCTGACGAGACTCTGCGAAGGACAGGAGGTAGGTCCTTGACCCACCACCTTGGCTGCAGCCAGGGCCCTGTGAAGTGACATTATGGGGACACATGTGACACCATGGCGGGACGTCTTTCTTTCTTTGTCCTCTCCCATGTGTGACTCAGACAGGGACACCCTGAGCGAGGCAGCTTTGATTTAAAAACCAAGATCATTCTTTTATCCCCACACTATTGCCCTTCATGTGCCTGTGGAGAGCCCAAGAGTGTGGACATGGGACCAGCTTTCAGAGTGGATAGAGTGATGGCTCTTCCCCGGGTCTGAACCAATAGAACGTACTAGAGCCCCTTCCCCAGCCCCCCCAGCCCAGCCCCTGGTTCTTGGCTGCTGAACCAATAGAACGTACTAGAGCCCCTTCCCCAGCCCAGCCCAGCCCCTGGTTCTTGGCTGAGGTGTGACCAGGGGTCTGGTTACACCTGAGCAGGGCCTGGCATTGAGGCCTGTGGACACTCAGATTCCCGGGTGTCCGTGGTTTCTGAATCCTGGGTCTCTGCTTTCTCCCTCCACACGTGCAGGCTCACAGTATGGCATCGCCCGGGAAGATGTGGTTCTGAACCGTATCCTCGGGGAAGGCTTTTTTGGGGAGGTCTACGAAGGTGCCTATACGAATCACGTGAGTTCCGACTCATCCCTGACACTCCCCTTCCACGTTCTGTAGGAAGAGGAGGAGGAGGGCGAATCGTCCGGGGCTGGAGGTGGCGGTCACGATGTGTAGGTCCTCACGCACTTGGCATTTACAGTATTTATGAAATACCCAGGGAGTGAGGGAAACAAGAGTCATTGCCAAGCAGGAGAGCGATGCCAGGGATCCAATAGAGGCAGCACCAGGAGCGGGCCACTGGCTCTGGGTGGGAGAAGACAAACCCCGGAGGCATGACAACACGCGGTTCTGAGAGAAGGAAGGCGGATCTGAGGCAGGAGTCGGTGGGGGAGGCCACGGATGGGGTGGGACAAGGTGGGTGGTTGTGTTAGGCCTGGGGAACAGGCAGAGCTGAAGGAAAAATGTGAAAACTAACAATAAAGAGGGAAAGAGACCCGGACGCCGTGTCTGATGATGGCCTTACAGGTGCTCCGCAAACGCCTTCCAACCTCAGGCAGATCTCTGCCCCCTTAGCCTCAGTTTCCCCCTCTGCACAGCCAGGGGCTTGAGCTACCTGATCTAGAAAGTCCTTTCCAGTGCCAACACGTCCTGGTCAAGAAGAAAGAGAGGGGAGGGGGGAGGAGAGGACGGCAGAGAAGAGAGGAGAAGGGGCGAGAAGAGGAAGAAAGCAGCGGGGGGCGGGGGGGATGTGCTATGCAGAGACCCAGAGGCCAGACGTCCCCTGCCATCCCTTGGCTGGGAAGACATGGGGTGACACCGGGAAGGGACACTTACCTTGGGGCACTCGGCTGGACCGAGGGGCCCTGAGCTCACTCTCACTGCAGAAAGGGGAGAAGATCAATGTCGCCGTGAAGACCTGCAAGAAAGACTGCACGCAGGACAACAAGGAGAAGTTCATGAGTGAGGCAGGTAGGTGTCCCCCGAGGAGGGACACAACCCCCATGGGCTGGAGAACACCCCCGAGGCGACACAGACCTCCAAGATGAGAGAGGGGCCTGGAATGCGGGGAGGGGGTGGTGTGAGCAGTGCTGGGGCCCACACGGGAGGAGGGCTGTCCCTCCCCATCTCTCCCAGCTGGGGCAGAAAGCACGGTTCTCACCCCGGACCTCAGATCCCTCCAGCCCGCCCCTCTCACCCCCATTGCAGTGATCATGAAGAACCTGGACCACCCGCACATTGTGAAGCTGATAGGCATCATCGAAGAGGAGCCCACCTGGATCGTGATGGAATTGTATCCCCATGGGGAGGTGAGCTGGAGGTGGCTGTGGGGGACCTTGTGATGGCGGCTGGGCCACAGCTGAGCAGGGCAGCGTGCGTTTAGGAGGGGCCCTTGACTCCCAGTGTCTGCCTTCAGCTGAAACAACCCAGGGACCATTTGTACCATTTGTAGAGGGAATTCCTGGACCCTCTTGCCAGCCCCGGTTCACTCTCCCCTCCCCCACACCCCTGCCTGCGGTGGGGCTCCCTGGCTCATGCTGAGGCCATGCCCAGGTCTTGATGGCACCTTCCTCCTTCCGACAGCTGGGCCACTACCTGGAGCGACACAAGAACTCCCTGAAGGTGCTCACTCTCGTCCTGTACTCGCTGCAGATTTGCAAAGCCATGGCCTACCTGGAGAGCATCAACTGTGTCCACAGGTGTGGCTGGGGGAAGCCGGGCCCCTCCATCCGATCCTGGAGTTTGGGGTAAAGCAGGTCTGGGTGTCACACAGACCAGAGTGGAAGCCCCAGCTCTGGTCCCGTCTAATGGGACAACGTGAGCACCTGCTGTGAACCTGTTTCCTCACCTGAGGAGTGGAAACGGGCATGTGTACCTCACAGGATGTTCTTCTGGGTGAATCTGAAGCCCTAGGTGTCTGATTGTGACTCAGTGCCTTCAGCCTGCTTCCCTGTGGGTTCCGGGAAATCGCTTCCTGCTCGCTCTCCTCCCTCGGGCCCATTCGGTGGCACAGGGCCCTGCCAGGAGGGACTGAGCTAGGGCAGCGCTCGGAAGATCCTGGGGTCTGGGCCCTTCCAGCCAGAGTGGCTGACGCTGCCTGGCACCCCCAGTCTGCCATGTCCAGTCCTCTCTCTGTGAAGCTGGCCCCTTCTCCTCCTCCTGACTCCCTGAAAGGAGGTCCCTACCACCTTTCCTGATCCCCTCGAGGAAACAGAAGGGGTGCTCTCAGAGCACAAGGTATAAGGGTGAATTCTTCCATCCAGCACCACCGAGGTCAGCGATGTGGCCTTGGGAGTGATATTAGGCAAAGCAGTGCTGGGGGATATAAACATTCAGTCATTCAGTCACTCATCCAGTCATTCAACAAATATGGAATTCTCACCCTGTGCTTCCAGGCGCTGTCCCAGGCCCTGGGATAAAATCATAATCAAGACAGCCTGGTTGGCGTGGCTCAGTGGTTGAGTGTTGACCTATGAACCAGGAGGTCACGGTTCAATTCCCAGTCAGGACACATGCCCGGGTTGCCAGCTCCATCCCCAGTGTGGAGCGTGCAGAAGGCAGCCAATCAATGATTCTCTTTCATCATTGATGTTTCTCTCTCTCCTTCTCTCTTCCTCTCTGAAATCAATAAAAATATATTACAACAAAACAAACAAACAGACAAAAATCCCTTTCTTGTGGAGCTTACCTCCCGGCATGAGGGTAAAACGTGAGACAGAAACAGTTGTGGGGGGACGATGGAGGGAGGACAGATTTGTTTCCTTTGTGTGACACCTTTTCAGGGATAAAGGCCAATGACAGGCAGAGAGCCTGCCTGTGAGCAGCAAGCAGACAGGCCAGTCTGGGGTTCGAAGTGATGCAGGGAGGTGAGAGCCCAGCTCTGGAGTGAGGCTGACTCCTTCCCTACCGGTTACCTGCTGGGCAGTTCCTCCCGCTCCCTGTGCTGAGCCGGGGGCTCCAAGGGTCTCTATACCGGGCTCCGTGCATGCGGCCCTGGGCTGTCCTGCCTCTCCGAGCTCTGAGGAAGTTAGCCATGAGCTGCTGCTGCTCTGAGCCACAGCGAAAGCCCACACAGTCCTGCAGAAGGAGGAGAGCATAACTGGGACCAGGAAAGTTGTCGGGGTTCCTTCTTGGAGAATCAGCAGGGTGACAGCATCACTGGCAGAGGGGACAATAGAGTCGAGGGGCAGGAGAACATAGGGAGCAAGTCCTGGGAACTTGAAACAGGCTTCACATTGGAGACACATGAGAAAGGATGATGGGAGTTGAAGCTCAGCAGTGAGATGAAAGGAGGTGGCAGAGGGCCGGGTGCATGATGGGGGTTGGAGGGCCACCCCAGCTCCCACCTGGGCTGGGCTTCAACAAGGTGGGTCAGGGAAGGGCTGATGACACAAGCTGCCTGACTGTGCTCCCTGGCCAGCACTGTCCTTTGTCTCTCTGTTCATCTGCGTCTGTCTGTCTATCTGTCTGGGGCATTCTGAACCACCTTGTCTTCACATCCTACCTCCAGGGACATCGCCGTCCGGAACATCCTGGTGGCCTCCGCGGAGTGTGTGAAGCTGGGGGACTTCGGCCTGTCGCGGTACATAGAGGAAGAGGACTACTACAAAGGTGAGGGCGGCCCCGCCTCTGCTTAGCCCTGAGGGGTCGCTGAAGCCCCAGCGCCAGAAAACACAGCTATGGTCCAGGGTCTGTAGGTCCTTGGGTCTCCAGAGAATAGGCAATATTTTTGGATAATTCTGGATCTTTCTTCCCTAAATATCTCCTGAAACCTCCACGCCCACCCCCAGCCTCTGTGACTCGTCTACCCATCAAGTGGATGTCGCCTGAGTCCATCAACTTCCGCCGCTTCACCACGGCCAGTGACGTCTGGATGTTTGGTGAGTTGAGTTTCGGGAGGATGTGGAAACGGGTTTCGATTCTCGCCTCCGTGACCAGGCCAAGAGGAGGTGCCGAGAGCAGGGGCTGGGCCCCCACTGCTGGGCTGCAGGGTTCTGTTTGGCTGCGGCCCCTGGGAAGTGTGAGAAGTGAGAGGCCAGTGGTGGGTCGGGGGGATATGGGCGGAGGGCCGGCCGGGGAGTGTTGGCTAATCTTCCTGGAGGAGGTTCCTGAGCTGAGCGTGTCCTGCACCAACCAGCCCCAGGACACGTGTGGGGACACCATGGGGGGATCCTCAAAGGCAAACTCTGAGTTTGTTCTGAGAAGGAGGTGCAGGGAGAGGCGAGGACAAAGGCCGGTGATGGACAGCCCCTTGCAGAGCACACAGCCTCGTAGATGACCCCTCTTGGTTCCCCACGATCTCATTATTCTTCCTCCCAGTTTCCGCAGAAGGAAGCGGAGGCCCAGGCAGGTCCGGGCCTTCCCCTCGATCACATAGGCAGCAAGTTTGGGCTTCAACCCCCAGCTTTGTGGTGGAAGCTTCCCTCCTTCCTGAGAGAAGGCACCAGTGATCCCACAACCTGCCTTGGACTTCCCCACCCAACCCCACAGAACCCCATAGCTGCATGTGGAGGGGACATAGAGAGGGGACCTTAGTTCACTTACAGATGCAGATGGCTGGTCCCTCGGCGACCACCACGGTGAACAAAACTCCAGGGATGCTCAAGGGGGAGGCGAGGGAACACAGGAGCTCCTCCCTGCAGGGACCCAGAGCAGATTCCTCTGGTTGTTCCTGGAGGGGCTGGACTGACCTCTCCAGGGGTGAGGCCCCCCACACACCCTGCATGGGCCCTGACCCCTGTCCTCCTGCTCACAGCCGTGTGCATGTGGGAGATCCTGAGCTTTGGCAAGCAGCCCTTCTTCTGGCTGGAGAACAAGGATGTCATCGGGGTGCTGGAGAAAGGCGACCGGCTGCCCAAGCCCGACCTCTGCCCACCTGTCCTCTACACCCTTATGACCCGCTGCTGGGACTACGACCCCAGTGAGCGGCCCCGCTTCAACGAGCTGGTGTGCAGCCTCAGGTGAGCATGGAGCAGGGGTGGGGGCCGTGGGCACGGGGCCCCGAGGGAGCCGGGCTTCCCTGCAGCAGCACTTAGAGGTTTATAATGTACTTCCCTGAACAGGAGGTGTTCTTGTTCCCACCCTGTGCAAGAGAGGATCAGGCTCAGAGCTGGTGACTCTCCCAGGGGAGTGACAGGTGGGGCGGGGACTGGCTCTGGGGCCGCCCCTCTGGCCTACACAGAGCCCTGTGTCCAAGTGGAATTAGCTGATCCACCCTGCAGAAGCTCAGAACCCTTGTTCCTCCCAGATTGCAGGGAGTGTGTGTGTGTGTGTGTGTGTGTGTGTGTGTGTGTTTAAAATATGTTCTTATTGATTTTTTAGAGAGAGAGGAAGGGAGAGGGATAGAGAGATGGAAACATCAATGAGAAACATCCATCAGCTGCCTCCTGCACGCCCCCTACTGGGGATGGAGTCCGCAGCCCAGGCATGTGCTCTGACTGGGAATTGAACCAGGGACCTCTTGGTTCATGGGTTGATGCTCAACCACTGAGCTACACTGGCCAGGCAGGAGAGTCAGTTTTGACTGTGAAGACAGTGACCCAGGGGTCACCTCTCCCTTCTGAATGGAGCGTCAGTGGTCTAAGGGTCTGATCCTTCTCAGATGCCATCATTCCCCGGGACTGGGGGGTCCCTGGTGAGGGGTGCTACTGGAGTCCATTTTAGAAGGTCCCCTGTTTCCTTGGTGGCCGGCCTGACAGCCTCCTCCTCGGGTGATCTGACTTTGGCATCTTTCAAGGCAGACTTTTCCTGTAAGGGGCCAGATGGTAAATATTTGGGGCTTTGTAGGCCGTGCAGTCTCTGCTGGGACTGCTCAGCTCTGCCCTTGCAGCTTAAAGCAGCCGTGGGCAGTATGTGATGAATGCGTGTAGCTGGGTTTCAATGAGACTTTATGTGTGGACGCTGAAATGTGCTTCATATAATTTTCCGGTGACATGAAATATTTTTTCTTTTTCTTTTTTCAATCATTAAAACACGTATAAACCGTTCTTAGTTTGGGGCCGTACGAAAATAGGTGGTGGCCAGACTGGCCTGCGGGTGGTGTTTGCTGACTCCTGCTTTAGGGAATCTAGTTCTTAGTTGATGTGAATAATGCAACTTCAGATCCTGTAGTTAAGATGCTGGCTTATTTTTAGGGCAAGAATAGCCCCTGGAAACTGCCTTTGGGAGGCACCCTGGGTGGGATGCTGGGAAGGCCCAGGCAGGGGCACTGGGATGACTGTTTGTAGGGGCAGGGGCGGCAACCAATGGCAAGACCTCAGCTTAAAAGGCCGTTCTGATCCTGTCTGTCCCTTTATTGACTCTCCCCATTCATTCTAGACTCATCTCTTGTCCCCTTATAAGAGAGATTTGGGAAACCAAAGGATTCCAAGAGAAAAGTATTTGAAAGATGTAACTTGAGAAAGCAGGCGCTCTGGGGTGCTGAGTTGGTGGGGGGCTCTTCATTCTGGGGCTTGTGAACCAGGGGGAGCTGTGATGGGGTGCCTCTCCCTGGGCCCTGAAGCACACCCCTCAGGCACTGGGCCAGCCCTCCATCATGGATGGAGCGAGATGACTTTTCTGGTGTGGTCTGAAGGATACCCGAAGACCCCAGTGATCTCCAGGATACCTCCCCCAAGCCCCAGCCTGGCAGTCCACCATTAGAGTTAAGAAAGGATTTAATGACTGTTTCCCAATCTTCTGGAGTAAGAAGGACCCTTTTGAGAATTCCTCCATACAATGTCAGTTACACTTTTAGACTGTTAAAACAATCTGTTGATTGACAAAATGCAGCGAACTGTATGATTAATTTTTTATTACACACAATGTAACATATAAATCTGAAAACACAATATCAACTATTGTCTATTCAGTAGTGCTGTTAAAATGATTAAAGAAGACAATTTAGGTGACACAAATTTACAGTTTACTTAATACTCCATGAAGCAGGCAGTCTCCATTCCCAAGGGTCAGAGAATTGTGAAATGGGGCAGAAAACAGGAAGCTTTAACAGGATAAGGAATAAGGAGCGAGGAAGAGAAAAGCAGAAAATGAGTAGGGAACAAGGAAGGAAGTATAGAGCCCAGAGCTGTCTGAGTGTGTGGGGACTGGCTGACTAGCTATGCTGCATTTCTGGTCTCACAGAGCACTTAGAGGGACACAAAAGCGATCTGAGTTGTGGTATGCTGGTGTGGCACCCCAGAGCGACTCTGTCTTGGGCCTAGACATTTACTTCAATCATACATAATACTCGGTCTGCAGACAATGTGTGTGAGATACACACATGAGCATGTGGATTCATGGACCCTGCAACTATCCCAGAATCCTCTGGGGTCTGTGATTCCCAGGTTGGAAACCACTGGACGGGGTGAGAAAGGCAGGAAGCATGCATGTAGCCAAGATGGGAGTGACCCACAGCCCTTTCCCATCAGCACACACCAGGAATGTGCTGATGGAACATTTCATGGAAAAAGGGAGATGTAGAACCAGGCCTTGGTCCTGACATTGGCTGGGACATCAGAAATCTGCCTAGGGGATCCGTGCCCATATCAGGCACAGGAGGGCAAGAGGCCCGGGGAGGTGGGCTGGAGACACACTTCCACTGTCCCATTGGGCTGGGACTGTCTCTCCAAGGACTTTCCCCACTGCGGACCTGTCCCTGCCATCCTCCCAGCCTCAGTGTGGACGCAAGCTCAGGAGCCATCTTCCAGCCTGTCTCAGAGGGGCCTCCCCAGCCCACGCTGCAGAGGAGTTGGAAACGGGACCCGGTGGCCATCCTCCGGGCCCTCCAGGCTTTGGTGGGGTGCAGACAGGAGCCCCAGGAGCACCTTTGACCTTGTTTCTCTCTCCTATCTGACCTGACCCCTTGGCAGTGACGTTTATCAGATGGAGAAGGATCTTGCTATAGAGCAGGAGAGGAACGCTCGCTACCGACCTCCCAAAATCTTGGAGCCCATAGTCTTCCAGGACCCCCCACCCAAGGTAAGCCAAGGCCTGGTCTCCTCCGGCTCCTGAATCTCAGCAGAGTTGGGTCCTCATCTGGCCGCTCCTGGCCTGACCATATCACCCCTCTGTCACAGCACAGAGAGGAGGTGCCCCTGCAATTCTCCCAGCCCCTCAACCCAACTGTCCCTCAGCACTGAACTCGGCCCCTGCCCCATCGGTGCCCTGGCAGGTGGGATCTGAGACAGCAAGTTACCCAAGCCTGTGGGCACCTGGGGCAGGGAGTCACCCTGGAAACACTTCCCTTGAGAGGCTCAAGCACTTTTATTTCTAGCATTTTTTAGGGACAAATTAGATCCCCATGAGGGCACATGACTGAGGGGTGTCCCTGGGCCCCGTAGGTGCAGCCTTCATGTCCATACCCTCCGTGACATCTGTGGGCGCAGGAGCCAGTGCCCCGCCGCCACACCATTGGGTGAAGGATGGTGCCTGTGTTAGGCAGCTCGGGCAGCCGTAACAGAACTCCGTAGGCCAGGTGGCTTAAACAGCAGGCATTTGTGGAGGCTGGGAAGTCCAAGATCCAGGTGCCGGCAGATCCAGTGTCTGTTGAGGAGTCTTCCTGACTGGCAGACAGCCAACTTCTCACTGTGTCCTCACAGGGCAGACAGAGCGAGAACGCTGGTGTCTCTTCTTAGTAGTATAAGGACACGAATCCCACCCCAGGGCCCTACCTCATGACCTCATCTAACCCTTTCTTCCCAAAGGCCCTGTCCTCAAATACTATCACGCTGGGGGCGGGAGGGTGGAGGGGGAGGGTAGTGCTGCAACATAGGGATTTGGTGGGGACACCAATGTTCAGTCCATAGCAGAGCCCGTTGCCTGGTGTGCCTTTCCCCTTCCCTGCGTCAGGGCTCAGCTCAGTTTCTATCTCCTCCACGAAGCTGCTGTGAGTGCCTGAGCCCCCGTGGCCTCCTACCTCTGATGTCTGTGGCCTCCACTGCTGTTTGGGAGGTGCTCCCACACCCAGAAAAGCTACACGCACAGAGACCAGTAACCCCTCCAGTTAGCGGTGCCCCCAGGAGGACAGAGAGGCTGGCCTCTCTGTACCTGCCCACTCAGCATGCAACGGGCGCTCCATAAGTGAGAACGTTGTCCCTCATCCTTTTCATTCCGAACAAGCCCGACCTGTCTCTGACCGACGCTCCCCTTAGTGAGCGGTGCTCACCCAGGGAGAGACGGGGACTGACTTCTCTCTGCGTTCTCTCTCCAGCCCAGCCGGCCCAAGTACAGACCCCCTCCACAGACCAACCTGCTGGCACCCAACCTGCAATTCCAGGTAAACATGACCAGAGGCCCGGGAAAGCTCGGGGCCATGTCTCATCTTGGTCCTTCCTGAAAGTCTATTCATGTGCTTTTGAGGAGCAGTAACCAACTGCTCAGGTAACGGAGGAGGCCAGCTTCGGTGCCAGAAAGGAATAGCACCCAGAGATCAAAGGAATCAAAATGCAATTCCACCAGGCTGTCCTCAGCCAAGCCGTGCCTGAAGCCCAGGGCACCTGTCCACAGTGTTTGCTGCTGCTGCGTGTCCTGCCTACAGCTATTCTTCATGCCCGAAGCCTCCCTGCCCTCCTACCCTGAGCAGAGCCTTCTGAGAAGGAGTCTCAGGCAGTTGGGGGCCGTTGATGTTCCCCCGAAAATAGAGTTGCTCCCTGGGGCTCCCCGTAGAGGTTCTGGCCAGAACCAAGGTGGCCATTGAAGAGAGAGAAGGGTTCCTTCCTGGCTTCCCTCCCACTTCTGTCATGACCAACCACGGAAGCTTCCCAAGCTGCAGGTCCCTGTCTCAGTGTCTCTGTCCTGTGTGTGTCTCTCTCGCATCTCGGTCACAGGAGCCCGGGCTCCTCTCTTCTCTCACATCCCTCAGCTCAGTCACTGCCTAGTGCCAGAGCAAGCCCAACCGAGAGCCAACATAAATCCTGTTCATTTGAAGAAAATTCTCGATGCAAAAGATAGAAGCAATGTCGCTAAAAAGAAAGTTACCTGTTGTGATGTTTAAAGTAGTGATTAAATACACACCCGTGGGCTAATTCTGTGTCAGTATGTCACGTGACTATGAAATATAGCTCTTCTCTCAAGAGCCCTGAAGGAGGAGACATGTACTCAGTAGCACGTGAGGACCCATCGCGTGCAGAGCCTGACGGAGGGCTGTGAGATGAATGGGAGTCCCCGTGCCAGTGCTGCCTCCCAGCCAAGAGCTGTGTCTGTCGCTCCGCCGTGTCTTCCAAACGGGGCCGAGGAATCACCCATGTCACACTTTTTATGAGCTCCCGGAGAGCAGGCCCTGCCCCTCCCATGGTGCTCATGCGTCGTTTCTTTGTGCTGAGTGTGTAGCCGCTAATTGTCTCCCCTCTTGCCTTGTCCTCGTGCCCGTGCTTCTCTGCTTCTCCTGAATAGGTCCCCGAGGGTCTGTGTGCCAGCTCACCTACGCTCACCAGCCCTATGGAGTACCCATCTCCCGTAAACTCGCTGCACACCCCACCTCTCCACCGGCACAATGTCTTCAAGCGCCACAGCATGCGGGTAAGAGGGCTCTGCATGCTGGGTCCCAGCCCGGACGGAGGAGGCTGATGGAGGGGAGGTGCCTGGGACACCGGGAACCCCACAACCTCAGCTCAGGAGGTGCCCTCCATGCTTCCATGCACCGGTCAGGACACCAAAGGAGGGGCTCGGTGACTCTGTCTCTCTCTCCGTTGCAAACACATCGGAGGCTGGGGCCAGGCCAGGCTCTGCCCTGAGGACACCAGCTGGACCTGGACCTGCCCCGTCCATACTCTGGGGCTGTGGCAAATGATGCAAAAGCTCACCGGTCAGGACACCAAAGGAGGGGCTCGGTGACTCTCTCTCTCTCTCTCCGTTGCAAACACGTGGGAGGCTGGGGGCCAGGCCAGGCTCTGCCCCGAGGACACCAGCTGGACCTGGACCTGCCCCGTCCATGCTCTGGGGCTGTGGCAAATGATGCAAAAGCTCCCCGCCCCCTCCTGAGCCCTGGGTGTAGTGAGGAGTCTTGTGGGCAGAGGACAACCAAGCCCGTTGGTGCCAAAGGATAAGAGGTCCTGGAGGTTCTGTTCTGCTCGGCCCTTCCTGCCAGGTGGCCTTGGTTGTCAGTCTCTCTTCAGGCAAAGGAAAGGCTTCCTTGTGGCTTCCATTCCTGTTGCTTTTGCAAAAGTTGCTGGTGTTTGGGAAGGAGCTTGGGGGCTGGTGAGGGGCTACGACCCCCGCTCCAGTCACCTCTTTGTTGTAACTGCCACCATGAGGCCCTGAGTACCTCATGGGTTAGCGCCTGATTGTCAAGGCTTGTCCAAAAATAAATAAATAAAGGCACCTTCGCTTGCCCACTTGTCACTCATCACCACCCATTTCTCCTTCAATACGAATAGCCCCAGTGGTTGCCATACACAGTTAATATATTTTACTAAACTGGGTCCTGCTCTGTGACCAAACAGATCGAAGCCCTTATTATTTTAGCTCTAACTCTGTTTATATATGCATGACATTTCACGTTCAGTAGACGTGACTCTAAATTTTTTTTTTAGAAAAACTACATGATTGTTCCAATCGATTTAGAAAATGTAGGAAAGTACGTATGTCGATATGTTCTGTGCCATTATTTTTACTTTAGTAAAATTTTTTCATATGAGTAATATAACTTAGAACGCTAGGCATCAAGATCTATTGTGGAATACATTTCCCCATTTATAATTTAAACAATTTGTATCTTAGCACATACTTAACGATAATAAAACTGCATTCTGCGGTGTGCTCTATAATTTAAGCAGTATTCAGTTCCTCCACCCTCCTGCCCTTGACTCCTTATTCGTAATTAATTGAGTTTTAGTGAGTTCTGCTTTACAATGTGACCTTTTAGAAAGAAGCTGTTCTGCGCGCGTGAGGGGCGGCATTGCCTTTGTCCAACCCCTGCTTCCCCACGAGGGCTTTGTTCACTTCCATAAAGACAGGCTGTGCAGCAGGAAAAAAAAAGACCTTTTGTGTCAGGGGTTTAGAAGGACTCTCCATAAGGAAAGTCTGCCTAAAAGAACATAATGAACGTCTCTTAAAATAAACCAAAAGAGGTTAAAAATATAAACTCCATTTTATGGGTTACAACGGAAACACGGATAAAGCCTCATCCTGGTGGACTGCTGAAAAGGTATAATCGGCTCCCTGAAAAGCATCTGAAAGCATTTAACAGAAATGGGAGATGGTTTTCGCATAAAAAACAATTTTTCTACTATTGCCCGACTTACCTGGGAATCTGCGGGATGCCACACCAGAATGGCAGCAATCTCCCGATTGAAGTTTAAAATAACAATACAGTTCAATAAACCATACCTTGTGCAGGAACGCTTTGCAGGGAGCTGCCCTAGGTGCTGAAGGGAGGTCCCGGCGGTTCTGCCTTCAGTGAGCTGACAGTCGGCCTGAAGAAACAGGCCAGGTGCGCACCTACCTGTACTGCCAGCCAGAGAGCTGTGAGTGGCACACAGAGACACAGCAAAAGGTGCAGTGAGAGTTCAGAGAGGAGAACGGCTCTGTGAAGCTTCTTTGTGTTGCTGGGCCTGGAAGGGTGGGTCAGATTTGGACAGGAAGAAACTGGGATGAGGGGGCATGAGAGAGGCAGAGGTATCAGTAGGAGCCAAGACTGAGAGATGGGAAACCATAGGGGAAGTGCAGGAGCTGTTTGGCTAGACTGGAGGAAGAATGCATGCAGGGGTAGAAATAAGGGTGGGGCAGGGGGGCAAATTCTGGAATGTTCACAGCCTGTGGAGACATTTTAAAACACCACAAGGACCTGATTCCTTTTAAGAGTGACCAACAATGTATGTATTTAGTGGCTGAAAAGAATCTCTGAGGTACATTTCAGACAAGTAAACCCTAAAGAGATTCAATTTTTTAAAAAATCTCATTTTCTCCTTGAATTTGATTATGAAATGGGAAGACATAGGAACAAATCTTGGAATGTCTCTTAAAATGTTTTGTAAGATACCAATCAGGCCTGCGGCATGCGAGACATCAGAGTAGTAGGCGCTTTCTTATAGATTACAGGGTGTTTACTTGACTCTGCTAACTCCTCCTACCAGTATTATCTCTAGGGACACATTCGATCTGCAGTCCTCACATTTTTCTTATACCTGGGGGTTCCTAACTATATTCAAATGTTTGACACCTGTCTCCTTGCTTGTCGCTCTTTGTCAGTAGCCTGGGTAACTGTACATTGTGTTTGCAGGTGTTAACATTTAACTGGGAATATTTATAACCTTAACATTCTCTCCTTTGGAGCAGTGTCCTCTGAGAAATAAATCTTATTGATTTTTATTAATTCTATGATTATAAAATGCTCCTGTGTTCTGAAATTTGTTTTCTTAAAGTCTAACCCAGTAGCTCTCAATTGAGGCTGATTTTGCCACATTTGGTGATGCATGGGGGCATTTTTGTTACAACTGGGGAGGTGCTCTAGGGTGGAGTTGTGGCTAGGCATCCTACAACTTACCAGAAGTCCTCCCGTAGTAAAGAACTATCTGGCCCAAATGTCAATAGTGCTGAAGTTGGGAAAAATGGTCTAGCTATTGTTACTTAGCATTATACCATTGCTGCCCTCCCAGCACCCATCCCTATGCCTGCCACATAGAAGTTTCTTAATAAATAGTTGTTGAATAGAAAAATGAACAGAGAATATTTTACCAAGAAATTAAAGTTGTGGGAAGAAATATTGTTAAAAATTGAGAGCAGTAATTGGAGCTGAATGAGCACAGGAAAAACGTTCCAATATAACTAACTGTCTTATTATATTCAGTTCAGTGAGAAAAATATTTTTAGAGATTATGGCAGAGATTATGGCTTGCTAAAGTAGATAGAGAATGATTTTTAGCATTTTATGCAAGTGAGCTGAATGAGCACAGGAAAAACGTTCCAATATAACTGTCTTATTATATTCAAGTGTGTTTTAGAGAGTTCAGTGAGGAAAATATTTTTAGAGATTTGGCAGAGATTATGGCTTGCTTAAGTAGATAGAGAACAATTTTTAGCATTTTATGCAAGGGACTTGTATGTAAACTGGACCCTTCAAAGGAAAGGAGCTGAGGGGCCTGCTGGCCTGGATGTCGTTGGCAGGTCCTGCCCCTGGCAAAGCCATCCTGGGCTTGATGCAATAGCACTCAGGAGTCCAGGTGCAAGGTCTTCAGCAGAAAAGAAGTAACACCAAAATACTTTGAAGGGACTGGGCAGATGATTATATAAATGAACCCCGGGGAAGATTGAGAGTAAAGCAAGTAGAAAGAAAACACGCAATACCTTCTTTTTGGGAAAATAGGTAACACTATGAACAGGTCCAAAGTCTCCCAAATGAGTTAAAACAAGGGTTGGATTAATACAGCTAGGAGGTATGTATTGCATATCTCTACATTTATGTTTCTTTAAATTTTGTTCTTCACGTTATCTCTTAGCTTATGCATTTCTTTAACCTTTGGTTAAACAATCCAAACTATTATCTTGATAAAAAGTATGTTTTTACAAAAAGACTTGATCAATGGGTGCCTGGTCAGGAGCTCCTTCCCTCAGGCCCCGCCCCACGGTGGGGCTAAAGGCAGCCCAGTGCTCCTGGGAGCTTCCAGACCTGCCTCAGGGGTGCGTGGGTGGAGAGAAGTGCCCAGGACTTTCCAGGGAGCTGGCTTTCACTTCTAACTTTACTAAGTGACAGCGACCCTGAAAAATCCTGCTGGCCTGGATGTCGTTGGCAGGTCCTGCCCCTGGCAAAGGCCATCCTGGGCTTGATGCAATAGCACTCAGGGATCCAGGTGCAAGACGTGCAGCAGACAATAAGTAACACCAAAATACTTTGAAGGGACTGGGCAGATAATTATATAAATGAACCCTGGGGAAGATTGAGAGTAAAGCAAGTAAAAAGAAAACACGCAATACCTTCTTTTTGGGAAAATATAACACTATGAATAGGTCCAAAGTCTCCCAAATGAGTTAAAACAAGGGTTAGATTAATACAGCTAGGAGGTATGTATTGCATACCTCTACATTTATGTTTCTTTAAATTTTGTTCTTCACTTTATCTCTTAGCTTATGCATTTCTTTAACCGTTGGTTAAACAATCCAAACTATTATCTTGATAAAAAGTATGTTTTTACAAAAAGACTTGATCAATGGGTGCCTGGTCAGGAGCTCCTTCCCTCAGGCCCCGCCCCACGGTGGGGCTAAAGGCAGCCCAGTGCTCCTGGGAGCTTCCAGACCTGCCTCAGGGGTGCGTGGGTGGAGAGACGTGCCCAGGGCTTTCCAGGAGGCTGGCTTTCACTTCTAAATTTATAAGTGACAGCGACCCTGAAAAACACCAGCTGAGAAGAATAACACGAGGGCAGTAATTCGAAAATAAAATTGCCTTCACAGATCATGTAATCATTTGAATACAATGCATGTTAATGCGTGTTCCGGGTTTGGCATTCCATTGCAACACAGGCATGTGTGTGGCTGGGACTGACTGTGACCCAATAATAACTGCCTGCCTATATGGCTGTGAATTTAAAAGCAACCTTACAAAAAAAAAGAGCAGTGGTGAGGCCAAGTCTGTGGCTGCACAAGGTTCATCAGAGGACTGTCCGTCCTCTGGGTCTGGGTACTAGGCTCATTGTGTCCTCTCCTCTCCCCCCGCTGTCCTCCCAGGAGGAGGACTTCATCCGCCCCAGCAGCCGAGAAGAGGCCCAGCAGCTGTGGGAGGCTGAGCGGGCCAAGATGCGGCAGATCCTGGACAAGCAGCAGAAGCAGATGGTGGAAGATTACCAGTGGCTGCGGCGGGAGGAGAAGTCCTTGGTGAGCAGCCGCCGGGCCGGGCCATGGGGGGGGGGCAGTGCTGCTGGAGACAGTGTGGTAACAGCGCTTGCATGGAAGAGGTGTCCACACCATCATGTCCTTTTGTGTCTCCTCTGTCGCCCCAGCTGACCCGAGTGAGTGCCCCCCTGCACCCCCGGGGTTTCTAGTTCTGGAATTCTAATGCTTTGCTTTGCTTTGGTCCCCTCTGCAGGACCCCATGGTTCACATGAACGACAAGTCCCCGTTGGTAAGTCACTGGGAGAGGCCTCTGCTTAGAGTGAAGGCCTGGGAGGTGCTCATGGGCAGCAGGGTCCCAGCTCCAGGCCCGGGGCCCGCTCATCGCTTCCCTTCTGCCTCCCGCCTTGGGAGCGAGTCTCTTCTCCCTCCTCTGACCTCCACGAGGACCCCTTCCTGAACTCTCACTGGATCTACATCCACAGTCCCCCCAGCCTCTTAGGAAGGAGGGACACACCTCCAGGTCACTTTTGGTCAGGAGGTCCCCGGAGCCTGCCCCGCCCATGGCTATGATCTCTAAACCTCTAAATCAGTGGTTCTCAACCTTCCTAATGCCGAGACCCTTTCATACAGTTCCTCATGTTGTGGTGACCCCCAACCATAACATTATTTTCGTGGCTACTTCATAACTGTAATTTTGCTACTGTTATGAATTGTAATGTAAATATCTGATACGCAGGATGTATTTTCATTGTTCACGACGCACAGGTTGAGAACCGCTGCTCTAAATACAGCGGAGGGGGGGGGGGGCGGGGGGTGGGCAGTGCTGTTGAAGACAGTGTGGTAACAGCACTTGCATGGGAGAGGTGTCCACGCCATCATGTCCTTTTGTGTCTCCTCTGCCGCCCCAGCTGACCCGAGTGAGTGCCCCCCTGCACCCCCGGGGTTTCTAGTTCTGGAATTCTAAGTGCTTTGCTTTGGTTTTCTCCTCTGCAGGACCAAGGTAGAGAAAGTACAGAAGCTGCCAGAGGGGCCTTAAAGAGAAAACTGAAGAATCCATGAAAGTACCCAGAAGGGAAAGACTTTGAGGTTCTGGAGGCCCAGAGAATATATAACAGAGCAATCAACAACTTTGGGGCCCCCTTTCCCTTCTGCCCCACACTTCAGCCCCATGAAGATCAATAACAGCAGCTAGGAAGGGAGGGGGAAGAAAGAGGTATACCCCATCCCTTTCTACTCAGCCTTCCCCAACTGCTACTTCTGGACAAGCAGGCAGCCCACTTGCAACCAGCCCTGGTTGGAGTGGGGAAAATTTCTACCCCTAAATCAGTGGTTCTCAACCTTCCTAATGCCGCGACCCTTTAAAACAGTTCTTCATGTTGTGGTGACCCCCAACCATAAAATTATTTTCATTGCTACCTCATAACTGCAATTTTGCTACTGTTATGAATCGTAATGTAAATATCTGATACGCAGGATGTATTTTCATTGTTCACGACCCACAGGTTGAGAACCGTTGCTCTAAATACAGCGGAGGGGGGGCGGGGAACAGGTCAAGGCGGGAAGTGGGTGGTCCCCAGAGCCATGTTAGTGATGTGTTCGCTCTCCTTCCTTCCAGACCCCAGAGAAGGAGGCCGGCTACAGTGAGTATTGGTGCCCTTCCTCGTGGTGGGAGTTCCCACTTGACATCTCGTGTTGAGCCGCCGTCCTTGCTCGTTGCCCCTGTAGAGAGCAGCAGAGTGTCCTTGCAGTTTTAAGAAATGTCTGCCTTGCTTTTACTCAGAGTGTCAGAGAGGTTGGGTCTTAGAGTTGATATCCACCCTCCCATTCCGTCTGTCACCCATGTCCCCCTGCCCAGTGGGTCTCTCTCTGACCCGGGGTCCTTCGTCCTATTTCCAGTTCATCTCCTCACAGTTATTTGGAGGAGGTGATGGTTCTCTCTTCCTGCCCCGCAGTCATTCTGTAGGAGGCTCCTCGTTAGGAAAAGAAGGCAGTTCCACTGGCTCTCTCCAATGATGCTCATCTTCCCTGGGCCTGCGGGATGAAAGGGAGGATGAGGGTGGCCGAGCCCTCGGGTCTCCCCACAGGCCTCTGCTGAAGTGGGGGCGGGGGGAGGAGCCAGCAGCAGGACAGGCTCATCTTCATCATCCTAGACGGGTGGGGCTGATGGTGGTGAGGACGACAGTGACAGTTACGACGATGACAACAGTCACAGAGAACTACATACCATCCAAACACAGGCCCGAGTCACTGACAGATGTCAACTTGTATCATCTCACAGCAACGCTGAGATAAGACAAGTTATTATTATGCCCATTGTACAAAGGCCACGAAACCAAGGCACAGGCAGGTTAAGGAACTTACCCAAAGTCACACACCTAGTGATTAGCACAGCTCAGACGTGAGCCCCGGCAGTCTGGCTCCAAAAACCCTTCTGAGCAACCCCCTTATTTGACAGATGAAAATTAAGGCCCAGAGAGTGTAAGTGAGCCGCCCCGGGTCACACAGCCAGGTCTCGTGACTTCCGCTCCGGGGCGGGCTCTCCCAGCAGCTCCGCAGGGCTCGGTGTGTCTTTGCTTCTCACCACGGGGCATGAAGAGTGTGGCTCTTCTGCTGTTTCACTTCCCTGACTCCACAAATGCTCAAAGCGGAGCACCGGGGAATTCGCACACACCTACCCCGTTAGCTGCTGCGGCACCAGGCGGGGGACTCCGCAGCCACCTGCTGCCTTCACGGAGCAAAGCTTGTTCCTCGTGATTGTCGAGGCCAGAGTGTGTGCTGTTCTCAGGGCCGCCGCACAGGCTCGCAGGGGCTGGCGCACCCTCACAGTCACGCCATCTCTGCTGCGACTTGGCTTTTCCTCTCTGTAAGTGGACAACTGTACTTGTCCCGGACTCCAGGAGGGCCATCCTCTGGAACTACAGTTTCATTTCTCCAGATCCTCTGGTGGTAGAGGAGAGGGGAATGGCTTGGCTCTCCGCAGGTACAAAGGGAAGGGCCAGGGTGCTGAGAACTCTCCCTCCTTTTGCAGCGGAGTTCACGGGCCCCCCACAGAAGCCACCAAGGCTGGGTGCACAGGTATGTGTTGGCTCTGTCAAAGCTGGTAATGACTTTGAATCAGGGCTCCCCAAGCCTTAAGACGGCAAAGATTTCAGAGGCCCCCGGAAATATTCTAGTCCAGTGTCCTACTGATATAGCTGAGGCCCAGGGAGGGGAAGTGCCTTGAAAAAGCAAGGGGAAGACCAGTCTCCTGTCTCCTTCAGGTGTCGCCTCCGCAACCTGAAGGACAGCTCATGGGTCCTGCCCTGGGAGCAGGAGGTGGGGGCCCCTTCCTCCCTGGTCCACGCCCCCTTGGCGTTCAGCACCCACATTGTTCTTGCAGCAGCCTGGGCTGGGCGCTGCCTTTCCTCACTCGGGGGCAGTGGTTCTCAGCCGTGTCTGTCCATTAGAATCACCGAGGGGCTTTTGAACCCACCTACCTGCCCGCCCCACCGGCCTCCATGCCAGGTGATGGCTCAGTTGGCCTGGTGTGGAGCTGGCCACCAGGATTCTGTAAGGCTCCCGGCCGAGTCTAATGTGAGAACCACTGCCTGGAAGCAGAAGGGAGGGGTGCACCCCCAGGACAGGGCACTGCTATTTGGGGGAAGAGTCTTCTCAAACCGGGCAGGTGGCTGAGCCGGCACCTCGAGTGCCCGCCCAGGAAAGAACGGCAGCGTCCCCCTGACTCGAGACACCCCCACAGTCCATCCAGCCCACAGCCAACCTGGATCGGACCGACGACATGGTGTACAACAATGTCATGGATCTGGTGCAGGCTGTGCTGGACCTCAAGAATAAGCTCTGCCAGCTGCCCCCCGAGGCCTACGTGATGGTGGTGAAGGTGAGCGCCAGGGGCAGAACTGGGACCAGGGCCTTGGAGGCTGCTCATCCCAGCCCTGGGGGAGGGGCGAGGGCGGAGCTCCCCGGTCTGCCCCGCAGGTGTCTTACCCCGGGAAGAACCCCATTAGCTCAAGGTGGTCAGAGCCCACTTAGTCCCAGGAAGCCTGAGAAGGCAGCTGCCAATCAGGAGTGCTCTCCCAAGGGAAGCAAGGCATTCTCAACAAACAGAAGGTGACAGCCGCCCTGCCCTTTCTCTCCCAGAACGTGGGCCTGACCCTGCGGAAGCTGATCGGGAGCGTGGACAGTATCCTGCCTTCCTTGCCGGCGTCGTCACGGACGGAGGTGAGTGTCCTTGTCTCGGATAGTGCCTCGGGCTCCCCTTCGCCTCCCCCTGCCCCAGCTGTGGTTCACACCGGGGGGCGCACAAGGCCACCTGGGCAGCCTCACTTCTGCCTGCCAAGCCTGCAGCCGGGGCCCTGCACAGCGTGTCTGAGCCTGTTCCACGGGGGCGCTGAGTGGGCACCCGGGGCCCTGGCGGCTTCCTGGGGCCGGTTTCCCAGTTTAGGTCTCAGGTAGCTGCAGTGACATCTTAAAGTGTGAGGACACGAAGGAGGACACACCTTCCCTTTTGCCCCTCCTGCGGTCCTTGATCTAGTCCCCTCCCTACTAGAGTGAAGGTGAGCGTGCTATGGAAATAGCAGTGAAGGGTGCTTTTGTTGGCCATTGAATCTAATTTTCTCTATTTAAGTGAGAAACAATCACGGAAAACTGACATAGGAGGCTTGGTGCTCTGCATGGAGATGGGGCCTGTGTGGGCAGAATAATGGCTCCTCAAATCGCCCCCTGTCCTAGTCCCCAGAACCCGGGACCCCGTTACCTTCCATGGCAAAGGGGACTTTGCAGATGGGATAAGTTAAGGACCTTGAGGTGGGGAGATTGCACTGATTACAACGTAGTCACAGGGTCCATTTATGAGGGAGGCGGGCGCAGAGTTCTTGTGAGAGTCAGGGAAGGAGGGGTGACGACAGAAGCAGAGGTGGAAGTGATTTCAAATTTGGCTGGAAGGAGGCACAGGCCAAGGGGGACAGGCAGGGGCAGAGTCTCTCCGGAGCCTGCAGGAGCACGGCCCGAGGCCCGGGAACCTCGGCTTTAGCCCTGTAGGACCTGGTCCAGACTCCCACCCTCCGGAACGGTGGGACGATAGTCTAGTCCAGTGGTTCTCAACCTTCCTAATGCCGCGACCCTTTAATACAGTTCCTCATGTTGTGGTGGCCCCCAACCATAAAATTATTTTCGTTGCTACTTCATAACTGTAATTTTGCTACTGTTATGAATCATAATGTAAATATCTGATATGCAGGATGTATTTTCGTTGTTACAAATTGAACATAATTAAAGCATAGTGACTAATCACAAAAACAATATGTAATTATATATGTGTTTTCCGATGGTCTTAGGCGACCCCTGTGAAAGGGTCGTTCCACCCCCAAAGGGGTCGCGACCCACAGGTTGAGAACCCCTGGTCTAGTCTGTGTTGCTTTAAGCCACCAGGGTTGCGGTACTCCATCACCGCAGCCATAGGAAGCGCAGTCAGTGCTCTGACATTTGTCTGCCTGGAAACCAGATGTAGACCCTGAGGAAGCCCACGCCCCTGCCGGGCTGCGGTTTGATGTGGCCTCTCCCTGTGGTCAGTGACGTGGCACAGGTGACCACCGGAGCCCCCAGTCTGTGCTGCTCAAGACAGCAATGTGGGGGCGGGGGGTTCGCAGCCTCCCTCTGGGTGGCAGCAGCAGCCCACAGAGGAGCGGGCCGGGCTGTGCGGTCTGACAGGAGAGCGCCTTGCCCTGGGCACGATGACCCAGTCACTCATCTCACCCGATAAACACTTGAGTGCCGAGCTTGTGCTCAGAACTGTGCTAAGCACCGGGCACATGTCCGTAAACAAACCCTACAGCTCCATCCACAGGCCCAGAGCTCTGGATTTGATGACAGGCAGCTCACAAATGGATAAATGGACTTGACCTCAATCATCGGCTCGAACGTTGGGCCAGCACAAGAGGATGCTGTGATAAGAGGAGGGCCTGTGGGGTTGGATCAGACGGGGCTGGCATGGGGTGGGCTGGGGTCTAGGGTGTCTACAATGTCAGTCCTTGGTGATTGGGCTCCGGCCCGTACAGGGCCTTGCTCGGCCCCAGCCTGGGTCTGACTTGTTTGAGCAGCCTCCACCGTCCTGGTCCCAGTTCTGCCCCTGGCGCTCACCTTCACCACCATCACGTAGGCCTCGGGGGGCAGCTGGCAACACCCAGGTGCACACGTGCGTGGCTTAGGCTCCCAGCCTCTCCTGTGCACTCCTCCCACAGATTGAAGGGACCCAGAAACTGCTCAACAAGGACCTGGCGGAGCTCATCAATAAGATGCGACTGGCCCAGCAAAACGCCGTGACCTCCCTGAGCGAGGAGTGCAAGCGGCAGATGCTCACGGCCTCCCACACCCTGGCCGTGGACGCCAAGAACCTGCTCGATGCCGTGGACCAGGCCAAGATTCTGGCCAACCTGGCTCACCCGCCCGCAGAGTGACGGAGGGGGGGCCCCCCGCGTCTTCGCCCCGCCTGTCGTGTACCTCCCTTGCCCCCGGCCCTGCCCTGCCTTCGGCCACGTGGGTCTTCTCAGGGGGAAGGCCGAGAGGAGTCCTTCCCTTGCCACTTTGCACGACCCCCTCTCCCCACCCGACACCCAGACTGTGCTGCTCAGGCTGCAGCTGGACAGAGGGGACTCAGGGCTGTAGAAGCCAGGGGGTGACTACGAGGGCTCAGAGGGAGCACAGCTGCCACTGGCCACTCCCTTCTCCTACCTGCCCGGCCTGCTGGGGGTCCCACTGATGCCCCTAGTGGCCATGATGGCTTTATGCATGGACATAGCAGGCCATGTGGGAAACCAAGCTATTCCTGCTTCCTCTTCTGCCCACGGAAGTCCCCCCGCCCCAGCAGATGCTCACGGCCTCCCACACCCTGGCCGTGGACGCCAAGAACCTGCTCGATGCCGTGGACCAGGCCAAGATTCTGGCCAACCTGGCTCACCCGCCTGCAGAGTGACGGAGGGTGGGCCACCCGCCTGCGTCTTCGCCCCGCCTGTCGTGTACCTCCCTTGCCCCCGGCCCTGCCCTGCCTTCGGCCACGTGGGTCTTCTCAGGGGGAAGGCCGAGAGGAGTCCTTCCCTTGCCACTTTGCACGACCCCCTCTCCCCACCCGACACCCAGACTGTGCTGCTCAGGCTGCAGCTGGACAGAGGGGACTCAGGGCTGTAGAAGCCAGGGGGTGACTACGAGGGCTCAGAGGGAGCACAGCTGCCACTGGCCACTCCCTTCTCCTACCTGCCGGGCCTGCTGGGGGTCCCACTGATGCCCCTAGTGGCCATGATGGCTTTATGCATGGACATAGCAGGCCATGTGGGAAACCAAGCTATTCCTGCTTCCTCTTCTGCCCACGGAAGTCCCCCCCGATGCAGAGGGGCCCGAGAGGGGCTTTCTTTTGCGGAGTGGATGGTCGGTGAGATGAGGGATGGACCTGGCTTTCTTGTACAGTGTATATTGGAATTTATTTAATGTGAGTCTGGTCTGGACGGACAGCCATGCACCCCCGGAGGGGGGGCCTGGGACACAGTCCAGCAACAAGCTAGTGGGAGGCTGGGCACAGGACGCTGTGTGGCCAACATGCCAAGTGTCGAGGAGAAGGGGAGTGGAGGCCAAACAGGACTTGGACCACAATCCACTCTCTTCCTCACGCCCACTTTTCTCTTTCTTTCCTTATTTTGCCTCCTCCTCCTTCCTTCCTCTTTTCTTATTCCTCCCTCTCTTTCCTCTTCCTCACCAGCTTCCTCCCTCCTCCTCCCTCGTGTTTGTGCAGAACACCCTTTACGTTCTTTCTATTTGACTTGTGGATGAATTAAATTGTACTATTTGCTTTGTGGTTTGATTGCTTTGTTGGTTTGACCTGCTCTCAGTGGGGAAACACAGACCTCAAACCACAGCCCTCCCTCGAAGACAGGGATTGTGCTCAGTTGGGCAGAGATCAGGGGCTGATGCCTGGGCTCATCAGAGGGGCGCCCGGTGACACCCAGGCAGGGGGGTCAGACATGAGCCCCAGCCCCTGTGCCCCTGCACCTGACCAAAGGGACATTTCCCAGGGGGGACCCAGGGCAGCTCCCACACAGGCACATGAGGAATGGCACTCTCGCAGCGGGCATCCCCACAACCAGGGCTCTGGGGGAGGTTCTGGGGGTCCTGGGGATGCTGACACGGGGTCCCACAGCTCGATGAACAGCGGCTTCCATTTTATTTGATCGCTTTATTCACATGCAAGATGGATGGGAGACGGACTAACGTAAGGGAACATCACGGCACCAGGAGAGCCAGGCTGGGAGAGCCAGGAGGGAGGGGAGGCGGGGCTGTGTGCATTGAAGTGGGGGAGGGGAGGGTGAGGGGGGGTGTCAGAAATGAGAATGGGCCACCGAGTGGGGGTCTTGGGAGAGAACTGAGGGGCAGAGGCTGGGCCCGAGGTGTCTTGGGTTTCCACGTGGTCTGTCAGGGGGAGGCGAGGGGGGACTTCGGAAGGAGAGGACCCCAAAGGCCGAAGGCAGGGGTGGGGGTGGGGCCAGGCAAAGAGGAACAGAACACGTGTGCCCCCCATGTGCCTCCCCTCTTCCCAATGATGCCTCCTAACACTCAGTTCCTGACACTCGGCCCTCCTGACACTCAGTGTCTGCTCAGCTCTCTGCCTGGGGTCCCCACACCGACCCAAGAACCCAGTGCCCACATCTTTTGGCTGCTGGGGAAGTGGGTCTGGATGGGGCAGTGGTGGGGCCTGACCACCGCAGCTAGGGCCATGGACTGCTGGATTCCAAGGTTCGAGAACAGACTGCACAGGGCAGTTCAGAGCTGGTCAGACACACCGTGGGGCTTTGGGAAGGATGGGGAGGGCATGCTGGGCAGGGAAGGGGTCCTGGTCCTGCGTGTTTGCATTTACACAGCAGTCTCGGGTTCGAAGTAACCCACTCACTCTCCTCAGCCCCTTCTCAGTGCCGACCAATCACCGCTTGCCCTGTGGAGGGAGGGAGGGAGCAAGCTGTAGGCTTGATGTGGCTGGAATGGCTCGGTTTGTCCACTTACACAGCAGTCTCGGGTTCGAAGTAACCCACTCACTCCCCTCAGCCCCTCCAGAGTGCCGACCAACCACCGCTTGCCCTGTGGAGGGAGGGAGGGAGGGAGCAAGCTGTAGGCTTGATGTGCTCGAGTGGCTCGGGATGGCCTTGTGGTTTGTCCACACGAGTTGAAAGGCAGATGGTGCCCCTGTAGACAGGGACTCTCAACCTGCTGGGGCAGCTGGTGCTGAGCCGGTTTCCGGGGGATGGGGTGGAGGAGAAGGCTAAAGGCGAGGGCATGTCTCAGGGCTCACCGGAGCTGGGTGGGCTGGCCCAGTACCGGCATCCAACCATGCACCCTCCTCCCTTTGCCGAGGGTCGCCCTGCATTTCCACTCCCCTGCCCTGCCTCCTCTCCTCCCCTTCCGGAAAGCCTTCGCCTCTACTGTCAGGTCTGCGGTCTCAGACTCTGAACCCCTTTCTCTATCTGGTTCAGACGCCCCAACCCACCTTCCCAACCGCCAGCCACTCTCCCCACACTGGAACCAACCCCAGCCCGGCTGCCCCGACACTTCAGGCTCATTCCAGAATCCAAAACGCTGCTCACAGCCCGTGTGCCCCCCGGGGCGCCTTCTCCCTCTCTTCCCAATGACGCCTCCTTTGAGGTCTGTGTTCTGTTCCTCTTCGCCTGGCCCCACCCCCACCCCTGCCATCGGCTCCCCCTGCTCGGCCCTCCTGTCACTCAGTGTCTGTAGAGCTCCTTCGGGGACTCTCCTGCGCTTCACATGGTCAGCACCTCGGCATCACCTTCTGCAGAGCAGCTGCCTCCATTCCTGCTCCTCCACATCCCAACGGGGCTCTGGGCCCAGGAGCTTCTCCGCACAGAGTGTACCTGCCGGGTGAGTGGGGCCAGGAAGTCTTCGATGGCGGGGCCAGCGTCCGGACGCCACGGAGAGGCACCGGCAGTCACGGGGTGTGGACCCCAAAGGTGGACTCTAGAGGCAGCAGCAAACACGGCAGCAGGGCCACCTTCGGGCGGAAGCCAGGGGTGTGAAGTCAGATCATTCCAGCCAGGAGCGGGGGGAGAAAGAGTCCCACGGTCCCCAGGATGCAGACGATGATGAACAGCCAGAGGAAGATCCTGTCAATGACCATGGCCACGTACTTCCAGTCTTCCTTCACCTGCAGGGGGGGTGCACTCAGTGACAGGCCCCAGCCTTGGAAAGGGGTGGGTCTCTCTCAGGCCCAGCCCCTGTAAAAAAACAGCACCGGGGCCAGGGGGCCCTCACTGAGACCTTGAGAAGCTAAAATGGGGGCAAGTGTGGAGTAGGGTTGTCTCAAGACTCAAGCAATATTTCCCTAAGTGATTCCCGCCCTGTCCTGCCCTTGACATAGCCCAGAGCTCTCCCGAGGCTCCCAAGGCCCAGGTGAGAGGCTGGAGGGGACAAGCAGGTTCTGGGCCCACCCAGGGGCCGACAGTGGTTTAAACACAACACCTGGTACAAATGGGGAAGACTCGCTGCCCCAATTTGCTCCTGCGGCCCCCACTCACCCACCCACCCAGGAGGTGGAGAGGGGGAGGGGAGGGGAGGTGCCGCCCAGGGAAGGTTGGGGGAGTAGGGGGTGGAGGAGTGGGGGGCTTTGTGGAATTTGGGCTCACAGCGCAGGTGAGTGGGTCTGAACTCCTAGCTGCTCCCAGATTAGATCATGATGAATGTTTCTTATCGACTCCACAAGGCCACCCAATGATAGCCTCCCGGCCTTTCACCCTTCCCTGGGTTGTTAAGAAGAGTTGTGTGATCCTGGGCAGTGGCCGGCTCACCGATAATGCCGGACATGGCAGAGGCCAGGGGGGCGGGGAGCCCACCTGGTGAACAGTGAAGCTCACAAAATGCCCAGGAGGAGGGAGACATCGGGACAAAGGAGGAAGGCAGCAGCCTGACGTATGGTCTCTCTGGATGGTACTCCCTCTGCTCTCCCTCCCCCACCCCCACGGGGTAATGGTGAGAAATGGCGCAGTGGCCTGAGAAGCTCTGCACCTGCAATCCCTCCCTCCATCTCGCTGTCTCCCAGTCAGGCTTCGTCTGCCACCTGCCAATTCATGTCTTAAGAGCTGCCAACTAGACATTCTCCATCACTATTTCTACTCCCGAGGCCATGACTGCGGGAGGTGGGTCCTCTCATGAAGGAGACTGGTTTGCCCACCCAACACCCTGGGGTAAGGTGATGCCCTTCTGGGCTGATAGCGTCACCCAGGGGAGGGGCCCAGCCCCAACTCACCGAAGAGTCAGCGTCCTCAGACCGCAGGTGCTCAGCAATATAGTGCACGCCTTCCAGTGCCTTCTGCATGCGAAGTGACAGCAGGAACCCGCCCTTCTGCAAGGGGGCCTTCGCCTTGGGACCGGAGAGCCTTTGGTGCAGACCACCATGGCTGTAGAGGACACCCGTGGAGGGGGATGGCACCCATCTGTCCTCCTCCTCCTCCTCCTCCTCCTCTTCCTCCTCCTCCCTCTCCTGAGCATCCATGTTGGTCTCCAGCCAGTAATAGGGGGGGTCGAGCTTCAGATCTGGGGAGCCATGGAGCTCCAAGGGTGGCAGAGGCCGTTTCATCAGTAGCCACCGGGACACACGGCTGAGAAAGGCCCCCCGCACCCAGCGGGGCATATTGTGGGTGCGGGGGGAGCGGTGGTGGACATTGAGGACGAAGACCGTGATGACGATGGACAGGGTGACGAAGATCATGGTGAAGAGCAGGTATTCGCCGATGAGCGGGATGACCAGGGAGGTGGAGGGGATGATCTCGGTGATGAGCAGGAGGAAGACCGTGAGCGAGAGCAGCACGGAAATGCACAGGGTGATCTTTTCCCCGCAGTCGGAGGGCAGGTAGAAGACCAGCACGGTCAGGAAGGAGATGAGCAGGCAGGGGATGATGAGGTTGATGGTGTAGAAGAGGGGCAGGCGCCGGATGACAAAGTAGTAGGTGACGTCGGGGTAGATCTCGGCGCAGCAGTCGTACTTCTTGGTGTTGTAGGTGCCCGTGGCGTTGACGATGGCCCACTCGCCACTCTCCCAGTAGTCCTTCAGGTCCACCGTCTGCTCCATCGGCTGCAGGTCGATCTTGGCCTTGTCATACGACCAGGAGCCGAACTTCATCTTGCAGTTCTGCTGGTCGAAGGGGAAGAAGGTGACGTCGATGCTGCAGGAGCTCTTGTAGATGGCCGGGGGCACCCAGTGCACGGTGCCCGTGGAGAAGAGGTGGGCCTTGGTCATGTGGTTCACCACAAACTCCCCATCGGCACTGAGGAGAAGAGAGGAGTTGGAGGGCCTGGCATACCCCACCTGCCCAAACCAGGCTCCAGCAGGGGGACCCTGACCACAAAGCCAGACTTGACCAAGTTATTGGGTTTTAAGCCAGTGTGTGAGACTCCCCAAGCACATGGCCATTTATAGCTACTGCTATAAATGTCTTTTTAAGCACCATTTTTTTTACATTACAAAGCAGAAATATTGAAGAATATAAAATTCCAAGAATGTCAAAAACAGCCACTATTCACATTCTGATGTTATATCCTATATAATAAAGAGCTAGTTTGCTAATTAGACTGAACAGCAGAATGACTGTCCAGATGAAGCCGGGGCTGTGAGGGGCTGCGAGGGCCTACTCTTGCATGAATTTTGTGCATCGGGCCTCTAATATATATATATATTTGATTGCCCTATAGATCATATATATATTATGTGTTTATGGGGTAGTGTAGCTTGATTTTTCTGTTTGTATTTATTTACTAGTTTAAAGTGATTACTTATGAGTGCATTTTCTCCCCCCAGCAAATGGTAAGGCCCTCCACTGGGGGTCACGTCTTGTCCACCTGGGGTCCTTAGTACCTTGCTGAGAAGAGACCCAACATCTTTGCTAGTAAAGGAAGGTAATGCCTTGATGCCATCCATTTACTGTGCATTTCTGAGCCAGCCTCATCCACTAGAGGGACACAGTGTGAGACTTAGCCTGCCCTGAAGGAAGCAGGAGGAAATAAGACACAGCCCCAAACACCCACCACCCAAGGGAAGCAATCTGACAGCAGCGCTCTGAGGGCTGTCTGAGCTCTCCTTAAGAACTGTGGGGGGGACTCGCTTCTGGCTGGAGCTAGCACTTCTGGCTGGAGCAAGCACTTCTGGCTGGAGTGAGCAGGGTCACCATGAAAACCATCTGGGATGCTAAGGACTTTGCTTCTGACTTGTGCCAGGAGCACAGGAAGCTGAAAGTAGGTGGATCTTGGCTTCAGGGCACAGAGATATGGGGTGAGGTGCCCGTGATGTGGGGAGATGAGGTGGAGAAGGTCCCAGCAGAGCATCCTCCAGAACAAAGAACAGGAGGGGAAGCACAAAATTCACAGGGTGTGCCTGGATTAGAGGGGCAGGGCCTGCTGCGTCATGGAGCTAGGCATCTAAGGGCCACAGGGGTTCTGGGCACACTGGAATTGGGTGCCTGAACCCCTGATTCCCTCTAGGAGGTGATGCAGTGTTCTTCTCCCTAGTCCTCCATAATAAAAGCATAGTATGCAAATTATTCCCTCCACCGGGAGTTCGACCAGGGGGCAGGTAGAAGGGAGAGCGTACCTTGCTGGCAGCCAGCAGCCACTAGGTACCCTACCAATGCATGAATTTTGTGCACTGGGCCTTTAGTCTTTAATAATTCTCAAGGTCAATCCTAAAGGCAGGAGAACCAGAACATGCAGGAAGAGACTTCTTTCCCATGGAGTCATTCCAAGCTAGAGATTAGAAAACGGGAACCTTTTAAAGAAAATGCTGGCCCAGCCAGTGGCGTGGCTCAGTGGTTGAATGTTGCCTATGAACCAAGAGGTCACAGTCCGATTCCCTGTCAGGGCACATACCGGGATTGCAGGCTTGAGCCAATAGTGTGGGGCATGCAGAAGACAGCTGATCAATTATTCTCTCTCATCATTGATATTTCTATCTCTCTTTCCCTTCCTGTCTGAAATCAATAAAAAAAATATTTTTAAAGAAAACGCTGGAAACGTTGAAAGAGAATCCCAGATCGGGCAAAAGTTAAAAAAAAATTTTTTAAAGGCATTGTGTCATCACACATAACCACCACTAGATGGCCACATGCGCCCAGTTTTGAGGAAGGAGAGCGATGTCTTTTGGATCTTCCTGTAAACCTGGAATGGGGTGATAGGGTGGAGGAGATCCTTCTTCAAATGTAAGAATTTGGTTTGCAGTTTTGTCCTGTCGTAAGAATTACCTGTTACATTCAAATAACACTGGTCAAAGCCGGACTGGCCATCCTAAAACTCCAGGGCATCTGGGATGCTAAGGACTTTGCTTCTGACTTGTGCCAGGAGCACAGGAAGCTGAAAGTAGGTGGATCTTGGCTTCAGGGCACAGAGATATGGGGTGAGGTGCCCGTGATTCCGGTGGCAGCAGCAGGCCCTGGGCACCTGCGGTGTTGACCTCCCAGTAACCCATGCTGACAGTTTACAGAAATGGCTCCACTGAGAGGGAACCCTTGTGGTTCCCCCTCTGACCCAGCCGGAGGCACCCAAACTCCAAAAGTCTATCTCTTCCCTTTGTCTTGTTGTTTTAAAAAACGGCTTTTCCAAATTTGGGTCAAATGAATCGGGAAATGCTGGGCTGAATTGGTTTCCTGGCTGCACAGCTTCTAACACTGAAATGCTATTGTGTAGTGACATTTCCCAGAGGACCAGGAGGGTCAATGGCTGCAGTGTTATCCAGAATTATTTGACCACAGGACCATTTTTCATGTCTACTCATATCCCCAGGATTTCCTTAGAGCCCCACTTTAGACAACATTTCAGATGAACATAATGCCAAATACCTTTTAACTTTAAACGCTAGACTTCTAAATGAAGAACTACCTGCGGGCAAACACCATTTCTCCTTCCCCTCCTCTGTTGCCTGGCTCTCTAGAGACCATCCTGCCTTTTATTGGCTTCTAGTCATTATGCTCAGAGACTGGTCCTTTTTGGTCTTGAATACAAGGCAACTATATAAGTGATACGATTTTTTAAAATACCCATGCCAAGTGAGCTGCTGCCTTTGAGGGTGGGTACCCCAGCCGCTGCCTACCTGTTCTGGCAACACTGCCATCCTGCAAAATTCCAGCCTTAGGCATTGTTTTCACAGCCCGCACCAGCCACGCTTTTCAAATAATAGTATTGGAAAATCTGTATCCCACCCGCACAGCACCAAGCACTGATACATAACAGGTGCTCAATAAATTCGGGTGTATGGGGAAGAGAACAAAATGAAAGAAATAAAGGCATCGAGAGAAAAGGTGGGAGTAGGAGGTAGTAATAGCAGAACAGGACTTCAGAGAAAGACATAGAGGTGAGACACAAGGGGGCGCGCTGCCCAAGTCCAACCCAGAAACTCCTCCCGGGGG
>NW_005358901.1:369536-375004 GCF_000412655.1 Myotis brandtii | reverse complement strand
AAAAAAAAAAAAGCAATGAGAATCATACTATTACATGGGACAGCAAGCACTGTGCTGGAGTGGGGGTGGAAATCCAGTCTGCCACCTATTTTTATAAATAAAGTTTTATTGGAACACAGCCACAGTCATTTGTCTGCATACTGCCCATGGTCATTTTCACCACACCGGCAATGCTGAAAGACCTTGAGCCCTGCAAGCCTGCATTATTTACCATGTGTTCTTGTATAGAAGAATTTGCTGACTTCCATCAACATGAGTACTTAACATGCTTGACTCCATTTAATCATCACAACTCTTATGCTATGTGTTATTAACTCCATTTTTCAGACTGAGGTTGGTTACATAAAAATTTTAAAAAGTGTCTGGATTTGACCCAAAGGCGCTGCTTTTTCTTTATACCTGTGAGCTGAGACTTGTGACCAACCTCTAAGTCAGTGGTTCCCAAACTTATTTGGCCTACCTCCCCCTTTCCAGAAAAAAATATTACTCAGCCACTGGAAATTAATTTTTTTAAAATTTTAATAGCAGTTACTCATCGCCCCCAAATGCACCTGTGGCCATCACCACCCCCCTGGATCGCTGCAGCGCCCACCGGCGGGCGGTAGCGCCCACTTTGGGAATCACTGCTCTAGGAGATGACGCAGTGTTCTGCTCCCTAGTCCTCCATAATAAAAGCGTAGTATGCAAATTATTCCCTCCACCGGGAGTTCGACCAGGGGGCAGGTAGAAGGGAGGGAGTACCCTGCTGGCAGCCAGCAGCCACTAGGGACCCTACCAATGCATGAATTTTGTGCACTGGGCCTTTAGTCTTTAATAATTCTCAAGGTCAATCCTAAAGGCAGGAGAACCAGAACATGCAGGAAGAGACTTCTTTCCCATGGAGTCGTTCCAAGCTAGAGATTAGAAAATGGGAACCTTTTAAAGAAAACGCTGGCCCAGCCAGTGGCATGGCTCAGTGGCTGAATGTTGCCTATGAACCAGGAGGTCACAGTTCGATTCCCTGTCAGGTCACATACCGGGGTTGCAGGCTTGAGCCAATAGTGTGGGGTGTGCAGGAGACAGCTGATCAATTATTCTCTCTCATCATTGATATTTCTATCTCTCTGTCCCTTCCTCTCTGAAATCAATAAAAAAAATGTATTTTTAAAGAAAACGCTGGAAACTTTGAAAGAGAATCCCAGATCAGGCAAAAGTTAAAAAAATTTTTTAAAGGCATTGTGTCATCACACATAACCACCACTAGATGGCCACATGCGCCCTGTTTTGAGGAAGGAGAGTGTGATGTCTTGGATCTTCCTGTAAACCTGGAATGGGGTGATGGGGTGGAGGAGATCCTTCTTCAAATATAAGAATTTGGTTTGCAGTTTTGTCCTGTCGTAAGAATTACCTGTTACATTCAAGTAACACTGGCCAAAGCCTGACTGGCCATCCTACAACTCCAGGGCATCTGGGATGCTAAGGACTTTGCTTCTGACTTGTGCCAGAAGCACAGGAAGCTGAAAGTAGGTGGATCTTGGCTTCAAGGCACAGAGATATGGGGTGAGGTGTGTGGGGTGAGGGGGGTGGGGGGCTCCCAGGGGCCCTCCCAAGACCCCAGCGGCTTCCTACTTGTTGTAGAGGACAATGTCCGGGATCCAGATCATCTCCGAAGGGACTCGGAGGGATGTGATGTTGCCGAACTCGGCCGGGTTCCAGCGCAGCTTGTGGTCGCTCCACTCCTGTGCGTGGGGAGGGGAGTCAGGGCGCCTGGTGCTGCCGGGGAGGGGGTCTCGGGGCAAACACGGGGCAGCCCGGGGACGCCCCAGCAGCCGGATTCAGGAGCTCTGACCAGAGCTCGTCACCCAGCCCCACGGAGCAGGCAGGGCTCGGGGCTGGGAGTCAGGAGTCTGGTCGGACTTGGCCAATCTCTCGCTTTGCCCCAGCTCTCATGTCCAGAGTCCGGGGCACATAAGTCACCCTAATCCCGCTTCTAGGCGTCTTCGTTCTGCTACGCCCTAGCGGGACGACTTAGTGGATGGGGTGGGGAGGACCTCACTCATTTGCAGTAACATTTGTTAATGCATCACAATTTACAGTTTTTTGCACCCGGGCAGGGAATGCCAAAAGGTGGGAGTGTTTCTCCATTTCACAGATAAGGCAACTGAGGAGCAGAGAAGTAAAAATCTGCCAGAATATACAGCTAAGAAAGGGGAGTTCAAACTGTGCGCCAGAGCGCCCCCTAGGAGTCCCAGCAGGCCTTACACCAGCCGGTCCAAGTGCACCTGTTTTTCTCCCCCCAACCAGGTGAGTATTATTCACTCTCTGAAGTCTCCTCTATGGCCCTGTCACACATGGTAATTACAGGTGGCTGTGCGTGTTTATTGATGTAATGACCCTGGAAGGTCCAGGAAGCCAATGACAACACCTGCATTGCTAACACCCGGCCCCTGGTAGATGCTCAATAAACGAATATCCCAGCAATGAAAACACTCCCAAGTGGTAGGGTCCTATTTCCGGGAGGGTTTCCCGTGTCCCTTCTGGACCTAAAAGGAACAACCACTCCCAACAGAGAATGACTGGCATGGACACGCAAGCCTGTCCTTCGCCTCACGGGGGCTTATCATAATTAAAATAATAACCGCTACCATCTAGAAAGGCAACTTTGCTGGCAGCACCCGGGCTTGCATCCTGTCTCCCGGTCCACGGGCCGTTTTGCTTTCGTGCATTTGCACTAGAACAGCGCAGTGTTGAAAAGGGCCCCCTGCATGATGCCGTTTCCCCTCCAGGAATAGTCGTGTAATGTGTACACAAATGCATGACCCTGGGGAGGGACCCGGGGAGGAGAGGAAGCTGGCCGGCAGAGGAAAAGCATTGCCCTGCTCCTGCCTTCCCCGGAGGGGCCCTCACCTGCTTGAGCCAGACGTTGGTGGTCATCATCTGGTTCTTCTCATCCTGGCCGGGAGGCAGCGGGAGAGAGGAGAAGAGAAGTTAGAGCTGCAGAACCAGCCCCAGAAGACAGCCCACCCCCTCTCCAGAAGGCTGTCTTACATGATACAGCAAGCTCAGCCGGGCCAACACCCCTCCCGACACTGTACCCCTTACGCAGACTCTTCAGGACCACACAGGCCACTTGTGTCTTCTGGGCTTGTGTCCAGTGGAATGAGCAAACCCACTGCTAACTCAGTGTCCTCCCAGGAGGGGCCCCCGGGCTGGGAGGAAGGGGAGCTCTGATGAGATGGGCTGGGGGTGCAGAGGGACAGGTGGGGCCCTCACCTGCTTGAGCCAGACGTTGGTGGTCATCATCTGGTTCTTCTCATCCTGGCCGGGAGGCAGCGGGAGAGAGGAGAAGAGAAGTTAGAGCGGCAGAACCAGCCCCAGAAGATAGGGGGGCCTGGGGCAGGCTGACTCCAGCCCCTCCCTCTCCAGAAGGCCGTCTTACATGATACAGCAAGCCCCGCCCGGCCAGCACCCCTCCCGACACTGTACCCCTTACGCAGACTCTTCAGGACCACACAGGCCACTTGGGTCCTCTGGGCTTGTGTCCAGCGGAATGAGACAAGCATCTAGAAACCCACTGCTGACTCAGTGTCCTCCCAGGAGGGGCCCCAGGGCTGGGAGGAAGGGAAGCTCTGATGAGGTGGGCTGGGGGTGCAGAGGGACAGGCGCTGGAGCTGAGGAGGGAGGGACGACCCCAGCAAAGGGGCCTGTGCTCTGGGGGCTGATCCCTAGGGCTCAAAGGGCGGTGGGACTGGCATACCACATCGATGAGCTGGGCTATGGACAGCCCGAAACGCACGATGACCACGTCCGAGGTGTGGGGCACTGGCCGTGCCCAGCGGTTGTAAGCCCTGAAGAGGTGTTTGAAGAGGCGATCCTCGGCTTGGGTGTGGGGGGCTCGCGGCGCCGACGCTGTGGGACAGGAAGGAAGAGTGGGGTCTCCAGGAGTCCATGGTGGTGGGTGCCCAGCTCCCTCCCATCAAATCAGAGCCACTCAGCCTCACTGAGCCTCAGCTTCCCCATCTGTAAAGTGGGGACGCTCTCCAGAACCTATCTCACAACACTATTGAGGATTGAATAGGGTCGTGTGTGTGCGAACTTAACAACCAGCACATGGTTGGAACTCAAGAAATGTCAGTTGCTCTTTGTTCTCTACGAAGGCATGGAAATGAGTGTTGAGGAGGGGTGTCAAGGCGGAGGAGTGAAGAAGAAGTCAGACCTAGAGAAGAGATTCAGCCCAGAACTGAGGAGCTAGGGAAAAGTGTCCCAGACTTGTCTGATGGGACGCTCCGTGTCTGTTCTGCGAACAGCTTCACCTCTTAGGGTTCTGCTGCCTGAGCAAGTGGAGGCTAAAACCCAGAGAAGCGCATCAATAGCAGCAGTCGCCATGCATTGAGCGTGACTGTGTTCCAGGTGCTAGTCACAACCTCTCATTTCACGGGATCCTTACAACCGACCTGGGAGGTTCACAGCGCGATTGGCACTTACAGATGAGGGACACTGGAGCCGGGGGAGGTTCCGGGTGCCGCAGCTGCCAGTGTCTGACCTGTGCGCGCCCTGCCCCTCACTGTGGACCGAGCTACTTGAAGACCCCTGCAGACTTGCCATGAGCCCACCCAGGAGTTTCCTCCACAGCCTGTGAGCTTGCAGGTGTGACATGATGTCCTAGTGATGACACTTACTCACCTGCTGGGGTCAGAAGGAGCCACCACAGGCCAAGCTTGGCCAGGGGTGGGAGTGCAGGATGGGAGGGGCCCATGGCTTCAGAGGAGAGGTCTGGCTGCCCCTGGACCTCAGGAGGAGGGCAGGCCAGGGCTCTGCTGTGGCTTGAACCTCGACTGCTTCCCCAGCAGGGCCTCAAGCTGATGACATGGCGGAGCTCCGCTGGATTCCACACAGCTCTCTCTCACCACCAAACCTGAGCAAGCACAAGAGAGGGTCTTAGGGACACGCATCCTTGATACAGATGTGCCTTTGCTCCTCACACTCCACACAGATGTGAAAGGTGAGGACCAGGCCTCCCAGGAGGGGAGGGCTCTCAGGCAGTGGTCGGCAAACTTCGGCTTGAAAGGTGAGGACCAGGCCTCCCAGGAGGGGAGGGCTCTTGGGCTCTCCTTGGTTTGAGGACCAGCATCTTTCACGTTCTCAGGGTCAACCAGCTATTCTGACCTAAGGTAAGCCTGGACTCGCTGGACAGAGGAGGCCACAAGATGACACCAAAGTCCCCCTTTTTCTGGTCCCAGTGTTGCATGTGTAAAATGAGGATAAACAGCCCAGGCAGGCAGTGTAAGTGGTTGAGTGTCGACCTTGAACCAGGAGGTCAAGGTTTCATTCCCGGTCAGAGCACATGCCCAGGGTTGCAGGCTTGATCCCCAATGGGGGCTGTGCAGGAGGCAGCCAATCAATGATTCTCTCTTATCACTGATGCTTCTCTCTCTCTCTCCCTCTCCCTTCTTTTCTGAAATCAATAAAAATATATTTAAAAAATAAAA
>NW_005358901.1:364733-369124 GCF_000412655.1 Myotis brandtii | reverse complement strand
CATGAAGTTTCAATCGCACTGTACGTGCACGCCCGCACGTGGTATTTTGTGGAAGAGCCACACTCAAGGGACCAAAGAGCTACATGTGGCTCGCGAGCCGCAGTTTGCCGACCACAGCTCTCAGGCTCTCCTTGGTTTGAGGACCAGCATCTTTCCCTTTCTCAGGGTCAACCAGCTATCCTGCCCTAAGTTAAGCCTGGACTCGCTGGACAGAGGAGGCCACAAGATGACACCAAAGTCCCCCTTTTTCTGGTCCCAGTGTTGCATGTGTAAAATGAGGATAAACAGCCCAGGCAGGCAGTGTACCTCATGGTTGAGTGTCGACCTTGAACCAGGAGGTCAAGGTTCCATTCCCAGTCAGAGCACATGCCCAAGGTTGCAGGCTCGATCCCCAATGGGGGCTGTGCAGGAGGCAGCTAATCAATGATTCTCTCTTATCACTGATGTTTCTCTCTCTCCCTCTCCCTTCTTTTCTGAAATCAATAAAAATATATTTAAAAAATAAAATAAAATGAAGATAAACATACTGAAAAGGGAGGCCAAAAGAAGAATTTCGGTGCTATTTATACTAGCCAAATGGTGGAAGTACCCAAATGCCAATCAGCTGAGGGCTAGATCAACAAAACATGGTATATCCACAAGATGGAATACTATGCAGTCATAAAAAGGATGAGTTGCTGACACATGCTACAGCATGAATGAACCTTGAAAACATTATGCAAAGTGAAAGACACCAGACCCAAAAAACTATATATTATATGATACATGTATATGAAATATCCAGAATAATAAATCTATGGGGACAGAAAGCCGATTAGTGATTGCCAGGTTTGGGGGAGAGAGAGAAAAGGGAGTGATTGCAAATGGTGCAGGTTTCTTTTGGGGAGATGAAAATGTTCTGCAATTACATAGAGATGATGATTGCACAACTCTGTGAATATACTAAAATTCACCAAATTGTACATTTTAAACATAAGAATTTTATGGTATGTGAGTTATGTCTCAAAGAAGCTGTTATTTAAAAAAATGCTTAAACATCTTCTGGAATGATAAGAAATAGCCAACTCTGTTTGCACTGTGGAGACGATACTATAAACCAGGTTGCAGGCAGCTGGTTCAAAAAGTGCTTCTGGTTATAAGGAGGACACTGATGTCAAAGATGTGAGCGAATGTGGAGAGTTGGGGGAAAGCCGTGTTTTTAAGTGAATGTATTATTTTATATAGTGTGTGAATGAAAACATGTGTCACTGGAAAATATATGAATATTACCCTAAAAAGTTTACATATTCAAGTTAGTGTTTTAAAAAAACAAAACTTTCCTCATTGGGAGACTGGGGTTGTCTTACATTCAGGCATATCTTGTTCATATCGATGTGTTAGGCTCTGGCCAGTATATCATCTGACTCTCAATACAAATAGTGGGCACCAGGGTTTCCTTTTAGGACGATGAGAATGTTCTGGAACTAGATAGGGGTGACAACTTGTACAACATTGTGAATGTACCAAATGTCACTAATGGTAAATTTTATATTATCTATATTTTACTGCAATTTAAAAAGAAAAAAAAAGGATACGGCTGGAGGTCCTTTAATAGTGTCACCACCGAGTTCAGGTGGGGATCAGAATTCTTATTAATGGAGTCATAAAACCCGTTCCATCTGGCTCATTCTCATGCCCCCAGGCCATTTAGTCCCAACTCTTGGAGTAGGGGTTCCATCACTGGTGCTCCATTTCTCCTCAACCTGTCACCCCACCCTCCCGCCCTCCCTGCAGGAGAGGAGTTTGTAAGTCTTGGCCCCACCACCTGCTGAGCAGCCTTGTGCAGGGCGCTCGACCCGCTGGCATTTTGTCTGATCTAGAAGAGAAGGATGGCACACTCTCTGCCCTGACCACCTCTCCAGATGGGGGCAGCGAGCAGGTGGGATCGTGCCCACAAAGCTCCTGGCAGCTGCAGAGGGCTGGGTCAGGGACCCAGTGCTCCATGGTTATCAGGGCACAAAAAACCCCATGGCATCATCTGTTGACCATGTGTGCCAGCTAGATAAAGACTGAAGAGTCTGAAGGAGACCAAGACTTAGGGCTTAGTTTAGAGAACAAGACGATGGAACACTTGTTCTGATAATCCAATGACTCATTCTTTTCTTTAATCATTCATCTTTCCACTCCTGCTACTGTTACGGGGCCAACAATGTTCCAGGCATTGGGGACAGAGAACTGAGCGTGGGTGGTCCTGATGAGAACACTGCAGAGAAGAGTAGAAAGAAGGAAAATTCTAGAACCTCATCTGCTCATCCACACCTGCTTTGAGGCATGACTTTGTTCAGTTAGTGCCATTGGTTTCACAGCCATGCTGAGAGGCCCACGTTCCCAGAGGCCTTCCTTCCTGGCTTTTTACCTCTCCTCCTATTGGGAAGTTCTTCCCTGAGTCTGATTCTGATTCTGTGTAAGCATCTGAGAGATGCTTGAGTTGAGTTGAATTTAAAGATTCTGGTGTCAGCCCAGCCAGCATGGTTCAGTGGTTGAGCATCGACCTATCAACCAGGAGGCCACAGTTCAATTCCCAGTCAGAGCACATGCTGGGGTTGCAGCTCAATCCCCAGTGTGGGGTGTGTAAGAGGCAGCCGATCAATGATTCTCTCTCATCATTGATGTTCCTATCTCTCTCTCCCTCTCTCTTCTTCTCTGAAATCAATAATAAAATAAAAAGAGATTTTTAAAAAAGTTTCTGGTGTCGCCACCAAAGACTAAATCTCATCAACACCCAGGGAAAACTTCAGAGCAAGGGAAGTTTTTTCCTCCGCTCTCCTCACTCAGTTTGAACCTGACAACCACAGAGCTCCCTTTCCGGTTCCCTTTCTCTCCACCATCCTCTGCCCCAGAGGATGTATCCCATCCCTTGCGAACTTACCTGGGGACATCAGTGACTACCTGACCACCTGACCTCTATTAGCACCACCATCTAGAAGTTTTGTTTGCTGTTAAAATAAAGAGGAGTTTTAAAATTTAGTCATTCAGCGCTACAGTCACACATGCTCGAAGAGTCCCTGCTTTGTTTTTGGTTAGTTGTAAGAAAACAGGGCTGGGCGAGCACAAGGAGAGAAGATTCTAGGGTCCCCTTAGCTGGCAACTCCTAGAAGATCTTCCTAAGAACTCTTTGCATTTGTGCAACTTTAAGGTGTGCAAGGCACTTTTGTGCCCTTTCCAGGCCTCACATCATCCCGAGGAGGGCATGGGGAAGATATATTATTATCCCTTTTATATAAATTTTAAAAATACTGATGTTCAGAAGTATTGACTGATTTGCTTCTAAACTATAATGCAATAAAGCACTACCCAGTGGCACCAACCAGGAGGGCAATTTTGTGAGCACCTGGGCCAGTACTTGCATGTTTTCTACAGGTCAGGCACTAGGACTGTCATTGCTAAGCCACTATCAGAACAGAAGTCTGCAGTAGGCAGGTGGTGAGAAGGGAAAGGTACCCCACTCCAAAGCCAGACTCACCTAAATCCAAGGTTGTAGGAGGTCCTTCTATGTGCAACTTCACTCACTCCTCCTTCCAATCAAATGCACTAAATAAAACAAATGTTTCCTCCCCCCACCCCTCATTAGTGAGAAATAGAAATCCAGGCATGCTAAAATTGCATCATATCAAGATCCAAAGAGAGGTACCCAGGACCCTCTGGAAGAATGTGCAAATGAGATTCAATAGACTCTAGAAGACCTATCCCTGAAAGATGCCTCAAATTTGCATCCCTTGTAATTAGCACACTATGATAATTTCATTAATTTGTCACTGGAAACCAAAGGAGAAATTGTTCCAGGTAATTGACTGTAATTAGAGTGACCTTCTACCTCCTATTAGAAAGTTATTAAAAGAGAAGGAGCCCTAAATAAACCCTTTGATCCTGGAAGTGGCGGGATTGGCAGGCTTATGGGAGAGGTGGCTGTGGGGTGATGTCCCTGTTTGTAAAGTGGGTCTGGGTGAATGGAATGCGCAGAGAAACCAACACAAAAACATTGCATAAGGGCTCAGGCACTAACCTCCCCACTGAGCTTGTATTGCTGCTGATGGACGAGGGTGTCCAGACCACCCTCACAACCACCCCCACTCATCGCAGCCTCTCTCGCCACCTCTTGAATCCTGGACCCACTGAAGTCAAGGTTCCTTGGGCTCGCTTCTTTGTCTATCTTCCTACTGCAGCTGGTTTACAACCTCTCACCCACCAGGCCACGTTCTATTCTTTTCACAAGCACCAACTTCCCCAGAAAGCCTGCTCAGATCCCATCAGCCCCTCCCTGCCATTAGCACCCCACCCACCCCAGCACGGGAGTCTCAATTCCCCGCAACCAGCAGTACTTTGAAGAAAGCCCTTTGGTTAAAGAAAATGAT
>NW_005358901.1:363386-364362 GCF_000412655.1 Myotis brandtii | reverse complement strand
GAGGGTCTTGGGAGTGGGGGGTGGGGTGGGGGGGGGGAGGGGGAGCATATTGGTAGTTTGTATAATTGCTCTGCTCAAGAAACTGAGCAATCGCAGAAGCTTAACATCTCAAGGTTGAGTGAATCTTAGAGGTCATCTGCATCACCACACCAGCTGACCTAATTCTAGTCTCAGAAAAACCCCAGCAATGAAGAACTTGCTACCTTCCAAGTCAGTGAATACTCATTATTAAAGGACATAGAGTAGTTACTGAATGAATCAATACACGACAAAAGAAGGAATAGGAGCAATAATGACATCGAAGCAGATTGAATATAGTATATAGTAAAGCGATAACTCCTGAAGCTAGCTCCCCTTCCCAGTGGGAGGGGTTGACTGTCACTACGCTCTGAACAGCCCCGGCAGGGACAACCAGAAGACTACAATTTTTCTAGGAGCAGGTCACTTCCAGCATTCTGACATACCCCTCCTAAGTACCCAGAGCTGTTAATCTGGTAATACCCCTTTGACCTCACCCCCACAAGGTCCCCACACCCACAACGGTCCCAACACAAGCCGTGGGGGCACCTTTCTTACCTGTGGCCACAGAAGAAGACCGGCCATTCAAAGAATGCAGAGAACCAGCCTGGCTTGGAGATCCTGGTCAGCTGACAAAAGTCCCCCAAAGCAGAGAGGCAGGTGCAGAGCAGAGCTGGGTGCCTTCATTTCGTGGTCACTCAGAGGCTGACGAGGAAGACCTGCCTCTGAGAGTGCTGCTGGCCTCCCGGGGAGGGCCGGACAAGTTCTGCAGACAGGTTGGGCTGCCCGGGGCTCCCAGCCCTGGCAGCCAGGGAAGCCTCAGGCAGGTGCTACTGAGAGGGCGTGGAGAGCTCGACACAAAGGCTTCTGCAGGTAAAAGGCAAACCCGTCCACAGGAGGGACTGCTGGCTTGGCAAGCTCACACACTCACGCTCTCATCCCCTTTCTCTCTCTCTCT
>NW_005358901.1:358375-362961 GCF_000412655.1 Myotis brandtii | reverse complement strand
GACCCTTTCACAGGGGTCGCCTAAGACCATCGGAAAACACATATATAATTACATATTGTTTTTGTGATTAATCACTATGCTTTAATTATGTTCAATTTGTAACAATGAAAATACATCCTGCATATCAGATATTTATATTACAATTCATAACAGTAGCAACATTACAGTTATGAAGTAGCAACGAAAATAATTTTATGGTTGGGGATCACCACAACATGAGGAACTGTATTAAAGGGTCGCGGCATTAGGAATGGCTGGTTCCCAGGCACAGCAGCGACAGCAGCACCTGCGACAGTACAGGCTTTGCATCCAGGTCTGCGGCCGCAGGGTCCCCCGGGCAGGTGGTGGTCGTGATTTTGGCTCCAGTCTGGCTGATGTTTCCCTGCTCTCACCTGTGCCCCAAGCAGGTTCTCCAGATTTCTAAGTGTTTCTGTGAACTGCCCATCGTCCTTGGATAAAGTCATTTGCTGCTTAAAAGTAAATCACTAGGCTTTTATTGCTTATAATCAAGAACCCTGATTGATACAATCTATGATTATTTTCTTTCTTTCCTCATTTCTGTCTCTTTTCCTTATTTTCTTCCTTCCTTCCTCCTGTCTTCCTGTCTTTCTCTCTGGAGAATGTATGTATTAAATACTTATATAATTTTAAATATACACACACACTGTATGTATATCTATCTATCTATCTATATCTATATAGATATAGATATAGATAGATAGATAGATAGATATACATATAGTGTGTGTGTATATTTAAAATTATACAAGTATTTAATACATACATTCTCCAGAGAGAAAGACAGGAAGACAGGAGGAAGGAAGGAAGAAAATAAGGAAAAGAGACAGAAATGAGGAAAGAAAGAAAATAATCATAGATTGTATCAATCAGGGTTCTTGATTATAAGCAATAAAAGCCTAGTGATTTACTTTTAAGCAGCAAATGACTTTATCCAAGGACAATGGGCAGTTCACAGAAACACTTAGAAATCTGGAGAACCTGCTTGGGGCACAGGTGAGAGCAGGGAAACATCAGCCAGACTGGAGCCAAAATCACGACCACCACCTGCCCGGGGGACCCTGCGGCCGCAGACCTGGATGCAAAGCCTGTACTGTCGCAGGTGCTGCTGTCGCTGCTGTGCCTGGGAACCAGCCATTCCTAATGCCGCGACCCTTTAATACAGTTCCTCATGTTGTGGTGACCCCCAACCATAAAATTATTTTCGTTGCTACTTCATAACTGTAATGTTGCTACTGTTATGAATTGTAATATAAATATCTGATATGCAGGATGTATTTTCATTGTTACAAATTGAACATAATTAAAGCATAGTGATTAATCACAAAAACAATATGTAATTATATGTGTTTTCCTATGGTCTTAGGCGACCCCTGTGAAAGGGTCGTTCAACCCCCAAAGGGGTCGTGACCCACAGGTTGAGAACTGCTGTTCTATGTGGAACCTTCATGGTGGGGACATTCCCAAGATATTTAAAAGAAGTTAAATGCTGGGAAGCACCTCCAAACCAACTCTGTGGTTCCTAACATCCAGGCATACCCAAGTTTTCATCATTACACTTCGAAAAAAATGCTGACACTTTACTGTTCTAAAATCTGTGCCCAGAATTGGATTAATCAAGTGTGGTGAGACATGCAGACGGCAGAATGATGGCCATGAAAAAATTATTGTCACCGGTCCCTAGAAGCAGGAGTCATGGTACACTCTCCAGGCTCACATGGGGAAGCACCAGGGCCAGCCAAGGGCAGAAAGGGCAAAGAAGAAAGCAGGGCCCAGAGTATTTATCAGAGTTTCTGTAGGAGAGACATGGAGAACAGGGTAAGCCGCTTAGGAATGGATAGTTTGAATAATGTTGGCAAGCTGTGCGCATTAAGATGATCGCTCCCTGGTCCTGGGGTGATTTAGTACAGAGCAAATATTGGTTTGGTGTGTGTGTGTGTGTGTGTATGAGAGAGACAAAGGAGGTGGCTGGGGATGTTGATCAGGATTGGTTGGAGGATTTGTAATGTAATTTTTGTATGCCCATAAAAGCCGCGTCACAGGGGAGACATAAACAACCTTCGCCGTTCGCTTGGCTCTGTGAGCAATGGATGCCAAAGAGGCAAATACGGGATCTAAGAAAACGCTGTTAGAACACCAACACAAGGCAACCGGGCCTCACAGAAATAAAAGTGCTCATCCTAACCCGTCAGCCTCATCAGTGACTCCATCCGCTTCGTTCTAGCCTCTCTGGGCAATGCCCATTCTTGCTCCACTCCTGGCACATTGTCACCTTGAAAGTGTGTTTCCTACGGAGTAAATTGTGAGGTTTATCAAAAGCATGCTGCCTATAAGGGCATGGGGAGGGCAGGAAACAACACCAATTAACAAAGTAAAGAAAGAAATAGAGGCAGAAACAGCCCTCATTGTTGTAAAAGATCATTAAGTTAGAGGTAGTCTTTACAGCTTCTCCCTCCACCCATTCTCCAGAAGCAGCACCTATTCTATAAAAGACAAGGGCAGCCCTGGCTGGGTAGCTCAGTGGGTTAGAGCGCCGTCCCCATAAGCCAAGGTTGTGGGTTTGATCCTCCCAGTCAGGGTCAGGGTACATACAAGAAGCAACCAATGAATGCATACCTAAGTAGAACAACAAATCAATGTTCCTCTCTCCCTCTAAGATAAAATAAATAAAAGGAAACCTGACGTAGGGCATAAAGTTCATTCAACATATGACACAAAGTGGGAGGGCGCTGTGGGGGTTCAGGACGAAGATGTGCCTGAGTGGTGTGTGGATTGTTCTGAGGTCTGTGGGCTCAAAAGAAACTTCTGCCCCTCCCCTCTTACCTACCTAGAACTTGAATTAGGGGCTTTGCCTAGAGTTAGAGATGATCAGAGATAATGTTTTATGACCTATCTGTACGGCAGAGCAAACCTCTAATTACTGATCATCTGCTCTTCTAATCGTCCTCCAGTGACCTTCCTCCCCTCTGAAGCCCCAAGGTCATCGTTAGCTTAGGATGTCTTATACACCCATGTTCCCTTTCTGTCTTGGAACCTCTCATGCGTGTGGGGTCTCTGTCTTACGTGTGCAGAGTTCCCTTACGTGTGCATACGTTAAACTTGGTTATTTTCTCTTGCTAACCTGTCTCATGTCTATTTGATTATTGGACCAGCTGAGAGAGCCTAGAGAGCAGAGCAACGTTCCTTCCTCCCCCACAGCTCCGTCTAAGCTCGCCCCTGCCTCACAGCTCTCCACTCTCTCCCTCTGCATCCAGGAGAAGTGACGGAGGCAGTGACCCTATGCCACCCCTTCATCCATTCAAAGGCCAACTAGGAGCACTGTGTTGGGCTTTCTCTGGAATTTCCCTACACTGAGTTGCATAAACCAAGAATTGTTTCTGTCTTCCAAATTGTGACACAAGCCAAATAGTCCCAAGGGGTCCCCAATGCGAGCGGACACAATCTGCCCTTCCATCTTGGCACTAATGTCATGGAACACAGTGAGGAACTGCATGAAAAGCAGAGGCTCGGTCCTAACCTACGACCCTTTGAATATGGAAGCTAGTTTTTCATTGATTAAAAAGTGTGGGAGAAAATATTTGCAAATCATCTATCTTATAAGGGATTAATATCCACAATATATAAAGAAGTCCTACAACTCAACAACCAAAAACCAAACAACCTGATTCAGAAATGGGCAAGGAACTTGAATAGACATTTCTCCAAAGAAGATATACAATGGCCAATAAGCACACGAAAAGATGCTCAACGTCACAAAGTATCAGGGAAATGAAAATAAAACCACAGTGAGATGCCCAGACACCCATTAGGGTGACTGTTACAAAGCACACACACAAAATCACAAGTGTGGGTGACGATGCAGAGAGATTGAAACCCTCTGCATTGTGGGTGGGGATATAAATTGGTACAGCTACTATGAAAAACAGTATGGTGGTTCCTCAAAAAATTAAAAATGGGATTAGCACATGACCTAGCAATTCCATTTTGGGGCATATCCCCAGAAGAACTAAAAGCAGAGACTCGGAGAGGTATTTGCACACCCATATTCATAGCACATTATTCACAACAGCCAAAAGGTGGAAGCAGCCCAAGTGTCAACCGGCAGACGACTGAATAAAGATGTGGCATATACACTGAGTGGCCAGATTATTATGACCACCTGACGTTTGTAGGCAAATTAGCCGTACACTGCATCGTATGGGATATGGAAGCCAAAGGCCTGTTCAAACACCTGTGCTGTCTGCAGTTACCAAGATAAGACGTCTCCAATTCACACAGGAACACAAGGATTGGACAGTCGAGCATTGGAAAAAAGTCATGTGGTCCAATGAATCACGTTTCCAGTTGCATCATGCAGATGGCAGAGTGAGAATTTGGCGGAAACAGCATGAAAGCATGCACCCCACATGCATGAGTACAACCCTTCAAGCTGGTGGGGGCAGTGTTATGGTTTGGGGCATGTTTTCCTGGCATGATTTGGGCCCTTTAATTCATGTGGAACAACATCTGAATAGCACAACATACCTAAGTATCGTTGCTGATCAAGTTCATCCTATCATGTTGATGGC
>NW_005358901.1:356685-357213 GCF_000412655.1 Myotis brandtii | reverse complement strand
GTTTTGAGGCAGTAACAGTTTATAACAAATTGAGTGAATTATTGTTTCAGGTACTGTGCTGTGTCATACACAGATTTCATTTTATCTTTGCAACAACTCTATACAGTAGGTACTATAATGACACAGATGAGAACACTGAGGTATAGAGAGATCAGGTAACTTGACCAGTAAAACCCAAAAGTGGCTGAGTCTCATTTCAAATCCATGAGCCATGCCATTTAACCATTACACTCCACTCAGTATTGTGCTAGAGCCTGCCCTTACTGGCTCACAAATTTTCAGGAATTTTGTAAGCTGGTTGTTAAACATATTCATTATTAAAAGTTAAATTATATAATCTTAAAAGTGAATAAATTACTTTAAAACCAAAGGAAATATATACTCTAAATTCATCACTCCTCAATTATTTACTACACTTTACTGTTCTGACTCTTGACATTATTTATATCTTTTGGGTCTTTCTGGTAGAATATAATAGTGTATTACTGCATGTTTCTCCTCAGCTCTGCATTTAGTGGCATCACATTA
>NW_005358901.1:338309-356094 GCF_000412655.1 Myotis brandtii | reverse complement strand
GTGTCCCCTGTGATGCAGTGTGGGCAGCTTCTCCGGCTGGCTGCAGCCTGGGATCACGGGGCAGGCGGCTTCTTTGTCTCCTAGGCTGCAGCCAACCTCAGGCACTGGGGCCTGGCTTCTCAGTCTTCCCGAGGACATGGGGCGGGCGCATGTGGGGCAGGCAGCTTCTCCAGCCTGCTGAGGCCTCGGATCACGGGGCAGGCGGCTTCTCCGGCTGGCTGCAGCCTGAGATCATGGGCAGGTGGCTTCTCCGGCCAGCTGCAGACTGGGATCATGGGGTAGGTGGCTTCTTTGTCTCCCAGGCCACAGCCAGCCTCAGGTGCTGGAGCCGGACTTCTCTGTCTCCCCTGACTTCTACATCTCCAATAGGCCTGGAGCGGCCAGATCCGGGATGCTTGCATGGTAGCTGTGGCTGCAACGCAAGTATCCCAGCTCTGTCCTCCGCCATCTTTGTTGGGTTAATGTGCATATCTCTGGATCGGTTGGTAGGCATGGCTGGTGAGTGTGGCTTGGGCATAGCGAAGGTACGGTCAATTTGCATGTTTGTCTATTATTAGGTAAGACAAGTTGCTAGCCCCCTCTATCATGGAAGGGGTTCCATGTAATCAGCTTGCCACCAGAGGAATAATTTGAGCCTCAGGGACCTTATCTGGAGCTCAGGGTTTGTCACTGCTGCTGGGGAGGTGGGCATTTGGTGGTGGCAGTAATAGGGATCACATTGGGATCAGCATCTGTCATTGGAGTCACTGACTTCAGTTCACAACAATCCACTGACATTCTACAAAGACCCTTCCATCTTAGGTAGAGTGGTGGTAACCAAAATTGCCATCTCTGCATCGTTCTGGTCTATGAGTAATGCCAGGGGTCTTTCCCAGCATCTGGAAGGGTTCAGGAATCTGGATAAGGTGCTATGTGTAAATTAACAGATTAGAAATATAATATAAATTTGTAATCCATGGGGGAGACAGAGGAAGCTTAGCTATAGTAGCTAATTTCTCTTTATCTCTGGACCCAGGGCTCTTTTTATTCCCACATTTTGCCCTATAGCAAAGTAGATATACATATCAAAGGTAAGGTTTAGTATACAGTAGGCATTGTCAGTTTGTGGGGACTGCCTTCAGCTGTTCAGCTGTTTGGCCAGCAGGAGGCAATAACATATAGATTAAAATGCCCTCAGCTGTCTGGCAGCAAGCAATCATTTATGTAAATTCAGGTTTGGGGGAATTGCTTTCAGCCATTCCAGTAGGCAATAATATGTATCTTCAGCCCTTACTGAAGGCTCAAGGTCCACCAACCTTTTGATGAACTTCTTGCATTTATGACCTGCTGGAATTGGCCTCCAGCATATGAGGGTGTTCCTAATCCTTGTGACTCCCCCAAAGACATGGTATTGACTTTATTTATTATTTTATCATAGAGGCTCCCACTTGGCTCTTCCTCCCAAGACTGATGAAGATGTATCGTGTACTGAGAAGTTTCCTTAACTCAAATCTCAGTCCAAACCACTTTCCATACCACACACCCCCCCCCTCTACCCCCGTAAGTAATCAAGATGATAGTCTTCCCACACCGTTGTATTTTCCAAGGCCTTGGAGAAGGGAGTATCTTATGAGTTCTCTCATATGAGGATGAAAGTAGCAGGTCATACATTTAAAACACCTTTACTTCCCCAAGTCTTCCATTTTGCTGTACTTATTGTCAATTTCGCACAGACCACAAATGGAACAGACTGTTAGTACCAGTCTGTTCATTTTACGTGTCAACTTGACTGGTCTTAAGGATGCCCAGATAGCTGGGGAAAAAACAAAAACCACATTCTTTCTAGGTGAGTCTGTGGGGGTGACTCTGGAAGAGGCTACCATTTGAATCAGTAGACTGAGTAAAGAAGAACTTCCTTGCCAGTGAGGTGGGCACCATCCAATTTGGGGGCGGGGGGCTGAATAGAGCAAGCAAAATGGTGCAGGCAGGATGAATTCACTCCTTCTGTTGGGCTGGAACCTCCGTTTTCTCTGCCTTTGGACACCAGTGCTCCTGCTTCCCAGGCTTTTGGTCTCAGACCAAGGCTTACGGCATTGGCTCCCACCCCAAATTCTCAGGCCTTTGGCTCTGAGCGAGTCTTTCCTGGTCCCACTGTCTTTCCTGGCTCCCCAGCTTGCAGACAGCAGATCAGGGAACTTCTCAACCTCTATAGCCATGTGAGCCAATTCCTAAAAGAAACCTCATCATATATATCTATCTCCTGGAGAATCCTGACTAATACACCTTCCCCCCACCAGCTGTTCAAACTTGTGGACTAAACCAAAATCTCTCAAAAGCATATCCCCATCAGTCATCAGATCTCATTTCAACTTTCTGCCCTTGGGCTACACCTTAAGAATCCATTTCTATACATGTTTACCAGATCATGGACATAAATGAGGACTTTGGGGTGTGTTTGTGTCTCCTCCCAAGTTTGTCCCTGGAACCTGCTTTCTGGGCATGTGGGGACCTGACCCTGCACGGAGGGTGGTTGGGATGGGCAATGAAGGGAGTTGGCTTACCTGGTGTGTGATAAATCCTCCAGGCGAGGGTGTTTGCAAGTAGGGTAAAGTGAGGGCTTAAGGGTAGATGGAACTGGTGTTCTTACAAGGAGAGTCACCGGAGAACTTGCTGTCTTGCCTGTTGGTTCACCAAGAGGTCATATGAGCCCACAGTGAAATGGTGGCCACATACCTGGTCCATGCGAAGAGAAGAGGCCCCAGAACGAAACCTTTCTGGCCAGCACCTCGATCTCGGACTTCCCAGACTCCAGAACTGTGAGAAAGAAACGTAGTAAATGTAATAAATAAATGGCCCGCCTCCAAATATCAGCCCAACTGGGATTAGGGCTTCAACATAGAAAGGGGGGAGGGGAGGCACAAACATTCAGTCCATCACGGTTGGTATGGGAATGCGATTCAGTGGAAGAGATAACTGGTGACAGGGGAGGAGGGATGGTCCCTGGGCCTATAAGGGCGCGCGCACACACACACACACACACACACACACACACACACCCCGTCTGGGCGTGGCCCAGGCTCTTCCTCAGGCCTCCCTTCTCTCTAGCGCTGCCCAGATGGTGAAACTCTGCCAAATTCGCATTAAGCGGCCGCACGTTCCAGAATCTGAGTCCCCCTTTTCAAGGAGTTACTGTGGGAGCGCGGGGGTATTTTGGGCTTTAATTTTAGGCGACAGGTGTTTCATCCGGAAGTGCAATTCTAGCCCCGGCTCCGGGTGCCTGGAAGCGGTGGAAACCGAGTCCGTGAGGGCGCGGGTACTGCAAGGAGCCCTCAGTGGGACGCGACCCCGGCGGGACCGGGTCAGGGAGCGAGCCCGGAGCCATCGGGCGGCGGGGCGAGGGGCTGACCAATCCCAGGGCAGAGGTGGGCGCCTGGGCGGGGCTGGGGCAGAGGACCAGGCGGGACTGGATCTGGGGGGAACCCGCGGTCTGCAGCCCAGACGCGTCCACACTTTCTGCAGCGCCGAGTGTCCCAGGGGAGGCTGAGGCTCGGGCCGCCATGGCGCTGCATGCGGTCGTGTTCGACTTGGACGGGGTCCTGGCGCTGCCATCGGTCGCGAGCGGCCTCGGCCGCGCCGAGGAGGAGTTGGCATTGCCCAGGTAAGGGCACCCGGCGCCGTGGGGGGCGGGAATCCGTCCTAGAAGTTGCCTTTCGGGATGTCCAGCCCTCCGTTCAGAGCGCTGTCGTTTGAGAGCCCCGCGGAAGGAGGTTAAAACAATTACCCGGCTCTAAACCAGTACGTGTAAGTAGATACAGTGTCTTCCCAAATGTTAAGAAATTAAACCTCTCCAAGGACTCCAGAGTTGCCCGCTATAGGCAGAAAGCTGTTCCTGAAGAGAGAGGCATTACTCGCGGAGCTGCCTGCGGCCCGCCTGATTCTGTGCGATGGAGTGGATCTTAGAAACGGCCCTGAGGTTTCCAAGAGAAAAAGTTTCCGTGCCCTGCAGTTTTACCGATAATAGCAAACTAGAGAAACAGCTTCAAAACCCAATCATCGGGAAATGGCAAACTAGTACGCAGCACCACTAACCCCGTCTTTCGGAATAATATTTCAGTGACATTGGAAAATACATGTTAGGTGTAATAAGTGAAAAGAACAGACCCACCAAAATGTCAAACTACTTATACAATGTGGTCTCAACTATGGGAAAAAAGCTACATGTAGAAAAATGTCTGGAAGACATATCCCCAAATATCTCTGGGATTATTAATCCCAGGTGGGATTATGAATGATTTCCTTCATCTGTCTACTTTTTTGTATTTTCCAGTTTTCCTATTTATGAACATAGGTTACTCCTACAGCCAGAGGAAAGGAAAGCATATTTATTTTAAAAGGTAAAAAAAGAAAGATCACCTTGGCAACACCCAAGGAAGAGTAAATTCTAAACTACTGGCAAGAACAAGGAGTAGGGTAGGAACATTGAGAGTTCTGCTCCATCTAAGGAATTCTTGATTCTTGTGATGCCAAAGACCAACAGGGCCTTTTAACCTGCTATTCTTTTTTAAAAATATATATTTTTATTGATTTCAGAGAGGAATGGAGAGGAAGAGAGAGACAGAAACATCAATGATGAGAGAGAATCATTGATCGGCTGCCTCCTGCACACCGCCGACTGGAATCGAACCCGGGACCCTTCAGTCCGCAGGCCGACGCTCTATCCACTGAGCCAAACCATGTAGGGCTAACCTGCTATTCTTATAAAGATTTCTAAAAGACTGGTGTCTGCAAACACACCAAGCCAAATGATGTTGGGAAATCTAGAGCAACCTTCACTTTCGCAGATGTGGAAACAGGCTTACCAAAGAGGTGAACTTGATCACACAATGCTTAGATATTACAGTTGATTAAAAAAACAACTTTGCTTTTCTGTAAGATATAACATTCCAAGATAGTAATCTCTTGGTAAATAATAATCACTGTAAAATGACATAAAAGAACATTAGAAAGCCCTCGCTGGTTTGGCTCAATGGATAGACGGTTGGCTGCAGACGGAGGGTCCTGGGTTCTATTTCGGTCAAGGGCATGTACTTTGGTTGCAAGCTCACATGCAGGAGGCAACCAATTGATGTGTCTCTCTCACATGGATGTTTCTCTGTTTCTGTCTCTCCCCCTTCCTTCTACTCTCTTTAAAAATTAATGGAAAAACACTCTCAGGTGAGAATTAACAAAAAACAAAAAGAACAATATAAAGCCCATATTGTTTAGATTCAATACACAATTTCAATATGTAAAGAACAAATAATATGCAAGACTTTAAAAACGCTATACCTGGCTTATCAGAAGTGTGCCTTGAACATTGGAAGCAATTCATAAACTCCCAATGTGTGGACCCCAAACACCCAGAGTACTACTGTGGGACGCCCCCACAGGAACCATTACTCTTGGCTTGCCTGACTCTTGCTACCCCTGAGAGCTTCCTGTTTGAATTTGGTTCTGAATTTTTGCAAGTTCCTCCCTAGGGCAGGCTGAAATTTCTAGAACATCTGTTGTAATAAAAAATATATGTATACATATAGAGCATAGTTATTATTTGGCAAAACTTCCCATGTAATTTCAAGCATATTAAGTATGCCTAATTAGTTTGAAAACTTTTCTTTTATAAGGAGAGAGAATAAATCCTTGAGGTATTCCAGGCCCCATTGGAATACCCCAAAGTCATCTCTTGGTTAAAAAAAGTCTCTTAAAATTTAAATTTGAAAGGCTGTCAAACTTCACCAAAAGACCATAACATAAGCCTTTTTTGAAAACCTGAGTAAAACAAACACTTGTTTTGTGGTAATAACTGTAAAAGACATTCATTAAATTTAGACTGGTTTTAATATTAAGTACTTTGTCCAGCCCACATAATCCTGCTTAATTTATATAAGTATTTTAATCTTTTTAGGCTAATATAATATTACCTCCTAGATATGCCGTTTGGAAGCAGAAAATGCACCACTCATATCACATAAATCCTATACATGTAATCCAAGGATAACTCACTTTCTTCCTTTTCCCTTAAAAATGCATTTCTATACTTTATATCTTCTATTATTAAAATTACTAGGGGCCCGGTGCACGAAATTCGTCCATAGGTCCGGTCCCTAGGCCTGGCTCGATCTAAGTGTGAGCATCTGGCGTGGAAGGGCGGGTCCCAGCTGACCTCTGGGCCCTGGGCAGTACCTGGGCCCCCGGACCCTCACACACCCCCCTCCACCTGAGTCACGCCACCCGAGTCCCCATGCAGAGATGCGGTGAGCGCGACTGGACGTCGCAGGCTGGGGCTCAGCATGGGCCTCTGGGCTGCCCAGCAGTGCCACACGGAAGCTGGGCGAGCAGCACGCTCTCTCCCAGCCAGCCAGCCTCATAGACCGGCTCCTGTGCGAACCCACAGGGAGCCCAACCAGCCCCTGTACTCTTCACGGCTGCTGCCAGGCTCACCCGGAAGAGGCCGTGCGCGGGTACAGGGTGGGCTTCTGGTGGGCGCCTGGCACCTGAGCGTGGGGGGTGGGGGGGCTTCCCCGATGTGTGAGCCCTTGCGTCCCAGGGGAGGGTAACAGGGGGAGTGAGAGCGAGCTCGGCAGACACCCTGTGTTCTCACCACACCTCCGTCCCCATCATCCCCGCCCCCAGGTAGCTGGCGAGAGGTTGCAGTGTGTGTGTGTGTCGTCGTCGATGCCCGCCATGTTCCTCACCGCCCCCTGGTGATCAGCGCACATCATAGGGAGCAGTCGAACTCCTGATCGAGGGGACAATTTGCATATTAGGCTTTTATTATATAGGATATACTGGTAATTTCTTTCCAACTTACTTGAGTTTTTAACTATTAGAAACCTCAGTTTCCAATGATAACCACAAAATAAGCAGTCAGTATTTCCTAGATTGACTTTTATGAACAGATTGCGTAACCTTTAGAAATGGGTTCCTCTGTTGGCAATTACACTCACTTTCAAGAAACACACCTCCAATAAAGCACAAGACATTCATCAACAGCACCAATTCCACTCTACAGCCTTTCTTCCATAAAAACCAAAGCAGGAGAACTTAAGACTTGTCTAACAGTCAGCGTCTCAGTTTTTCATGTTATTTCAAAATACCTAGCTATTCAATAACTTTTATCAAACTTACTAATTTAGGAAGGAATAGTTGAAATAAATTAAATGGATTTGCTCAGATATGACTAACGTTGTTTCTGTTTGTTTTTTACCTCAACAATTAGGCTGCCACCCAAATGTTGGCGATGGACAGGCAAATCTATTCACCCATTATTGGAATGTTTCTTTCCATCATCTGTGTACGTTTTTCTGGTTTATAGACAGTACAAGCTTAGGGTTGCCTCTGAGAGCCATAAAAGCTTGGTTATATGGAATCTGTCCATTTCCCTTTGTAATGATAAAACAGATCTAGCTGCAGCATCAGCTAAATAATTTCCTTTTGCTTTCATGGTGGCAGCTTTAGAAGTCCTGGAATTTTGATAATTGCCAACTATTTTAATTTCTCTATGGCCTCTAACAATTTTGCAACCTGTTTTCCATAGCTACTGTCAGTGTAAACATTGACTATTTGATCTTTGGCCACTGGATAAGCCTGAGTTAGAACAATTAGGCTGTTGGACAGATTTTATTCAGGTAAATAAGAACCTTTAATGATGTCCACCATGGAAGTTATTGCATATCCAGCCTGGTAACATTCCTGCTTATCTTTTCCATCTGGAAACCAAATTAAGTCAGCATTATTAAGGAGTGTCCTATAAACCATTGCTAGAAATAAGAAGGTGGTTGGTAAGCAAAATGCCATTGTTGATGTCTTTATCCTTTAAAGAAAGTAGCAAAATTGCTGGGTTAAGACTGTTACATGAAGTTTAAATGAGATTAGGTGCAGAAGGCAGAGCCAGTTGGCTGACAGAAATGTAAAATGTGATGAGAATTCAGTGGAGATTTAACATAATGGGGAACATAAAGGAGAGCCCATGACTATCTTTTGTGTTTGTTTGCATAATATGTCTACAGCATAAATGGCTGTCGTGCAGGGAGGGAGCCCTTTGGCTACTGAGTCTAGTTGCTGACTATTATAGCCTGTAGGTCTATGATCGCTATAGTTTTTATATGTAGTAATGAAAGAAATACTTTTCTTTCATTACTATGTATAAAAAGTTAGAAAGTTTATAATTAAGGTGTCCAGAGTGGAAGTTTTAGATAATTCTTTAGAGATTATATAGCTTGTTTATTTTCTGGGTGCCACTGAATTAGATCAGGTCAATTTGATTTTAATAAGATATACAGAGGCAGGACCATTCATGAAAAATTTGGGACCCAATTATGACAATACTTAGTCAAACCCAGGAATCCTCTAAGCTACTTTCTTGTTTTCTGAAGAGGACAAGATACGGTTCCTCAGGGTTAATTAGCAGCCCATTTTTGGATATTAGATAACTGAAGCATTTTGCCTGAGATAGACTGAGTCAGAGCCATGTCCCTTTATAGCTAGCTGTTGTAATAAGTAAATTGTGTCCTTTGGGGAGTCTAGTAATTTTCTAGAGCATAAAACTAGATCATCCACACATTGGATGAGAATGGACGCTCTAGGAAATTTAACATCATTTAAATTAGATTTTAGTATCTAAGACAATAGGTAATGTTAACGTAAAAAAAGCCATTCAAACCTGTAAAGAATTTTTGTGAGTTTATTTGAGCCAATCTGTTGACAATTGCCAGGAAGCAGAACCTCGACAAACTGAGATAATGCTCCAGAGAATGGCAGGTTACATCTATATATATACATTACAATCAAAGGAAGGGATGTAGGTGAGTTACATGAAATCCATTGGTGATAGATTAGAGAGGTGGGAGAAAGCAAAGTGGGGGGTGGGGGGGAACCCCTGGAATTAGATAAAAAGCAAAATGATAGACACATACTTAGGTTGGTGCAGGAACAATTAACATGATGATTTGTGTTATCTGTCCTGGCACCCAAAAAAAGGGAAATTACAAGTTACCCAGACATTTCAAGGGTATCCTATATTATAAAAGCCTAATATGCAAATTGTCCCCTCGGGCTGTCATTTGACCAAGAGTTCGACCGCTCGCTATGACATGCACTGACCACCAGGGGCGGTGTGGAACATGGCGGGCATCAGCTACACAGTGCTGGCAGTGGGTGGCAGTGGAGGAGCTGCCAGCCCCGATGGGCCCCAACGAGAGCGGGACCGCAGTGGGATGGTGGAGCAGGTGAATGGGTGGCACCAGGCTAAGGCTGTTGTTGTAGATCACCCAGCAGGCAGGTTGGTGGAGCAGGTGAGGGGGCAGTGCCAGACCATGCGGGATGCCAGGTGGGGCTGCGAGGCTTGGGGTGCTAGCTGGGGCTGCGAGGCTGGGGGTGCAAGCTGTGGCCCCATCCCCGCAGGCCACCCCAAGGGACCCCCCCTGTGCATGAATTCATGCATCGGGCCTCTAATGTTATTATAGATGCAAAAAGACAGATAGGCCGAAACCGGTTTGGCTCAGTGGATAGAGCGTCGGCCTGCGGACTGAAAGGTCCCAGGTTCGATTCCGGTCAGGGGCATGTACCTGGGTTGCGGGCACATCCCCGGTAGGAGATGTGCAGGAGGCGGCTGATTGATGTTTCTCTCTCGTCGATGTTTCTGGCTCTCTGTCTCTCTCCCTTCCTCTCTGTAAAAGATCAGTAAAATATATTTAAAAAAAAAAAAAGACAGATAGGCTCAGTTAAGGTAAAGGTTGACCTTGTCAGTGTAGATACAAACCTAGGATGTAACTACCCACCATAACTGCTTTTAGTTAAAGTTTAATTTCAGACCATCCTTTGTGGCTACTTTTTAGGTCTCTGAGTTTGCAAGACTGCCATGAGCTTGTCAGGTTAGCAGGTGGCCCCTTTTGTCCGCAGTAGCACTCTTTGTATATCCCTGGGGCATTACTATTCAAGTAAACTTGTAGTCTTCCCAGGTGAAAGCAAAGAGGTGTTAACTGTCTTTTTCTACTGGAATACTGAAAAAGGCACTATATAAATCTGTTACTAAAAAATATTGGCAATCTCCAGAAATGGCTGATAATAAGGTATATGGATTTGGAACCACAGGATATCTGGGAATAACTATCTTATTTATAGCTCTGAGAGCTCATATGCATCTCCACCTTTTTCCATTTGGTTTCTTTACTGGAAGGATAGGAGAACTACAGGGGCTTGTGCATGGAATTATAAGGCACTTTTTAAAAGTAATCTTCTGTACTGGGCTTAATTCCAGTTTGTGCATAAAGGATATTGGTGATTGGAAAAGGCCTGAAGTTGCATTGGAACATCCTGTAATGAACGTTCAGTTCCTCTTGTGGAGGGAGGTTTGCTTTGAAATCATTATTTTCCCAGTTAGTATGATTAGATCTCCCTATAAAGTGCACAGAAGCTTTCCTCCGGCTTAGTTAGGTGTGGTCAAGAACAGGTAAAGTAGCTCCAGTATTTCAAGGGCTTTAGTAATTTCTCCTCTTCTCCTCTTTTTTAATAGTAATTTTAATTTCTCCTAAACTATTAGTAAAGAGAAGGGGAAATGCCTGGTCATAGTCCTCAGGAGCCCTCTGATTGCTTCTGTTTTTGTGTGTTTTTCTAAATCCCATGTCAGTTTCCGATGGTCTTCAAGGTGGACAGGCCTCTCTGCAGGAGCTTTCCTGTGAACTTACTTAGTCATTCTGTGGCTTTTGCTCCCAGAAGCCAGTAGGTATATCAACTAATATAGGTTAGAATGGCCAGGGTTACATGTTCTAACAGTTTAATCAGGTTTCTTTGCGAACCCATCAGGGTCTCGGAGAAAATAGGGGAACAATTTCTGGTTTCTCTCTGCCCGAGACCAGCTATTCTTCAAAGGGAGCTGCTAGAATCCTTGGGCTATCCTTGTCTGAATTCCTATTTTTATGTTCCCTTAGGACTCAGCGGTTCTCAACCTGTGGGTCGCGACCCCTTTGGCAGTCGAACAACCCTTTCACAGGGGTCGCCTAAGACCATCCTGCATATCAGATATTTACATTATGATTCATAACAGTAGCAACATTACAGTTATGAAGTAGCAACGAAAATAATTTTATGGTTGGGTTACAATGTGAGGAACTGTATTTAAAGGGCCAGAAGGTTGAGAACCACTGCCTTAGGTCCATAGGGAGTGGTAGTGGAGGAGATATGGAGAGAAGGGGAAGGAACAAGGGAGAAGGAGTGCAAGTCAGGACAAGGGAGGGAGCTCAGAGAGCAAGTATAGTGGAGGAGCTGTAGAAGGGGAGGAATGGGGTATTGGCTTCAGAAGCCTTTTTTAGTTCAGAGACAGTTTCTAAAATTTCTTATTAATTTATTTTCTTCCTTTAAAAAAAAAAAAAGAATTTATCCATGCTCCTCTTAGAAGTTTCTAATTTCCGAATCAAGATATGTTTCCCATTCACTCCGTTTAATTATTATTATTATTATTATTTTAATCCTCACTTGAGGGTATTTTTTTCATTGATCTTTAGAGAGAGATTTGAAGGGAGGGAGGAGAGAGGGAGAGGGAAGAGAGAGAGAAACATCTTTGTGAGAGAGACACATTGACTGGTTGCCTCCCAAATGGGCCCAACCAGGGCTGGGGATTGAACTTGCAACCGAAATATTTGCCCCTTGACCAGGATTTAAACCCGCGACCCTTTGTCCATGGGCTAAAGCTCTAACCACTGAGAAAACTGGCCAGGGCCATTCAGTTTAATTTTAGAGCCAGCATTTTTCTAATTTTGCATGTGAGAAAATTAATTTAGGCGTCCAAAGAAAACTGCATTTTAGTCATTTTAACTCGGGGGTGGGGAATGTCTGGCCCACAGGCTGTATAAGACCCGTGAAATCATTTGGTCTGGCCCTGCCAAGGCATTAGGGGTAAGTTAATTAAATGTTTGACCAAATATAGCAGCTCATTTTTAAAATATATATATATTTTTTATTGATTTCAGAGAGGAAAGGAGAGGGAGAGAGAGACAGAAACATTAATGATGAGAGAGAATCATCGATCGGTTGCCTTCTGCACGCCTCCCACTGGGAATCGAGCCCGCAACCCCAGGCTGATTTCTGGGGTCTCTGTTCTGTTCCATTGACCTATATGCCTATTCTTGTGCCAATACCAAGCTGTTTTGATTACAATGGCTTTGTAGTATAGTTTGCTATCTGGTATTGTGATCCCTCCATCTTTGTTCTTCTTTCTCAAGATTGCTATTCAGGTTCTTTTTGGTTCCATATAAATTTTTGGAGTATTTGTTGTAGATCTGTGAAATATGCCAGTGGTATTTTAATAGGGTTTGTGTTGAATCTGTAGATTGTTCTGGGTAGTTTGGACATTTTAGTTATGTTAATTTTTCTTATCCATGAACATGGTACACTTCCACTTTTTTGTGTCTTCCTCTATTTCCTTTTTGAATGTTCTACAGTTTTCCAAGTACAGGTCTTTTACCTCCTTGGTTAACTTTATTCCTCGATATTTTTTATTGTTGTTGTTGCAATGGTAAATGGGATTTTTTTTTAGTTTCTCTTTCTGAGGGTTCATTATTGGTGTATAAAAATGCCATTGATTTCCAGGTGTTAATTTTGTATCCTGCTACTTTGCGAATTTATTTATTATATATAACAGGGTGTTGTTGTTTTTTTGGAGTCTTTAGGGTTTTCTATGTATAATATCATATCATTTGTGAATAATTACAGTTTTACTTCCTCCATTCCAATTTGGATGCCTTTTTATTTCTTCTTCATGTCTGATCTCTGTGGCTAGGACTTCCAGTGGAAAGAGTGGTGAAAGCTAACATCCTTGTCTTGTTTCTGACCTTAAGGAAAATGCTTTTAGTGTTTTCCCATTGAGTATGATGTTGGCTGTAGGTTTGTCATATAGACCATGCACTGCTTTTGGTTAAAAAGTTTTAAATTTCAGACCATCCTATGTGGCTATTTTAGGTGTCTGAGTTTGTAAGGCCACCACCCAGGCCTCCCCTGAGCTTGTCAGGTTTAGTATGTGGCCCCTTTTTGTCCACAGGTCTGTGCTGACTCTTGGCAGCATTGAATTGCAGTACACTCACCTGTTGTTGGCCAGTTGGGGTGGAAACAACACTCGTCTTCTGCCCCACACTGCCACACCCAGGTCTGTTTAGCTTTCCTTCTTTCCAGCCTCCCCCACTCACTCTTACCAAAACATTCCCCAAGGAGGGCAAATTACTTTGCCTTCAGTTTATCATAGGACAGATCTGCTGCTTTCATCTGCTCTGCCCAATACATTATCAGCTATGAATGTATGGATTCAATATGTAAAGAATCCCTTTGGGGGACAGGTAATGAGTTTTAGATATAATGGTAAGTTTCAATTGTTCAGTTGTGTGAAAGTCACTAACAGATTATTGTAGTTAATAGTGTGAGATTGCATTTCATATATAGTTAATGATTTGTGGGAGCCTGAGGAGGTTACGAAATATATGCAATGTAATCTGATTTAAAATTATTACTGGAGAGGGAATGGAGAGTTATGGTTTAATGTGTACAGAGTTTCAGGTTGGCAAAGATGTGAAGATGAAAAAGTTCTGGAGATAGATGGTGGTGATGGTTGCACAACAATGCGGATGTATTACTTAATGCCAGAGCTGTACACTTAAAAAGGTGGTTAAAATGTGCCTGGACAGTGTGGCTCAGTGGTTGAGCATCGACCTATGAACTAGGATGTCAAGTTCAATTCCCAGTCACATCACATGGTCGGGTTGTGGGCTGGACCCTACTGGGGTCATGCAGGAGGCAGCTGATCAATGATTCTCTCTCCTCATTGATATTTCCCTTTCTCTTCCTCTCTGAAATCAATAAAAAAAATATATATTTTTTAAAGTGGTTAAAATGGTCAGTTTTATGTCATGTATGTTTTACTACAACAAAACATGATTGCTAAATTTCCAATTTTATTGAAAACTAAAATCAGTATTTTATTTATAACTATTTTCTTTTGATGAGGAGTTTTAAGGTTTGTCTCTTTTAGCAACTCTTAACCATACTGTTCATTACATCTACATTGTGGTGGGCAGTTAGACAGACATGAGCAGAGCAAGGACAACAACCATGTACAGAAGGTCACCAGGGTGGAAAGCCCCAGGTGCCTAGCAATGGGAAAAACTGGGAAAATCAGGACTTTGCCCTCAGGGTAGCCTTTCCTCCCGTAGCATATGGCTGGTCATGAGGTTTAGACCCCCTGACCTTTCGTATTGCTGGTCATGTGTTCGGACCCTCCTTTGACCTTTCCTCCCCTGGCATGTTGCTAGTCATGTGGGTTAGACCCCCCCCCCCACCACCACCTAGAGAGGGAATGAACAGGGGGGCCAGAGAATAGCCCTTAAGCATTAAGCCCCCAGGACATTGAGGTTCTGACCCTCAGTAAATACATCTAGGCGTCAGGTGTATTTCAGCTCCAGGCCCATCATCCTTGCTCTGCTCATGTCTGTCTAACTGCCTCCCACAGATCTAAACAGTGTCTGTCCCCATTTGCCACTGTGATGAAGTCCTTGGACATTTATGACATGTGTCTTTCAGAGGCTTTCTCAATGAAGTTTTCAAGAAAGGAGACCCGGATAGTTCCAGTTTCCGTCTCATGAGGGGAGAGATCATGTTTTCCCAGGTAAGGGACACCCTTGAGAAGGCATTCAGTGCCTACGTGCCCATCTCCCGCATCGACCATGCCCCTCTCAGGGCAGAGCCGTGTCTGCTTTACCCATGTAACCCTTATGCCTTTAACTCACAAGACAGGCTGGAAGCCCAGCGTCGAGTAGGACTCCCTCCACGTCCCGCATGGAGTAGGGTTCAGTATCTGGCACAACAAATGAGAGAAAAAGACACGAGATAATTTTGCAATATCGGGGGACCAGGCGGGCAAGTCCAACTCAAGGAGAGGGACTTCCACCTAAGCTCAGGCCACTCCGATCTTTTATTGAGGTCGGGGTAGCCTTAGGTAAGGAGGTTTCAATGACACACAGATCAGCAGACAATTTCCAGGAATAGACAAAGTATCTGATTAGCTCATCAGTAGATGATTTCCAGGAATAGGCAGAGTATCTGATCAACAATAATCAACAAGGATCTACACAAGTATCTAAGGAATTAAGTGAACTAAGGTGGGAATGATGCTTTAGCTAGATTAACGGGGTGGCGTCTTAATTAACTGGGTGGTGCACAGCCCTGACCTTTGCTAGGACTTTCAAGGGCTACTAGCTTTTGGGGGGTCTCTGTCTAAACTCAGCTAGTGAAGACAATGGACTCCGGCATCCAGAGACACACAAAAGGGACATTTTAGACTGGGTTATTGTCTTTTGGGGCCAAGCAGAGAGACGTACCTCAATGACTGGGGAATTTCCAAACTTTTCAAGGTCTGTGCCAGGGAGTTACAATAGCCAAAGTAGCTTTTTAAAAAAAAAATTGTGGTAAAATATACATACCATAAAATCTACCAACTTGATTATATTTAAGTATACAGTTCAGTGGTGTTAGTATATTCATATTGCATACCATCCATCTCCAGAACTCTTTATCTTGCAAAATTGAAATTCTATGCCCATTAAACAATAGCTTTCTTTTTCTCTCTCCTCACCCTGTAACTGCTATTGAACTTTCTCTTTTTATGTATTTAGCTACTGCAGGTGCCTTATGTTTGTGGAATCATGCAATATTTGTCTTTGTGTAACTAGTTTATTTCATTTAGCATAATGTCTTCAGGGTTCATCTGTGGTGTAGCAGGGGACATGATGTGCTACCTCACAGGAGGGAATTATACTGTGATAAATGCTAATTAGGTTCCATTTGTCTTTTAATATATATACCACATTTAGTTTACTCATTCATCCGTTGATGGACACTTGGGTTGCTTCCACCTTTGTGTTATTGTGAATAATGCTGCTATAAACATGGGTGTATTAATATATCTGTTTGAGACCTTGATGTCAATTTTTTCTGGGTATATATACAAAAATGAAACTGCTGGATCATATGATAGTTCCATTTTTAATTTTTGAGGAATCACCATGCTGTTTTCCATAGCTGCTACACCATTTTACATTCTCCCCCAACAGTGCACAAAGGTTCCAATTTTTTCATGTCTTTGCCAACCCACATTATTTTCTGTTTATTTTTTATAGTGGTCATCATTGGAGTAGCTATTTTCAGATATTGCCACTGGGGAGGGTTGTTAACTAATAACTATATTATGTGTGGACTGTGGGGTCAGAGATCAGGATTTGAACCATAGTTCCCCCTTATAGACTGAGTGACCTCAGCAACTTGCTTAAACCTCTCACAGTCTCAGTTTTGCCACCTATAAGATGAGAGTGATAATACTATCAATTTCACAGGTTGTTATTAAGCTTGAAAAGTGCTTAGCATAGTGCCTGGTGCAGAGTAAGTGCTCAAAAAATAATAGTTATGACTGTTATTACAACCTCAATTATTTTTTAACAATGTAATCAGGATTGAAAACCATTTGAATTCTCTATTAGTGCCTCAAAGAAGAAAGGCTATTGAGAATCTACTCTATAAATACACAGATAAAACCATCTATATTTTAAAAATTTTTTATGACTTACAGCCACTTATAGGTCAGCCAGAGAACTTGAAGCTTACTGTAATAGGAAGCAAGAACCCACTTTTTCTGTGAAGGCAAATGTGATCTTAGTGTGTGGAGTATAATGAATTGCACTTTAAAACTCTCTCTCTCTCTCTCGCTCTCTTTTACACACACACACACACACACACACACACACACACACACAGACACACACACACATTGTGGCAACTAGTGAATGAAAACTGGAATGATATTGGGAATAAATGTTACTAAGCTTGAATCAATAAAAAAGCTGCAGTTAATACTGTTGGAAAGTAAAGAAAGAAAGAAGTACTATATATTTTCAATAAACATAGAAATTAGAGAGAGTTTCTAGTAATTGTAGTGAAAATCCTACACCCATTTAGTCTTCTTTAGCCTGTGTGTAGTTTCTAGGAAACTTGAATAAGTTAGAGGAAGTGGTCTGAAAAACCAGTTATACTATGATAAAGGCTACTTAGGTTCCATTTGTCTTTTAAAAAGTCACTAGAGGCTCAGTGCACAGATTCGTGTATTGGGGGGGGCGGGTTCCCTCAGCCTAGCCTGTGCCCTATCTTAATCTAGGATCCTTGGGGATGTCCAACTGCCGATTTAGGCTCGATCCCCACAGGCCAGGCCTAAACCGGCAGTCAGACATCCCCCAAGGGGTGTAGCAGTGTGCCAAGCGGCAGGCGGCCAGGGAGGAGCCTGAGCCGGCACTATGCTGCTTGTGTTCATCCTGACCCGCTGTGCCTGCTGCTCTGCTGCGGAGTTGGGAGAGGCCGTGGAGTCGGGAGAGGCTCCCACCGCTGCAGCTGTGCTGGCCAGCCATGAGCCTGGCTTCTGGCTGAGCAGCGCTCCCCCTATGGGAGCACACTGACCACCGGGGGTAGCTCCTGCATTGAGTGTCTGACCCCTGGTGGTCAGTGTGCATCATAGTGACTGGTCAACCTGTCGTTCCAGTCATTCAGTCATAACGGTCACTTAGGCTTTTATATATATAGACTAGTGGCCTGGTACACGAAATTCGTGTGTGTGTGGGGGGGTGTCCCTCAGACTGGCCTGCACCCTCTGCAATCTGGGACCCCTTGGGGGATGCATGACATCCCTCTCACAATCCAGGACTGATGGATCCTAACCGCTCGCCTGCCTGAGTGCCTGATGGCC
>NW_005358901.1:334586-337983 GCF_000412655.1 Myotis brandtii | reverse complement strand
GGCCGCCATCTTGGCTGACAGTTAATTTGCATATACTCACTGATTAGCCAATGAAAAGGGTAGCGGTCGTACGCCAATTACCATGTTTCTCTTTTATTAGTGTAGATACCTTAGGAATGAATTCATCTTTTAACTTTTATGTATATTGTACAAATAAAAAGTACAGAAAGTATATGGCTTGATGAGTTTTCATAAAATTAATACACCCTTGTCACCAGCACCCAGGAAAGAAATAAAACATTAGCCCCAGGCTGGTGTGGCTCAGTTGGTTGAGTGTTGTCCCATGCAATGAGAGGTCAATGGTTCAATTCCTGGTCAGAGCACATGCCTGGGTTTTGAGCTTGATCCCCAGTAGGGGGCATGCAAGAGGCAGCCGATCAATGTTTCTCTCTCTCACCAATGTTTCTCTATCCCTCTCTCTCTCTCTCTAGAATCAATAAAAACTATTAAAAATAAATAAATAAAACATTATCAGCACCAGTTACCACACTTAGCCCTCTAAGACTACCATCTGGACTCTAACCTTATAGATTACTTCTGCTTATTTTGTACTTCATGTAAATGGAATCATGTAGGCACACCCTTTTTTATCTGGCTCTTATCCCTCAACATTATATTAATGAAAATTATAAATATGAAGTTGTAGATAGTTTTATTCTTTGCCGTATCAGTTGGTTGAGTGTTGTCCCATGCAATGAGAGGTCAATGGTTCAATTCCTGGTCAGAGCACATGCCTGGGTTTTGAGCTTGATCCCCAGTAGGGGGCATGCAAGAGGCAGCCGATCAATGTTTCTCTCTCTCACCAATGTTTCTCTATCCCTCTCTCTCTCTCTCTAGAATCAATAAAAACTATTAAAAATAAATAAATAAAACATTATCAGCACCAGTTACCACACTTAGCCCTCTAAGACTACCATCTGGACTCTAACCTTATAGATTACTTCTGCTTATTTTGTACTTCATGTAAATGGAATCATGTAGGCACACCCTTTTTTATCTGGCTCTTATCCCTCAACATTATATTAATGAAAATTATAAATATGAAGTTGTAGATAGTTTTATTCTCTTTGCCGTATGATATTCCATTGTATGAATATACTTCAGTCTCTTTTTCCATTCTGCTTCTTTTTTCTTCTTCTTTTCCCCTGAGTGAGATGGAAAGGCATTGGGAGAATTTGACCAGCAAAGTGATGTTAGCTGACATATATTTTTAAAACCTCCTCTGGCTATTATATGAATAGATCAAGAAGGCCAAGATTACTGTACAAAGACTACTTATGGAAGCTATTAGAAAATCCAGGAGAAAGATAATGGTGGCTTAAACTAAGGTAGTATTGGTAGAAGTGGTAAAAAGTAGTCAAATTCTGGGACTATTTTGATGGTAGATTCAACAGGTTTTCCTGAATCGGGGCCAATATGATGGATTGAATGAGAGGCATGAGAGAGAAGTTAAGGATGACTCAGGCTTCTGGCCAAAGCAAACTGGAAGTATGGTTTGCTAAATGGAAGAAGAGGGATGATGGCTGTGGGGGTTGGGAAATCGGGTACTCAATTTGGGATATTTTAATTTTAAATGTTCATTGATATCCAAATAGATGTGGAATAGGCAGCTGGATATACAAACTCAGAGTTCAAGGAAGAGGTCCAGGTTGAATATATATATATATATACATCAGGTAGATGGTATTTTTCATACCATTGGACTTAATATGATCATGGAGAAAGAGAGCATAAATGGAAGGAGCCAGAGTCCTGGGTACTCTGATGTTAAAGGTCAGGTTGGTGAGAAGGACCCAGCAATCAGAGATGGATAATGCATCTCCATTAAAGAAGAAAATCAAGAGAGTGTGGAATCCTAAAAGCCAAGAGGTTATCAAGTTTTATTTACTTTTTAAAATTTTTATTTGATTTGCAGAGAGCGAGGAAGGGAGGGAGAGAGGGAGAGAGAGAAACATCAATTTGTTGTGCCACTTATTTATACATTCATTGGTTGATTCTTGGATGTGCCCTGACCAGGAATTGAACCTACAACCTTGGCATATTAGGATGATGCTCTAACCAACTGACCCACCCAGCCATGGCAGGTTATCAAGTTTTAAATGAAGAGTGTTATCAACTGTGTCAAATGCAGCTAATAGGTCAAGTAAAATGAAAATATCTAACATTGAGTTCCCGTTAGATATAGCAACACAACAAGGTCATTGGTAACCTTGATGAGACAAGTTTCTGGAATGTGGAGGTGAATGTTTGATTAGAGTATGTTCTAGAAAGAATGGGAGGAAAGGATTGGAAGACTATGTATAGTATAGCTCTGGAGGCCAGTAGCCCAGATCAAGGTATCCACAGGGTTCGTTTCTTCTGAGGCCTCTCTCCTTGGCATTAGATGGCCATCTGTGCCCTGTGTCCTCACAGCCCGTCCTCTGTGTGTATCTGTTTTCTAATCTCCTGTTTTTATAAGGACACCCGTCAGATTGGATTAGGGCCAAACCATGACCTCATTTTACCCTAATCACCTCTTTAAAGACCCTATTTCTAAGGACAGTCACATTCTGAGGTCCTGGGGATTACAACTTCAACAAGAATTTAAAGGGGCGGGGGCACAATTCAGCCCATAGTGGGGCATTTGAGTATTTTCCAGTGTGGGGCTCTTAGGAGTAATGCTGCCACGAACATTTTTGTACATGTTTTAGTGAACACATGTAGACATTTCCATTTCCTGCAATGTATGTATCCAGGAGTGAAGTTGCTGAATCACAAGGAATGCATATTCAGATTTAGTAAATGCTGCCAAAAGCTTTTCCAAGTGATTGTACCAACTGACAGTCCCTGGACAATTTACTTTTACAGTGGGTGTCACTCATGGAAGAAGACTATAAGAAACACGCCGAAGATTCTGGAATCAGCCTCCCTGAGAATTTCTCTGTCAGTCAGATCTTTGGCAAGGCCATTTCAGCAAGGAGGATCAACCAACCCATGCTTCAGGCGGTTCTCGCTTTCAGAAAGAAGGGTAAGGATCTAATACTGGCCGTTTTCTGACCCAACCACACCAGAACCCCTGGTACATCTAAATGTGTTTTGAGGTCACAAATCGTCTGGGCCTTGATGGAAAACTGTCCTTAAAACATAGTCCCAAAGTAAGTTATACCAAATGGCAAAAAGCAGCACTATCAGAATGGCCGGGAAAATGAAAGAATTGAATTTAATAAAGCAACTTTTGCCAGAGACTGCCTTGTGAGCAAAATTCTCTCCCTCTGGTGACATTAGTAATGACCTGAATGACCCAACCTCTTATCACAGTGATGATATAAGGCCTTTTAAACAACTATGATATTTTTTTCAACCTCTGGTTGTCACAGGATGAGCTATGAGTTGGGTGATCTGGATTCAGATGGTGTCA
>NW_005358901.1:320080-334419 GCF_000412655.1 Myotis brandtii | reverse complement strand
TAATTAAGTTAATAACAATGTACCTACCTATATAGTTTAAGTTTAAAAAATTTGGCTCTCAAAAGAAATTTCAATCATTGTACTGTTGATATTTGGCTCTATTGACTAATGAGTTGGCCGACCACTGGTCTAAGACATGAGATCATGTTCATTCAATGGCAATTTATTTAATGTCAGAGCCCAAATCTTCATGAGCGTATTTGAAATCATTCCACCCATTTATCAGTAGACTTGCCTGACTGTGGCTAAGCCACCCCATATTTCTCACTCATATCATGTGGGAAGTGTCACACCATCAACTCAGCTGTGTCTCGTCTCCAGTATCTGGGGGTTCTTGCTCCATCTGGTTAGGCAGAGAAAGCCCGGGGGCACTGCTGTCTCTGTTTGCATTTCGAAATGGGAATCAGTCTCTGAAAGCCAAAGCAGGTGTTTTGAAATGCAGTCGAGCAGAGTTTGCAGTAACACAGACTGGAAGGTGTACTGGAGGGACAGTCCGGAGGCAGATGCAGCATCTCCATCTGGGCTTCTGAAAGCCCTTAATATACACAGTGGGCTCACTCTCGTGTCCCCGTGTCAGGAGGTGCTTAAGGGTGAAGATGATTATTTCCCAGTGTCAGGAGATTGATGTAAGTGAGTAGAACCTTACTTGGCTCCAGGCAGAGCTTCTCGGGACAAAGTTCTGTAGCTGGTCCATTCACTGGTGACTTCTTGCTCAGGGTTTACAACCTGCATCCTCACCAACAACTGGCTGGATGACAGCACCCAGAGGAGCAGCCTGGCCCAGCTGATGTGTGAACTGAGACCACACTTTGACTTCCTGATAGAGTCATGTCGGATTGGAATGGCCAAGCCTGACCCTCAGATCTACAAGTTTATGTTGGACACCTTGAAGGCCAGCCCCAATGAGGTACATAGTAGATGCTTCCTTTCACGGGGAAAGAATGTTCTAGAGATATTGCCAAAAAGAGAAATGGAGGAGGAGTGAGCAGGTTGGGGTTATCTGGGGCCTGGCAGGAAGGTTGTAGGTCCAGTGGCAGGTTCCACTTCTCTCAGGCCAGGTCTTCTAAAGGACTTTTTACCCATCTTTTCTAGAAAATTCTACCAAAGATAAGCATCTGACCCCTCTCTGTGGCTTTTTATAGGACTTTGATCAAAATAGGCATTATTGAAAACTTCTAGACCAGTTGCCTCAGTTTACCTGTAAAAACAGGTCAACCCTGAGAGATTTTCCCAAAGCCACAGGCTAGTCAGGGTCACCCCACCTAAGGGTGAACAGGAATGGGCTCCAATATTGCAACAGTCTTCCAAGCACCCCTGCACCCCTTAATTCTTACCTATTCTAAATTACTTTTTGCATTGTATTCCTTTCAAAAAGGTGATTGGACCGAGATTAAATTCCTTTCCCTGACATTTCTGACTCTTTTTTATGGGCCCCACCTCACCCACACCTGATCCAGTGAAACCCTGAGCTCCATCATTGGGAATCCTTATCAGGCTCAATGAAACCAGGAAGGTCTTTCTCTAAAACTTTGCTTCTGCTCTCCTCAGTCCCTGGGTTAAGCATTATAACAATGCTCTAAATTTTTGTATGCACATAAGTAAATGTATTTTCATTTAGGGCTTTGGGGTTGAAGGAGCTGCTTACAAGTCCAGGCTTGCTCTAATCCAAGATTATAAATAAATGCACCCATGCTTTCTTCTACTGTTCTAAGAACCTCTTACTCCTTTATTTTTATTAAAATTTAAACCTTTGATCCATTCAAAATTTATTTTGAAGTAAGATATGGAGTATCTACTTTTCCCCTCAAACTGGTAAAATCCTATCTAATAAAAGAGAAACATGATAATTAGCGTAAGACCGCTACCCTTCCCATTGGCTAATCAGGGCGATATGCAAATTAACTGCCAGCCAAGATGGCGGCCGGCAGCCAGGCAGCTTAAAGCGAACATGAGGCTTGCTTGCTTCAGTGACAGAGGACTCCAACATTCCCCGCCTGCCTTGCCGGCCTCTGAGCTTGCAGTTTGAAACATTGTAACAAATATAGAAGCTAAACAAAACCCCAGAAACCCGCTTTCAGCCAGCCGGGATCTCAGAGCTGGAGTTGATACAGTGTATCGATTATAGAACGCAAACCAACCAGATACCTGCTTTCAGCAGCAGAAGCCTCAGAGCTGGAGCCAGACCTAAAGCTGGCCCAGAATAAAAAAAAGAAAAAGAAAAAAAGGAGCGGTTGGGAGCTTCAGTCACCCGCCAGCCTGAAAACAGCCCTCAGCCCCTCACCCAGACTGGCCAGGCACCCCAGTGGGGACCCCCACCCTGAAGGGTGTGTGACCAGCTGCAAACAGCCATCATCCCCTCATCCAGGCTGGCCAGGCACCCCAGTGGGGACCCCCACCCTGAAGGGTGTGTGACCAGCTGCAAACAGCCATCATCCCCTCATCCAGGCTGGCCAGGCACCCCAGTGGGGACCCCCACCCTGAAGGGGGTGTGACCAGCTGCAAACAGCCATCATCCCCTCATCCAGGCTGGCCAGGCACCCCAGTGGGGACCCCCACCCTGAAGGGGGTGTGACCAGCTGCAAACAGCCATCATCCCCTCATCCAGGCTGGCCAGGCACCCCAGTGGGGACCCCCACCCTGAAGGGGGTGTGACCAGCTGCAAACAGCCATCATCCCCTCATCCAGGCTGGCCAGGCACCCCAGTGGGGACCCCCACCCTGAAGGGGGTGTGACCAGCTGCAAACAGCCATCATCCCCTCATCCAGGCTGGCCAGGCACCCCAGTGGGGACCCCCACCCTGAAGGGGGTGTGACCAGCTGCAAACAGCCATCATCCCCTCATCCAGGCTGGCCAGGCACCCCAGTGGGGACCCCCACCCTGAAGGGGGTGTGACCAGCTGCAAACAGCCATCATCCCCTCATCCAGGCTGGCCAGGCACCCCAGTGGGGACCCCCACCCTGAAGGGGGTGTGACCAGCTGCAAACAGCCATCATCCCCTCATCCAGGCTGGCCAGGCACCCCAGTGGGGACCCCCACCCTGAAGGGGGTGTGACCAGCTGCAAACAGCCATCATCCCCTCATCCAGGCTGGCCAGGCACCCCAGTGGGGACCCCCACCCTGAAGGGGGTGTGACCAGCTGCAAACAGCCATCATCCCCTCATCCAGGCTGGCCAGGCACCCCAGTGGGGACCCCCACCCTGAAGGGGGTGTGACCAGCTGCAAACAGCCATCATCCCCTCATCCAGGCTGGCCAGGCACCCCAGTGGGGACCCCCACCCTGAAGGGGGTGTGACCAGCTGCAAACAGCCATCATCCCCTCATCCAGGCTGGCCAGGCACCCCAGTGGGGACCCCCACCCTGAAGGGGGTGTGACCAGCTGCAAACAGCCATCATCCCCTCATCCAGGCTGGCCAGGCACCCCAGTGGGGACCCCCACCCGCACCGGGCCTCTAGTCCTATATAATAAAAGGCTAATATGCAAATTGACCGAACAGAGGAACGAATAGTCGCTATGACACACACTGACCACCAGAGGGCAGATGTTCAATGCAGGAGCTCCCCCACAGGGGAGCACCGTTCAACCAGAAGCCGGGCCCATGGCTGGTGAGCACATCGGCGGTGGCAGGAGCCTCTCTTGCTTCGGCCTCCGTGGCAGCGCTAAGGACATCCCCTGAGGGGTCCCAGACTGTGAGAGGGTGCAGGCTGGGCTAAGGGACCCGCCCCACCCAGTGCACAAATATTGTGCACCGGGCCTCTAGTAGCTAAATAATCTTTAAATAATCTTTTTCTTCATCGATTAGACATGACACTTTTATTAGAAGCTAAACTGTAATTTGTATTTGGGTCTATTCCTAGACTCTCTTCTATCTCATTGATTATTATTTTTTGGTTAATTTCTTTATTAGTACCAAACTTTACTTTTTAACCTTTTATAGCTTTGTTTTCTTATCTGCATGTATTACAGTTCTTTTCCAGACATACTTTTTTGTCGATTCACATGTGTGATCTTTCTAGATGAATTTTAATGTCATTTTGATAGTTTATATTCTTCCTTAATCTTCTCACAGCTTCAGAATTCAGGCTGAAATCAGTAGGTGTATGTGGGAACACATATATCTGTGTGTTTATGTGACTCTTCTGTAATTAAATGTTTTTAATTTTAAGAGTAAAGTTACATGGAGAGAAAAATCATTCTTTATCTCATTATTGTAAAACTAGTGACCTGTAGCGCGAAAGTACGCGAGACCCCTCCCCCCTGCACCATGGGATTGCCCAAGTCCTGGAGTCCCACCCCACGTGGCTGGTGCACCATGGGATGGCCCCGAGTTCTGGAGTGCCGCCCCAATGCCCCGCCTCTGGGCCACGCAGAGCGGCTGCCGGCCCTGCCCCCGCTGTGCGCACCGCCATCTTGTGACAGTGTTATGGCATGAGGGTCAATTTACATATTGCTTCTTTATTATATAGGATAGTCATTATTTACAAATTAATGTATTTATTTTGGTGTTGTCTCTCATGCATGAAGTTCACTTTGGTTGAAGTGATGCTAGTGTCCATGCTATTTGGATTCAGGTTGTTTTCTTGGATGACATTGGGGCCAATCTGAAGCCAGCCCGTGATTTAGGAATGGTCACCATCCTTGTCCGCGACAGTGACATGGCCCTGCAAGAGCTGGAGAAAGTCACCGGGGTGCAGGTAACTGCACATCTGTGCTGAGTGGGATATCCTGTTTCTTGTCTCTATTTAGGTACATGAGACAAAACAAGTCAGAGGAGAACCACTGTGGAGGCAGTTCATTGCTCCAGGCATGGTTCCCAGGTAGCCCTCCTGGGTGGAAGTTCATTACCCATTGTGCAAGCATCATGGAGTCCTTGAAGAACACCTTGTTGCTTTCTCTGCAGTCAGTGGACAGAGAAATGATGCTCTGAGAGCAAGAATCTGTACTAGTAAGAGGCAGGGGAACCAAGACAAGAGTGGGGCTTTCAAAGCCACCCCTTTTTACTCTTTAGAGTGAATATTGAAAATCTAGCTGCTAGGTCTGCCCCAGTAGGGCTAGGTCTGAACCCAGCTCTTACCTTGTGTGCCAGGTCATGCCGCTGGCACTCGGGTGTAGTTGTTTGGTTCCTCCTGGTTTACGCCCTCATGCCAGTCTGAAGGAAGGCTTTTATGTAAAATCTGTCTCTCACACTGAGGACGGGGTGTCCTTAATCACCCCCTGGGGGCTGCCTGGCCATTAGCCTGCTCTGCCAAAGCTGAGGAACCTTTTGTTCTTTTGACTTTACCTAAGATCACCCATCCCACCAAGTCCAGGAGTGACAGTTACACAAACCTTTAGCATAACGCGGTGCTTTGCTCAGGGTTGTCAGTGTAATGCGAGAGGAGGGAGGAGGGAGCCCATACACTTGATTGTGCTAGATGGATTTCAAAGGCGTCACAACCATTTTCTTAAAGGGAATTGTGTTGTTTCCTCGGGCTACCGCAAAGCAGCACAGACTGGGTTTCTGAAACAACAGTCTCACTAGGAGGCTGCAAGTCCAAGATTGAGGTGTTGGCAAGTTGGTTTCTTCTGAGGCCTCTCTCCTGGCCTTGTGGATGGCTGCTCTCTTGCTGTGTCTTCACACGGTCTTCCCCTGTGTGTTTCCTAATCTCCTCTACTTATAAGGACACCAGTTAAATGGGATTCTTACTCCCCTGGGTCCACCCAGGGACCGCATTCAACCTTAATCACCTCTTTAAAGACCTTCTCTCCAAATACAGTCATATTCTGAGGCCCTGAGGGTTAGGATTTCAACAGAAGGAGACACAATTTAGCTCAGAACAATTGCCTTTTTGTCTTTAACAAATAAATAAAAATGTATAGCTAGTGACTTCATAACCTTAAAGCATCTGGCACAAGCGTATTGAGTCCTTCTACAAGCCTGGAAGTCTCACCCAGCAGAGAAGAAAGTGCCCAGACTTGGGACAGAGCATCCACCTTTTTGTCCCATTTACGAGGTTTGCCCCCTCATCACATCTGAGCCACAGATTCCTGTTTTGTAAAATTGGGAAAGGAAGGCATGTCTCACCCATTTTCTCCTCAGGGGGGTGGGGAAGATACAAGGAAAAATGGAAATCAGTCCCTTTTGAACAGAGACATGCCTCTTATCTCTCAGGAAGGCTGTGGGACTCAGTCATGAACAGGCTTGTAAATTGTACAAACACATGGGAGAACCATTAGAGTAGGAAACCCCCACCCTTTCCACCGGGGAAGCAGTGGGGCATCACTGGTGAGTGACCTAGGAAGCTGGGAACACATCAAAAGAAGGTCCCCAAGGGACACTGGCCATAGTGGTCCATGTCTTGACTCCTCTGGCCAGACAAGGCTCATTGCCATCAGAGGGCACCACACTGCCCACCCCCTGCCCCATCCCCACTGCCATACCCCAGGTCCTCTCTAGACACCACAGAGGTGGAGGGCTCACCCTGTTTCCACCTCTGAGGACACCTATGCAAACTCTCCCATGTTTAAAAGGGAGGTGGATTTCACAGTTTATTTCCCCCATTTTAGAGGTGAGAATACTGCATGGCCGTGGAGTGCTTCTTCCTCAGGTTGCACCTTTGGGACTAAAGATGAGAAATTGAGCAGCAGAAGTCACTAACATGCTGCTCCATTCACGTACATGTATTCATCGTCCTTTGTCATCTCTGTCTCCAGGAAACTGACACCAATAAGTTATAGAAGCCCCAAGGACACTTTGTTCAGGAATTTACCTGAATACTGTAAAAAGATGGGTTATCTGAACCCCAAGGACTCCAGAGGACAGAAAGTGGCATGCAGGCAGAAGACTATCAGCTGAATTGTATCTATATGTTGAAACCCTAAGCCCCAGGACCTCAGAATGTGACTGTACTTATAGATGGAGCCTTTAAATATGTTTATTTCCATTGGTTTTTTTATTTTATAGAGAGAGGAAAGGAGGGGGAGAGAGAGAGACATCAATGTGAAAGAGAAATCTCGATCAGCTGCCTCCTGCATGCCCCACACTGGGGATCAAGCCCACAACCTGGGATGTGTCCTGTGTGGGAATCGAACCGATGACCTTTTGGTGCATGGGATGATCCTCAACCAATGGAGCCACACCAGCCATAGATGGGGTCTTTAAAGAACGAATTAAGGTGAAATGAGGTCATTAGGGTGGACCCTAATCCAATATGGCTCTTATCCTTATAAGAAGAGGAAATTAGGACACAGAGACACACAGAGAGAAGGCCATGTGAGGACACAGCAAGCAGGTAGCCTTCTACAAGCTAAGGAGAGAGGCCTCAGGAGGAACAAACCCTGCCAACACCTTGATTTAGGATTTCTAGCTTTGAAAATAGTGAGAAAATAAATTTCTGTTGATTCAGTCACCCAGTCTATGGTCCATTATTATGGCAACCCTAGCAGACCAACGAAGGCACAGAGAGTTTGGTTTTGGCTGAGTTGGAGGAGAAACCCTTCAACAGAGCCATAGAGCCATACCATGGTGGTACAACTGGCTGTTCTGGGAACTCTGTGTTCCTGGCAGTATTCAACATGAGCCTGGGTGACCCCTTGAGGAACTGCCCTAGAGAAGAATTATACTAAAGCCCAACATCTCAGTGTTTTAGAGCAAGTGGTATTTATTTCTTGCTTATGTAAAAGCAGTTGATGGCAGCCAGGGGCTTGGCTTTGCCCAGCTATTCAAGGATCTGGTTGATGGAGGACCCACCATCTTCCACCTGTGGTTTCCGAGTTCACATCGGACACTCAACTGGGAAATCAGGAAAAGAGACGTAGAGGATCAGGTGGGGATTTTCATGGGCAAGGCCGACAGGCCATACTCTTCTGTCTGCATTTCATCCGTCAGAACTCAGCCAAGGGCCTCCACGAAACTGAAAGGAAGAAGAAATGACGTCCAGTTGTGCTCTAATCAAACAGAGGCAGTCTGAATCCTGGCTTTGGCATTTTCTCAGATGGCAAATTTAGGTTCATTTCTTATCACTCTGAATCTCAGTGTTCACAGCTTTATAATGAGATGGTGGTGCCGCAGGAGAGGAAGATGGGTGGTCAGTCCCTGATGGAGGCTGTGGGAGGTGAGCTCGCTGGAGTTTTGGAAACTCACTCTGAGAACCCCTCATGGAAGGAAGCAGAAGACACCTCTCTCACTGTACCTCTCACTGTGTACCTTCTACTTGCAGCTTCTCAAAACAGAAGTCGCAGCCCCTCTCCCAATCCCATGCCATCCAAATGACATGAGCCATGGTTATGTGCCAATCAAGGTAAGTGAGCACTCTCCCTCCGTCAGCTGAGTACTCTAACTGGGTCTCCTAAAATGACTCACAGAGACATTTGTTCAATATCAAGGGTAGTTGAATAGCCATTGTTTATAGGGAAATCATATCTCCCACAAGCATAATTTCTCAAAAATCAATAGAAGACACGGACCATATGCAGGCAGCAGCCATAAATGCGGGCAGAGGGGTGCAGCCGACATGGTAAAGTGGGCATTACAGGATGGGTAGGAGTTGAGTGTAAGAAAGTAGTACTGGAAGCTACGGGTCAGAGTCAGTGTAGCCCCTCCTATGAACATTTTATAAGGTCGCTTCAGACCTCATCTCTATATTGATGAAGAGTGAGGGGCTCATTGCCTGGGGCTGGGGTCTGGGCTGTAACCTTGTATCTTCAACCCCATGGACAGACTTATTTTTGTCATCCTCTTGATGCATATCCCACCACTTGCGATAGATTCCTCATTTTGCCTTGAAGAAGGGTGTTCAGAACTGTTTTTACTGCCCCTGCCACCGCCCAGACTCAAGAGCTGGAGCAGTGACCTCTGGGGAGCCCCAGCTGAGCCCAGGCGCAGAGGGTGCTGTTGTATGCATCTCCCTGGATGCTAATGCAACCCAAACTGGGTTGTAATAGATCTTTCCCGTTTTCCAGCTTTAAGGCAATTTTGTTAACATGTCATTTAAAGGATGGGAAAGCACTTTTGCTGAGCTACTCAGCTGAGTCAAATACAAAGCAGCAAAATGGGCCTTTAGTTAGGATCCATTTAGAACAGAGGCTGATGAGGATCGTTTGAGTGGACTTCAGCACTATAACATTTTTCAATATAAGGAGTATGAAGTTTAAAGTTAAATTCCCTCCCTTTACCAAGTACTAAAGGCACGGTTGTGAAACATATTCTTTTAAAAAAATTTTTTATTGACGAGAGCAGTGATGGCGAACCTATGACACGCGTGTCAGAGGTGACACGAGAACTCATTTTTTTGGTTGATTTTTCTTTGTTAAATGGCATTTAAATATATAAAATAAATATCAAAAATATAAATCTTTGTTTTACTATGGTTGCAAATATCAAAAAATTTCTATATGTGACACGGCACCAGAGTTAAGTTAGGGTTTTTCAAAATACTGATACGCAGAGCTCAAAAGGTTCGCCATCACTGGACTAGAGGCCCAGTGCACAAATTTGTGCACTGGTGGGGTCCAGTGGCCATCGGGGGCAGGCTGGCTGGGCAAAGGGCTGTGGGTGGTTTGTCAGCCGGCCCCACCCTTGATCGGGATGGGGGTGCCCGCTCCTGGGTAGGGCCAGCCGGCTGGGGCGAGGGACTACAGGCATACTCGATTGTTCTGCTTCAGTTGATTTGCATATTACCCTTTATTATATAGGATTTGAGAGAGGGAGAGAGAGAAACACTGATTTGTTGTTCCAATTATTTATGCATTCATTGGTTGATTCTTATATATGCCCTGACCACAACCCACAACCTTGGTATATAGGGACAATGCTCTAACTAACTGAGCTACCCGGCTAAGGCAGTGGAACATATTCTGATAAAAAGATTGTAGTTCAGGAATGGGTTTGTGAAAAGTTGGCCTAATGTTTTCTTGAGCAAAATAGCTTGTTGGGAATCATGACCCAAACTTCCAGTTTGGAACACCAGCTTGGAGAAATCTGGGATGCAGCTAGATGGAATTGTCCTGAATGAATTTCTATAATGTGAAGATTATTTTTCTCATTCATTTCCATTAATAAGTTGGAGATATGTACATTTGGGAAAGATAGGCTATATTTTGACTATATTTTGAATTGCTTTGGTTGATTAGACCCCACTGTACTAGTCAGAGGAGGCCTAGCACTGTCCCAAACAACCCAGCTTTCAGTGGCTGAATACCAGGTCTGCTTCTTGTACAGCACAGTCCAGTGTGGGTGAGGAGTGGGTTCTCTCCATGCAGTCATTCAAGCACCCAGGCCCTTCCTTCTGCTGGTTCCACCTTCCTCAAGGCCCAATCCATTCAGGTTCAGACAGAAAAAGAGAGGAAGGACCAAGCACGGGAGGGCCTGGATGTAGCACACATTTCTTTCGCTCATATGCCATTGGCCAGAACTCAGTCACATGGCCATACCCACTGCAAAGACGTGGGGGGAGAGCTGGAAAATGCCACCATGTGCCAGGAGAAGAGCACCGATATTGAGCCCTAGCAGCTGCTGCCACACCCATGTAGCCCAGAAAGGACTAGAAGTTTGTAGTGAACTTGAAAAAAATTCATATTCAAGATACAAACAGCTTTTAACCAAATAATCCTGGTATTCTGCATGTTAGCATGAAGATTACACTCTGCACAAAACTGATCCCCAGTTTTAAATATTGAAAACATGACAAACCACACCAGAGACTCCAATAGTATAAGGGCCTTTTAAGGAAGATGCAAAGTTCTTTTGGTTTTGGGTTTTTCTCCCCCATTGTAATCTTCTTTTCAAGCTTCTTATATAAGTTACAGTGAAAGCCACCTGCTTTTATTGCACAGTTTGGCGAGTTGTCCCTTTTCAGACAACTTTCAGCATTGGGGTCTTAGGCTGAGAAATCTTGTCCAAACAAGATCTGGATATATGCTGAAATGGCCTGGATGGTCTGCCGAAGCGGGGTCTAGTTCTGGCTGGCCTGGTGGTGTGGTGACTTCCTGCTCACCTCTCTTTTCCACAGCCCGGGGTGCATCTGCATTTCGTGGAGCTGGGCTCTGGCCCTGCTGTGTGCCTCTGCCATGGATTTCCTGAGAGCTGGTTCTCTTGGAGGTACCAGGTAAGGAAAACTGGGTAAAGGTACCCCAGTCAGGCGAGGCAAGGAGAAAGCCTCATGGTGTGCCCCAGCCCGAACGTCATTAAGAAGCGAAACCTTACAGTGGAGCATTGTTGCCAAAGTATGGCTGTGATACCGCAGAAATGTTGGGGCTGGAGATTGCTCCAGACCTCAGAGCTGTGTTAGTCCATATACCACCTTTACAGAGTAAAGAAGAAAAAGCAGACTTCTTCAAGACACTTTATGCCATCTCCTGGAAGTCTTTGTAATGATTATAGAAATATACAAGGTCTTTGTTAGGAAAGGTGCTCCCTTAGATGCGGCATTAGATGCAGTGCACAAACCCTACCACCAGTGGTCCATGGCAGCCCTATCCAGGTGGGCTCGTTCCAGCTCCATGGAGATACCTGGTAATGTCAGGTGGCGCTTTGGATTGAGCCATTTACAAGACCATGGGGATAGAGGAAGCAAAGAGGGAGTGTCAGCCAAACACTATAAGACTACCCTGTATGTACCTGAGTTGTTTGTTTTCTAGATCCCAGCTCTGGTCCAGGCGGGTTTCCGGGTACTAGCTATGGACATGAAAGGCTATGGAGACTCATCTGCTCCTGATGGTGGGTTAGCTGTTGGTCATGCCTTCTGACTGTTCAAGCTCTCCACTGCACTGTCTTCCTCTGGTCCCAGGTCAGAGCAGGTAGTCCTTTAAGGGTGCCTGACTTTGTGCCTCCCCCTCCTGCAGTGTCCTCGGTCTATGCGGTTCGGGTCCCAGATGTCCTTGCTCCTCTTACTCTGGATGAATATGAGAAGCCCAATAGCCTGTGTCCTGAGGGTGTCTCATGCTGGTTGGTGGGGATGTAGAGTGTGCGATGGACCATCCAGCTCCAGAACATTTTCATCCTGCAGAACTGGGACTCTGTACCCATTAAATAATAACTCTTCATTCCTCCTTCCCCCAGTCCCTTGCAACAACTCTTTTGCTTTCTGTCTCTATGAAGTTGACTACACTAGGGGCCTCATATAAGTGGATCAAACAGTATTTATCCTTTTGTGAATCGCTCATTTCACTTATGATAATGTATTCAAGCTTCATTCATGTTGCATCACAATTTCCAATTTCCTTTTTAAGGCTGAATAATATTCCATTGAATGGATATACCACATTTGTTTATCTGTTCATCCATCAATGGACACTTGGGTTCCACCTTTTGACTATTATGAATAATGCTGGTTTGAACATGGGTGTGCAAATATCTGTTTGAGTCCCTCTTTTCAATTCTTTGGGTTATATATCCAGAAGTCAAATTGCTAGGTCATAGGTAATTTATAGGCCTCATTCTTAACCCAGCACTTATGGATCCCAGTGGAAGTCTATCCAAGGATGGGTATCAGGGAGCCTGTGAGCCCCTGAGACCACATGTGGGTTTATGAGCATTTTTCATTGTTTTGATCAGCTTCAGAGGGGTCTTCAGCCCAAAACTGTTTAAGAACCCTAGGTATGGAAGCAGGAACCTGAAACAGCCAGGTTTGCAGCAAAACTCCTGGTCCCTTTATCAGCTATGCTGTTAGCAGTGTTGGCTTGGTAAGCCAACCCAGCTGTTTAAAACCCTTTTTTTGAGCTGCTTCCCCCAATTTAAATTAAATTATTCCCCTAGATAAAATGTCTATTCATCTATATTGCAATCTTCCCTGAATCCCCTAGGCATAACTTAGTAATATAATTTATCATTCAATCTAGAACACTATTAAAAGTAAAAGAAATACACTATTAATAATAACACATATAAACTGAAACTGGGACTTATGTTCATACCTGAATTATAACTAATTTTTAAAAATAAAACCATAATTTACACATTAACTATTGTTGAATATTTTGTATAACATGAATTCTAAAGCCAAATATAATAATTTGGAATACAGACACACCCAGTTCAAATGTTTTGTGTATAAATTTTATATAATTTGTTATAGGTTTTAAGTAACAAATTATTTTCCCTAAAATTTTGACGCTTTTGTCCCACTACTTTCTAGTTTCCCTGTTGCTACTGAGAAATCCCATGCCATTCTGACCAATAAGCCTTTCTGTGTGACCATTTATTTTTTCTTCCTTACTCTTGACACTTTAGGGTCTTTTCTTTATCTGTTTGTTCTAAAATGGTCTGATATTGTGCTATGATATAGGTGTGTTTTTTTTTTCATATACTTTGCTGGATACATTTATCTTTCAGTTCTTGGAAAATTTTGAATCATTTATTTGGTAATTTTTCTTCCTTTTTCTTTTTCCTTTCTGGAATTGCTAATATTGTTAAAATACTCATACTACTCAAAACAATCTACAGATTCAATGCAATCTCTATCACAATCCCAATAGCATTTTTTACAGAAAAAGAAAACACAATCCTGCAATTCATGTGGCTCCACAAAAGACCAATAGTCAAATCAATCAGAGAGAACAAAACTGGAGGACTCACACATCCTGAGTTAAAAATATATTAAATCTACAGTAATCAAAACTGTATGGTACTGGCATAAAGACAGATACACAGACCAATGGAACAGAATATAGAGCCCAGAAATAAAGCCACCCATATACGGTCAACTGCTCTTCAACATGAGTGCCAAAAACACGCAATAGGGAAAGGATAGTCTCCTCAACAAATAGCGTTGGGAAAACAAAATATTCACATATAAAATAATGAAGTTGGACCCTTATCTTATACCTTACCTTACAAAAAAAAATCAACCCTCCTGGCCAGCATTGCTCAGTAGTTGAGCATCAACCTATGAACCAGGAAGTCACAGTTCGATTTCGGTCGGGGCACATCCCAGTGTGGAGCTTGCAGGAGGCAGCTGATCAATGATTCTCTCTCATCATTGACATTTCTATCTCTCTTCTTCTCCCTTCCTCTCTGAAATCAATAAAAATATATATTTTAAAAATTCAACTCAAAATGGAATAAAATTTAAAAGTAAGACTTGAAACTAAACCTTCTAGCAGAAAACATAGGGGAAAAGCTTCTCAGTAATGATTTCATGGATGTGACACCAAAAGCACAGGCAACAAAAACAAAAGTAAGAAAGTAGACTGCTTCAATCTAAGAATTTAATAAGATTTATTTATTTATTTATTTATTTATTTATTTATTTTTGGCAAACAGGCCCTTTTAGTTTGTTGGTAATTTTTAATCATGCAAATTATATGTATATACTAGAGGCCTGGTGCACAAAAATTTGTGCACTGGGGGGGGGCCCTCAACCCC
>NW_005358901.1:311980-318963 GCF_000412655.1 Myotis brandtii | reverse complement strand
TAGAAGAAGAATATTCCTTGGAAATATTATGCAAGGTAAGAAGAGTCTTTGGATAACATCTGTAATATCTTTTTCATCCTGGAATTTTTGTTATAAGAATTTTTTTTTAATTGCAGAAATAGAAGAATATTCCTTGGAAATATTATGCAAGGTAAGAAGAGTCTTTGGATAACATCTGTAATATCTTTTTCATCCTGGAATTTTTACTGTTATAAGACAGAAATGTGGGTACTCATTTAAATCCTAGGGAAACATCATTTCACAGAATTTAGGTGTAAATTCTTACTGAAAGTTGAGATAACATTTCAAAATGATAGCCAACGTTTGCTGTATGGAAGAGGAAACTGAGTCACAGGGAGGGAAAGTCATTGCCTGAGGTCAACAGCCAGTAGAGCCATGTTTGAACCCTACAATAGCTCCCCCATCTCTCCTCTTAGCCACTCCACCAGATTGTCTTTCCATCCTGGGAATTTTAAGAATCACTATATTTTGGTAAAAGATATTGGTGGCCAGACCTAAGGATTATTGTATGGATTGGTGACTGTAATGGCATTCCTATTCTAAGATGGCCAGAAGCACCATGGGGGAGGGGGACCCTCACCTCCGAGCTTGCAGGGGGAGAAAGGGGCAGACCTTCTTAGAACAAAAGCAAAGGCTGGAGGGGTCAAGGGGAAGAAACAGAAGACTGGCAATAATGTTGATTACACTCAAATTATAAAAAGCCACCATCTCAGAGTCACCACTCCTGTGGAGCTCCCCCCATTCAGCCCCTCATGCAACCTTTGCATCTCATAAGGGAGCATGGGTAAAAGCTTAATTTCCAGCTAGGGTTGTTTTTCCTTTCTCAATTTCTAAGTCTTTGCCTCCCCCACTCTGCCACTTCTGAGAGGATGCTGGAAGTGGAAGGGAGATAACTCAAAAGCGAGTGAAATGATTGAACATTGTGTTAGTTCGCTCAGGCTGCCATAACAAAGTACTGCAGACTGAGTGGCTAAAGCAACAGCAATTTATTCTCTTGCCATTCTGGAGGCTAGAAGTCTGAGATCAAGGTGTCAGCATGGTTTATTTGAGGCTTCTAGATGAGGCTTGAAGATGGCCATCTTCTCCCTGTGTCTTTACATGGTTTTTCCTCTGTGTGTATCTATGTCCAAATCTCCTCTTCTTTTTTTTAAAATGTGTTCCCTGTGTCTTTACATGGTTTTTCCTCTGTGTGTATCCAAATCTCCTCTTCTTTTTTTTAAAATGTGCTTTTTAATTGATTTTTTTGAGAGAAAGGAAGGGAGGGAGAGAGAGAGAAACATCAATGAGACATCTATTGGCTGCCTCCTACATACCCACTACTGGGGATCGAGCCTGCATCCCAGGGATGTGCCCTGATGGGGATTTGACCTGGTGACCTCTCATTGAATGGGGTGACGCTCAACCAACGGAGCCACACTGATGGAGCTAACTCTCCTCTTCTTATAAGGACACCAGTCATTGGATTAGGGCTCACCCTAATGACCTCATTTTAACGTTCATCACCTTTTTTAATGACCCCATCTTCAGATACAGTCGCATTCGGAGGTACCAAGGGTTAGGGCTTCAACCTATGAATTTTAGGGAGATAAAATTCAGTCCAAAACAAAGGCTGACACAGTAATTCTAATCTGGAAGTGGCTGAGGTGGGTGGATACAATTTCTGATTTTGTGTTGTGTTTTCTTTCTTAGGACATGGTAACCTTCCTAGATAAGTTGGTAAGTAATAATTTTGAACTGATCTCTTTGGAGAATTCTGTTTGGGTCTGGGCAATTAATACAAGATGTAAGCCTTTCAAGGTGTTAGCTTTTGGAGCCCTCGAGCAGAGTAGCAGAGCTAGGAAAGGCACACTTTGGGACAGTGGGAGGTGGGTGGTTGACCAGAAGAAGTTACCAAGGCAGAGATGAGTTTATTCTGTTTTTTTTGTTGTTTCATGAAAAGCATCTACCAGGGAATAGGATACCTCTGTTTGTTTGAGTAAAGAAGTTTGGAAAATATCCTATTGGCCAGCGGTTCTCAACCTGTGGGTCGCGACCCCTTTGGGGGTCGAACGACCCTTTCACAGGGGTCGCCTAAGACCATCGGAAAACACATATATAATTACATATTGTTTTTGTGATTAATCACTATGCTTTAATTATGTTCAATTTGTAACAATGAAAATACATCCTGCATATCAGATATTTACATTATGATTCATAACAGTAGCAAAATTATAGTTATGAAGTAGCAACGAAAATAATTTTATGGTTGGGGGTCACCACAACCTGAGGAACTGTATTAAAGGGTCATGGCATTAGGAAGATTGAGAACCACTGATGTACCTGTATCTGCTTGCTGACCAAGGTCCATAGTTTATTGAGGTTGACAGTGGACAGAAGTTTTCATTCCCCTTGAAGTGGTAATGCCTCATACTAACCTTGCCAAGTTACCTGGGTGGCATTTGTCTAAGCTGATCCCGTGGTGACTCCTGCCACTAGCATAACCCTGGTTTCCAGGTGCCTCTGGGGCTTGCTTATGTGGCCATCTCCATGGCTCATGTGGCCCTGCCATTTCTGGTCTCCCTCACCTTGATGGCATGTCAGTGACTGATATAAATGCGATATTGCTGGTTTTAAAGTTGCAGCATTGCCATGAGCGGGTGCTACAGCTAATAGAAACAAAGACGGCTGTGGCCACAGACATACAATTTGTGAACACTTGGTACGTGGTGCAGATTTGGAAGGTGGACTGTGAATTTCGGCAATGACATCCATATTTGGAAATACTGCTTGAGGTCAACACCAGTCAAACCATACCCCCGTCACCAGCTGAGCTGTGAACAGGATTATCCATCTTCTGACATCTCGTCGATTACCACAGTTAACAGTGGAATTACCCATCACAATGCCACAATTAATGCTGCAACTACAATACTTTTTTTAAAAAATTGAGGGTTCACTATGACCTGAATGTGTTCACTATTTTAAGAAACTTTTTATTATTTTCTGCCACTTTTACTCCATTTATTCTATTCTTAACTAGAGGCCTGTTGCATGAAAAGATTTGTGCAATAGGCCTTCCCTTCCCCTGGCTGCGGCACCGGTTTTCCTCCGGCACCCGGCACCCAGGCCTTCTCTCCGGCCGGATCCGCCTTCAGCGCCTTGGCTGCTCTGCTTCGTGCCTATGTATGCAAATTAACTGCCATCTTTGTTGGCAGTTAATTTGCATATCTCGTTGATTAGTCAATGGGAGGCGTAGCGAAGGTACGGTCAATTACCCTGTTTGTCTATTATTAGATTAGATACTCACCACTTACATCTTGATTTACTCATGTAATGAGGGTAATATTTTGAAAATGTTAAAGAGATGTTTTTTCTCCTTTTTGTGGAAAATCATGTTCTTCTGCTCAAGTCCTAGAGTATGAGGGAAGAAAGATGCCACCATGGGAAGGAGAAGGGTTCAGAGTAGGGAATGTCACTGTGAGAGAGGAAGAGGTCTCTGAGGGCCAGTCCTGCTGTCACAGGTGGGGTGGGAAGAACAAGTTAGTAGCTCAATGACGAAGGTGGCAAAACCCATGTATCTTTATCAGCCTCTCTGGGCTAAAGTGCAGAAAGAGGAAAGCTTTTAGGTAGATTTAGGAGGAAAATGAAAACAGAAGAGGGTTTTTCTTTTCCCCAGGGGTGATCAGGCAACCAGATAAAACCCTCCCCCTCTGACGGAGGAGCTGGTGGATGTCAGGGCCTCTCTTTGTCCTTCCTGGAGAAAGTGGCGCCACAGCCACTAGAGCAGTGGTTCTCAACCTGTGGGTCGCGACCCCTTTGGTGTTCGAACGACCCTTTCACAGGGGTCGCCTAAGACCATCCTGCATATCAGATATTTACATTACGATTCATAACAGTAGCAACATTACAGTTATGAAGTAGCAACGAAAATAATTTTATGGTTGGGTCACAACATGAGGAACTGTATTTAAAGGGCCAGAAGGTTGAGAACCACTGTCTAAGGCAGTGATGGCGAACCTATGACACGCTTGTCAGAGGTGACACGCGAACTCATTTTTTTGGTTGATTTTTCTTTGTTAAATGGCATTTAAATATATAAAATAAATATCAAAAATATAAGTCTTTGTTTTACTATGGTTGCAAATATCAAAAAATTTCTATATGTGACACGGCACCAGAGTTAAGTTAGGGTTTTTCAAAATGCTGACACGCTGAGCTCAAAAGGTTCACCATCACTGCCTTAAGGGCTGCTCTTCTGGAGTCAGAGTGATCCATGGTGGAGTGCTGCAGGGTGGGCCACCTGGCCTGAAGTTGAAAGGGAGTGATCACCCCCAGAGGGAAGTGTAGCTTGTGGAGGAGCAGGGAGAGATATACCACGGGCCCTGTCTGGAGTGAGAGAACACTGATGTCAAGTTCACCAGTCACTGGCCTTCAGGTTGTCTGCCAAGCAAGGTTCCAGGAACCAGGCAGCAAGGGACCAGAGAATCCAGGATTCAGTGGAAGGGCCTGGGCAGTGGCTCTGAGGAGAGAGCGAAGACATTGGAAACACTTGAGAGAAAAAGGCTGAGTGACCTTAAGGCATTGAAATACCACCTCGGCCGGAGTTAACGTGATTAAACTAAATTTGGGTTTTACCCGCCATCCCTTGGGATGAGGGTTCATGAGGATTATCAAGTTAATCCAGGAAATAGAAATGGTGCATTTTAGGATCAGGGGATCCTAAAAACTCTGATATCCAAACCCCACCCCAGACCAATGAAGTCATAATATTTGGGGATGGGGTTAAGGCATTAATCAATATTTATTAAAACTCCCCAGGCAATATGATGTACATCTACGTTTCAGAACCAGTGACCTTGGATAAGTCATTTGTCTTTTTTAAGTCTCAGTTTGCTCTTCTACAAATAGAAGTAACGTCTAGTCTCAGAGTTTTTATGAGGATTCAATGACAATGTGTGAAACATGCTTAGCACAGTACCTGGAATTTAATAATCTCTCAGTATATGACAGTTATTTTTTATTAGTTTTGGTCTTGTGTTTTTCTCAAATTGTTTCTTAAGTTTTGTTTTCAAAAGGAGATGGTAAGTTTTTCTCTAGACACTAATACATTTTCTCCATAATTAACTAATTAAGCAAGCATTCATTAGGGTATGTCTCTGTATTAAGTACTATAGGGAAAAGGGTTTAAAAACAGAGAAGACAAGGGTCATTATCTCCAAGAGTTCAACATATAATAGGGAAAGATAATGTAACGCCCATGGCTCCAATATAAAGTATGCTGTACGATAATGATCTTTATATATAAACGCCTAATATGGAAAGTGTCCCTTGGGAGTTCGACTAACTGGGAGTTTCATCTCTCGCTATGATGTGCACTAACCATCAGGGGGCAGCGCAGAACAAAGGGAGGCCCCTGGCCAGCAGCCGGCAGCCTCTAGGGACCCTACCGTGCATGTATTTTGTGCACTGGGCCTCCAGTGTTAATATAAGTAGCCACGGCATGCCATGGAGGAGAGCACAGTTCACTGTGGTTGGGGCACTTGGAAGACTTCTTAGAGAAAGAGCCTGAACTAACTGGACCTTGTAGAATGAGTAAATCTGAGATGAACATCTCAGTGACAGACAAAGAGCATGCAGGGAGAAAGAACAACTCCTATAAAGACAAAAGGGATGAAGAAAGTTGATTTCCCCCAGTACTCCAAAAAGCAAGCAATTCATGTCTTGAGAGTTTATTCCACACTCTGTTGTGCACTCGAAACTAATATAAACTTTATTGTATGTCGATTGTAATTGAAAAATTATTTAAATTAAAAATAAAAAGAAATGTAAATGGCACTTCCAACCCTCACCCCATTCTGGGTGGAACCACATAGTATAAAAAACATAAAGGAAGGTAGAGGTAACTTATGGATGGCCTGGAAATCCAAGGTAAAGAACTTGGACATATTTATCTCTTTTACTAGTTGGGTGCACAGGTTGTTAGTTGCTATGATCTTCTTGCTTTTGAGTTGAGTTGTACAAATAAAGCATAGTCCTGCTGGGAGTATCCCAGGAGACCTATTAGCCTCAAGCCTAGTACAAGGAGTGTACATTTATCAAAATTTGCGTTATGATATATACTGGTCAAAATATAGTTCAAAATGAGCAGCAGCATTGGCATTGCCTGGGGGTTTGATAGAAATGCACAATCTTAGACACCCACCTCAGATCTATTTGATATAAATCTGAATTTTAACAAGCTCCCCAATGATTGTAATAATCTTAGTTTTCTGTCTCTAAAATGGGCATAATGATTTCCTCATAACACATCTTTATGAGTATTATTTTTGCTTTAGGCAGTCAATTATGTCTTAAAGAAATATAAAATATAAGACAAAATCATTATATACCATGTAGTTACCATTTTCTTTCATGTAGCCCTGGGTTTTCATTTAAAATTATTATTCTTCTGCCTGAAGAAATTCTTTTAACATGTTTTCCAGTGACTAATCTGCCTCTACTGAATTGTTTGGATTCTGTGTCTGAAAAGTCCTTTATTTCACCTTTATTTCTGAAAGGTATTATCAATGGGTATAGAATTCCTGATTAGTTGTTGTTGTTTTTTTTTTCAGTATTATCCTCTTTATCTTTGTACCTCCATCCTCCTCCCGCTCCCCCTCAGACTCATACTTAAGACAACAATGCAAATAAGAACCCTTCCCTGACTCTTAGCTTCTGTTAACACCATAAACAGGGCATTTATAAAAAAATATTTGGAGCAGTTTATAAGGTTGTATTTGTGAGATTATTAATGTCTATCTGTTCTAGACTTTAAACTCCAAAAAGGCTGTCCTTTTGTTGTTGTTTTTGTTCATTAGTACAACCTCCATGGCTGGCATGGAGTGTGTGCTTAAAATATTGGTTGAATGAGTAAGGGTAGAAATTCTTCAAATTGGATACATTTACCTTGAGCCTCTGCCCTTTTCTACTCTAAGAAAATG
>NW_005358901.1:310750-311283 GCF_000412655.1 Myotis brandtii | reverse complement strand
CACTCATTCACCACATCCCACCTGGGCATTCAGAACTTCCTCCTCAGGGTAATCACAAGATAAGATTAATTATGCTAATCAGCCTCTGCAGGCTGACACAATTAACCAGAGCATGAGATAGCTCCAGAAATCTGTATAGGAGCTGCCTACCTGCTGGGTTTCATTTCACCATCCAGCACAGTAATTAGAGGGGAGAGGTGGGTGGTGCGGTGAGAGGAGTTTGCTCTTTTCAACTAAGGAGCACATTGTTCCATCCTCCAATGGAAGTTGCAGGAAGTTTTCCAAGGACTGTCTAAGCCATTTAATTTCCCCTCTTCGGACCTGCCAGTGCACATCTTGGGGTTAAGTACCAGCACTGTAGCCATTTTTTCTTGATGGTGGTACAAAATGAGGTACTTGTATTTTGATACATTTTAAAATCCTTTTCACTCCCCTATCTACTCTTAAGCACCTTTAATATTTTAAATATATATTTTTCTTATTCAAATATAAGAGAAGTTGGCCCTGGCTGGTGTGGCTCAGTTGGTTGGGAA
>NW_005358901.1:267084-309810 GCF_000412655.1 Myotis brandtii | reverse complement strand
GAAAATAATTTTATGGTTGGGGGTCACCACAACATGAGGAACTGTATTAAAGGGTCGTGGCATTAGGAAGGTTGAGAACCACTGCTATAGGCTAATGTTTCACAACTTTTTAAAACTTACATTTCTTTTGAAATGTCTAAAATCAAATGCCTTCAGTTAACATTATTTGGAATGTCAAACTCAAAACAAATCAACAAGGGTGACCTGCAAATATGCTTTTGCAGAGCACACGTACTATTCCTGAGATAACTCAGTGACAGCCTCCTGCCATCCTCAGTTAGGCCATGGTGAGAAATGAAAACAGGGGAGGGGCAGCTAAGAGAGCCTCAATACAGTGGGATTTGTTAATCGGTGTGAGAGTCAAGGGAAGAATCTGATATGACTAAAGAGTTTCAGTACCACACCCAGGCAGGGTTCCAGGCACTAGTAAATGAGGCCAAAATGTCATGGTCCCTGACCTCTGCAGATTCTCAGTCCTACGGAATTGGCACTGGAACTTTTGAGTACGCTGGGGACATCTAAGTGGACACGGCCCAGTGTGGCCGCCCCAGGCCTGATGCTATAATGACCTTACATGGCGTGATCAGTGGAGGGGTCCCTAGGAAGTGAATGAGAGAATTGCATCTGAGGGTTGGGCTCAGGGGAGAGCACAAGGCCTGGGGCTCTCAGCACCTCACCCCAGAAACCTGCCCACATTCACCACCCTTCTTTATCCTTTGCTAGGGCATCCTCCAAGCGGTGTTCATTGGCCACGACTGGGGTGGCATACTGGTGTGGAGCATGGCTCTCTTCTACCCTGAGAGAGTAAGGTAATTAGGCCGTGAGCAATGAGAATTTGGGTAAGACTGGGGCTGAATTCCCATTAGAATCCTTCCTTGAGTCTCAAACCCCAGAAAATGTCTGGAAAACAAATAGGTTATCTGGGAAGGTAGCACCTTAGCTCCTTCATGCCCATTGACACATTAACAAGGAGGGCTTAATGAGCTAATGTCTTAGAAAGTGAGGCCTGTCCCAGTTACTGGTAGTGGACAGATAATTCAGGGACAGTACTCAGTGGGCATGTGGGAGAAGGATGGTAGATCCTGAGGGGAGCGGGAAGGCAGCAGGGGTGTTGGGCTTATAGAATTAAGCATCAGGAGAGACGTCAGTCCTGGACAGGGAGTCAGAAAATGTGGCTTCCAGTTTTGCCCTGAATTGGCTGTGTGACAAGTCACTTCATTAGGCCTTGTGTCCTCAACCACAAAGCGGCAACCTGACTACCCAACCTGCAACGTGCTGCACAGATGTCAGGTTAGAAAGGCATTTCATGATGGTCGTCACATCATTCCTGATTGTCCTTAGAAGCTGCAGCAGGAGCTTTCAGATGGTGGGTTTCGAACCCAGAGAGGCGGGTGGTTTTTTGCAGCCACACTCCTTTTGAGCTGGCAGCCAAAATAAAAACTTGTCTGACCTCCTGTTTCAGCCTGGGATCTTAGCAGGTTCAATAAGCATTATCCTTACCGGCCATCTGGTTTCCCTAACGAATCTAGTTCCTTTTTATTTGGCTAAGTTTATAAGAACGGAAACACAGGAGAACTAGGTTCAGCTCAACCCCAGCTCAAATGGTAGAGTGGGATCAAAGACTAAGAAAAAGCAAACATTTTCTAAAATATTTATAATTTGTTCACACTCTTGCTTTTCTGATCTCTTTAGCTTCTCTCTCTGTCCTTTTCCTCATTCAAAGGCAAAATAAGAGCTCAGTTCTTAACCATTGGATTCACCAAAAACTTTCTCTACCTACTGGGTTAGATGCCAAGTTCAGATTCGCACCAGGTCTTCCATGACATCCAGATCCAGAAATGTTTTATCCTCCTGAGCGCCCATGGCATTCTGTGCTGTTCTCACGCTTATCTCACAGTCTATCTCATAATAAAGCCATGGGTGTATTTGTCTAGTTTTCCTTATTAAGTTATAATAAGCTCCTTGAATACTGATTTTATATTTTTTCTCCCCTAGTATATAGCATGGAATTACACTCAACACAGGAGAGACACAGTGAGTGAAGGAAGGAAGGAAGGAAAAAAATGCTAAAAATTAGGGAGAAATTGCAGTGTTCACATATTCTGGTCAAGGTTGATACACTAGATGTAGTTGTGTGTGTGCTCTGTCTGTCTTCATCTGAGGCAAGTGAGAAATACTGCAGTTTAACAGGGGTGAGGTGGGGTGGGGTGGGGAGGGGAAACACTGGGCTGGGATTCAAGAAATCTGAGTGCGGATCCCATTCTCCCACACACTGACGGTGTGAGAGCTTGTGCACATCACTTTCCCGCTTTGAGCTTTGGCTTGATGGGTAAGGTCCTTATAGACTATCGTCTTACAGGGTCTAAGTCTTGGTGCCTCTTCTTTCCATAGGGCAGTGGCAAGTTTGAATACTCCCTTCGTGCCAGCAAACCCCAATGTGTCCCCGATGGAGATACTCAAAGCCAATCCTATTTTTAATTACCAGCTCTATTTCCAAGAACCGGTAAGTTTGGGGCCCTGAGATCAATGACCCCAGCAAGGTATTGTTCTTCTTTCCCCTCCCCATTGGCTTGATGTATCTCTGTCCCCTTTAATTTTCTGTGGCTTTAGTCAGAAATTTTGTACAAATGGGCTCAGGTGAAACTGACTCCAGAGCTCAGCCGGTCCTTTCCAGGTGATGGCACGTGTGTGTGTGTGTGTGTGTGTGTGTGTGTGTGTGTGTGTGTGTGTATTTGGGTTGGTGAGGGGGACAGTGGTGGGGCTGACAGCACACCAGGTTCTTCTGCTTCTTCAAAACTGTGGAGTGGGAGCTGAGCACTAGTTTGGAGCTGTTCCTTCTTAGTCCTCTGCCTGAGATGGGGATAGAACCCACCTCATGTTGGTGACAGCTCCTGGCCTCGGCTTCTTGAAGAGTAAGGTTTGTGATCACAGGGAGAAGCAGAGCCTAAAAGCCCTGCACTGGCCCTTTGTGTGCTTTGGGAGATGTGGAGGGGTTGCTAGGTGTCACCCCATGTGCCACAACACCCAGGATGCCCCTTGGAGCTTGGGTGATATGTGTGATGGGGTGTCACTGCCACATTTCATGGGGATTCACTGAGAGCAGCAACGTGAGCCAGCATCATCTGCCTCCCTAACCCCGCAGCTGACCTCAGCTGTGGGGGCACCTGCTAGTCATTCATTTGTGGATTCTGGACCCCAATGTCCAGCTACATCCAGGTAATTCCAGAAAGGATAAAAGAATTTTCTTTAACACTGTAAAGAGAGAAGAGTGGATCAAATTCATTAATCAAGAGCACACAAATTCATTAATCAAGAGATGTGGGGAAACAGAGCGTTTCCCCACATCTCTCACCCAGCTCTTGACCTTCCAATACTTGAAGGTCATACTATTTATAGCAAAGGTCACAACCAACTCAGTTTTATTGTGTGTTTTTATAATATACTAGAGGCCCGGTGCATGGATTTGTGCATGGGGGTGAGAGTGTGGGGGCCCCAGCCTGGCCTGTGCCCTCTCGCAATCGGGAACCGCTCAGGGGATGTAGCAGTGGGCCAAAGCTGGTCACACCCCCTTCAGGGTGGGGGTCCCCACTGGGGTGCCTGGCCAGCCTGGATGAGGGGATGATGGCTGTTTGCAGCTGGTCACACCCCCTTCAGGGTGGGGGTCCCCACTGGGGTGCCTGGCCAGCCTGGATGAGGGGATGATGGCTGTTTGCAGCTGGTCACACCCCCTTCAGGGTGGGGGTCCCCACTGGGGTGCCTGGCCAGCCTGGATGAGGGGATGATGGCTGTTTGCAGCTGGTCACACCCCCTTCAGGGTGGGGGTCCCCACTGGGGTGCCTGGCCAGCCTGGATGAGGGGATGATGGCTGTTTGCAGCTGGTCACACCCCCTTCAGGGTGGGGGTCCCCACTGGGGTGCCTGGCCAGCCTGGATGAGGGGATGATGGCTGTTTGCAGCTGGTCACACCCCCTTCAGGGTGGGGGTCCCCACTGGGGTGCCTGGCCAGCCTGGATGAGGGGATGATGGCTGTTTGCAGCTGGTCACACCCCCTTCAGGGTGGGGGTCCCCACTGGGGTGCCTGGCCAGCCTGGATGAGGGGATGATGGCTGTTTGCAGCTGGTCACACCCCCTTCAGGGTGGGGGTCCCCACTGGGGTGCCTGGCCAGCCTGGATGAGGGGATGATGGCTGTTTGCAGCTGGTCACACCCCCTTCAGGGTGGGGGTCCCCACTGGGGTGCCTGGCCAGCCTGGATGAGGGGATGATTGCTGTTTGCCGCTGGTCACACCCCCTTCAGGGTGGGGGTCCCCACTGGGGTGCCTGGCCAGTCTGGGTGAGGGGCTGAGGGCTGCTTTCAGGCTGGCGGTTGTTGACTGAAGCTCCCAACCGCTCCTTTTTTTTCTCTTTTTTTATTTTATTCTGGGCCAGCTTTAGCTCTGGCTCTAGCTCTGAGGCTTCGTATCTGGTTTGTTTGCCATTCTATAATCGAAACAATGTATAACTTCAGCTCTGAGATCCCGGCAGGCTGAAAGCTGGTTTCTAGGGTTTTGTTTAGCTTCTTATTTGCAACATAGTACATAGTTGCTTAGAGTTGCAACTCAGAGGCTGGCAAGTGAGGCGGGGAACGTTGGAGACTGCAGTCACTGAAGCAAGGAAGCCTCATGTTCGCTTCCAGCTGCCTGGCTGCCGGCCGCCATCTTGGCTGACAGTTAATTTGCATAAGGATATGCTGATTAGCCAATGGGAAGGGTAGCAGTCGTACACCAATTACCATGTTTCTCTTTTATTAGTGTAGATATATTGATATTGATTTCTGAGAGGACAGGAGAGGTAGTTAGAAATGTCAATGATGAGAGTGAATCATTGATTGACTGCCTCCTGCACATCCCACTCTGGGGATCAAGCCTGCAACCTGGCCATGTGCCCTGATCCAGAATCAAACTGTGACCTCCTGGTTCATAGGTTGATGCTCAACCACTGAACCATGCTGGCCAGGCAATAACCATCCCAGTTTTGATTCAGTGAGTAACTTTTCTCTAAGAGATGGTGCCTCGAAAGAAGAAGTTTTTATTCGAGCACTAACCTGACCCATTCAGCAAGATGCCAGATGCGTCCAGCGATATCATGAAAAGACGCTCGAAGTATCACATCCTCCACTGAAGCCAGGGCCCTCCCGAGCCACGGCCCAGGGTGTGGGAAGAGCCAGCTTCCTTACGTTTGAATGGAGTCAAAATGACCTTAATTAGTTTGAAGTCGTCTTGCTCTTGAAGGATGGGTATGATTAGATGGCATAGTAGTCAGTTAGGGCTGCCATAGCAACGTACTGTGGACTGGGTGGCTTAGACAACAGAATTTATTATCACTCAGTTCTGGAGGCCAGAAGTCCAAGATCATGGTGTCTACATGGTTGGTTTCTTCTGAAGCCCCCTCCTTTGTAGATGGCCCCCTTCTCCATGTGTCCTCACATGGTATATCCTCTGTGTGGGTGTCTCTGTGTCCACATTTCCTCTTATAAGGGCACCTGTCTCAGACCCCATCTCCCAATACCATTACATTCTGAGCTACTAGGGGTCAGGACTTCATAGGAACTTCGGGGAGACACAGTTCAGCCCATAACAGGTGGGTAAAGGGAAGAAGAGACAGTGTCCCTTGTGAAAGAAATAGGAGGATAACAACAGGAGAGGGACAGTGTGGGGGAAGGGTGGGGACTGTGAGAAACGGGCATATTTGGAATGCGATCTATGAGTGGGACTGGAAGAAGGTAGGTACCTTGTGCAAAGCCTGGAAAGGAGCCCCAAGTTGTAGTCGATGTCAGCAGTAGTGGAGGTTCATCACCCCATCACAGGTGGCCCGTGAAAATCCTTTCAGCTGGACTAGAAATCGGAGGCCAATCTAAGGTGTGATGTTCTGCTTGTCGCCCTTTCCCGGGTGTTTGCTTCACTATATGCCAGGTCCCTTGAAACATATGCTGTGCAGATGTTTCTTTCCTGCAGCGACTGTGTCAAGCAGCAAGGATGGACCGGCTTCCGGCAACCTGGTACAGCTCACACCAGGGAAGCATCTGGTGAGGGGGAGGGAAGCAAACGGTGGATCTTGGTTCTTGAGTGGCAGCTCCTTAGCCTCTGGGAATTGAGGAGGGGACAGAGTCCCACACTAAATTAGGAAGCTGGGTTTGGGTCCCTCTCACCTCTTATTTGACCCATTTTTAATCTCTGGCTCTGCTTGGCTCCCACCACAAGAGTCCAACCCCCTCCCCCTGCCCTCTGTGTGCCCAGAGCTCCCCTCCCAGAGCACCCCACCCCACAGGTCTCTTCACCGCCTCGAATCCCCCATGCACCTTTGTCACTTCTCACCCTTGCACCTTCTCCCCTAGCCCGGCCCCAAGGCCTGTGTATAGGTTACAACAGGCCCTCAACACTCTGGCCCCACCAGTGGGGTTCCCCATGTGGAGAATCCAGAGGGAGGGAGAGGGTGTGGGGTTTTGTGTCCACTTTTTTCTCTTCTACCTCTTTTTTTTCTCTCTTTTTCATCCTTTGGACTGAATATTTGTAAGGAGACTCCTAGCTACTGTGAAACAAAGGTGCCCTGTAATGTGTGTGAGGGATTGAGCATTACAAATATGTTCAAAGGTCAGAAATGCCTTAACTGGTATTACTTGTGAAGAATTAATATTCATTATTTCATCTAGCGAATATTTATGCATCTTCTATTATGTGCCCTCAAAGGGCTTCAGGGTTCCCCAAGGTTTCTTCTGACTACACTTTGAGAAATACTGCTTTATACTGGTAAAAAGCTGTATTCGTGTAATTACAGGAGATAGAAAAAAGGAAGTAGTAGTTTCACTGTGTATTGTGTTTTGATCAAACTTCATTTAGAGTATTGATCAGTGGGATTTAGCTCATTAAAGTTATCTTTATTATTTTTTAAGTTTAAAATACACATAACATCAAATTTAGCATTTTAAGTGTACAGTTCAGTGGCATTAAGCGCATTCACATTGTTATGCAACCATCACCTTCATCCTCTCCAGAACTCTCTTCATCTTGCAGAAATGAAACTCTGTCCCCGTTAAACATTAACTCCCCACTCACTCCTCCCCCCCAGACCCTGGCAGCCCCCATTCTGCTTCCTGCCTCTGTGAATTTTACTCCTCTAAGTGGAATCATACAATGTTTGTCCTTCTGTGTCTGGCTTATTTCACTTAGCATTATGTCCTCAGGGTTCATTCACACTGTGGCACGTGTCAGAATTTCCTTTCTCTTTAAGACAATGATAGCCTACTGCAGTGATGGCGAACCTATGACACGCGTGTCAGAGGTGACACGCAAACTCATTTTTTTGGTTGATTTTTCTTTGTTAAATGGCATTTAAATATATAAAATAAATATCAAAAATATAAGTCTTTGTTTTACTATGGTTGCAAATATCAAAAAATTTCTATATGTGACACGGCACCAGAGTTAAGTTAGGGTTTTTCAAAATGCTGACACGCCGAGCTCAAAAGGTTCGCCATCACTGGCCTACTGTATGTGACATTTGTTTCTTCATTCATCCATCATGGACAATGGGGTTGCAGCTACAGCTTTTTTGAGTGCTGGATGCAGTTAGTTGTGTTCACAGCAACCCTGTGGCATCTCTCCCGGCCTTTCAGCTGAGCAAGCAGAGACTCTGACGGGCTTACTAACTGGCTGCTGATACTAGGTACATGACTGGGTCAGGATGTTGACCTGGTCTTGCTTGACTTCAGAGCCCATGTGCCTCCCCTTATGCCACGCTGGGAGGGAGCTTGGACTGATTGTGTCTGTGTGTCCCAGAAGAGAGGGGAGGAGCAAACCAGGATAAGCTCAAAGTCCTCATTGAAAAAGTGACCTCAGGGGAAAGACACTAAATCATTGCAGTCCTAGCGGGAGAGTGTGTGGTTTCGAAGGTTGATACAGTCATTGTGAAAAAATCAGTACCTCTATTGTTCTGTTACAGCAGCTGGGTTTAAAATCTGCAGGAAGAGTGTGGGGATGGTTTTGTTCTTAAGAACGAAACCTCTTGTCAGGGAAATGGTGGATATTCAAATCAGTGACCTGGCCACTGCCAGGAGCCCAGGAATCCTGCTGGCATGGTCAGGGTAAGCACCGAGCGGGGTCTTAAGGAGAAACCATGCACCTGGTTCTGCCTGCATGTCTGCTACCTACTCAGTGATGGAGCAAGTCCCTTCCTATCTCTGGCCCTCGGTTTCCTCATCGGAAAAAGGATGGTCTCATTGGATGGTTTTCGAACAGATTATAGCTGCAAATGTAAGCTGAATCCAGGCCAATAAGTTAAATATGGCAGGTACAACTCTCTGCTTCAGGGATGGCTGTTGGTAGCCAGTCTTCCTTCCTATCTCTCCTCCCAGGTGGGTTCCCACCGCTCTCCAGCCTGGAGGAATCATCCCTGAGGGCTCAAGGTCATTCCAGACTCTTTCCGCCTAAGGAAGGCTCCAGTGTAATGGTGCACCCAGCCCCCGCCCCCCCCCTCCAGCCCTTCCAGCGCCCCCTCTCTCGCTTCAGTTTGCTGAGCACTGCGGGGTGTGGCTTAGACAAACTCCAGGTTTAGATCCAGCCCCACCCCCAGCTCTTTGAACCCTTAGCCCACATGTTTACTATCTTGCCCTGAGAATTTGCCAAGTCTGGTGGAAACTAATACTAAAAGGTGTATTTTTCTTTGCTTGGCAATGAAGGGAATAGGCTTTGCATTTGTATTAGTAAGAAAAGGAGGACGGATGAGGAGGCAGCAAAGACAAAAAAATGAGCTTAAAAAAAAGTACTGAGTTGTGTAAAATAAAAAATCAAGTCCCCCTTCACTCATCTAGAACTAGCTACTGTGAATGGTTTGGTGTTTCCCATTTTAAAAAATATGCTTTTAAGTAAGTGTGTGTGTGTGTGTGTGTGTGCACATGAGTGTATACATAATTTTTAGTATAAATTGAATCATTCTGCTTTTTTTTATTCAATAGATCTTAGACAGATTTTCCTATCAGTACCTATAGATTTACCTCATTCCTTTTCAGATGGACCATGATTCATTTCACCCGTCCTCAACTGAGGAGCCGTGAGCTACCTTCCTCACAGTCTTTATCTTGGTTTTGTTTTTGTGCCATTCACGGAAGACACTCGCGGCATTTCATTTTTGTTTTCTTCAGTGGGTGGTGTTATGTTATAGTGAAAAGAACCAAATACTGAGGGGCTTAGAGTCTGGAGTTCTCGCTTCCAGCCTGGCCATTTATAATCCACCTTCGAACAAGGTCACACCTCAACCTGAGGGTCTTGATCCTCTAGATGGCCTTCCCACCTCAGTGCCGTGTGACCAGCGAGTGTGGCGTCAGAGTGATTCAGGGCGCCAGGGCCCCTCTGAGGCCTGACTCCTCTCTCCTGTCTGCCTGGCCAGGCTGCAGGGAATAATGAATAGTTTTCTCTTCTTGCCCAGGCATCAGGTGCCTCTATCCACTGGCATCCTCAAGCCCAGAGACAACCACCCCAGCCCTGTTTTCTGGCGTGCTTTGAGAGAACTCGGCCCCGAGTTTCACAGAAATTCCAGTTATTATCAAGGTAGACGGAACATGAAGCAGAGCTGCTGCCCCGGCCCACTGATTAGAGGGAGGCTCCCATCTCCCCCGGGAGACAGAGACTGTGATCTTGGCTGCTGAGGCACAAAGGCTGCCCACGCTCATGCTTTGTGGGAGCTCCCTGGATTTTCTATTGACCCTCTTGGCATCTGTTCGCTCTCCAAGGACCATTTGAGGGCCAAAGCCCCGCCCAGACCTCTGGCCTGTGACGATGCCTCCACACACTGACATACACCCCTGGGCTCCTGAACAGCAGTGGTTTCTGGGATGGGGCTGCTCTCAATAAATAAGAGTGATGACTCCTGGTGACAGGGCTGACCGGGGCTTTCATCGATCACTTCAAATGTACTTCCTCCCGTGGCTGTTTCTTGCCTCGGCATTCATCACACAGCAGATTGATTCTCCATCATAACTGAATCTTACAGATGTAAGGGGGTTGTAATTAACACGACAGCATCGCTTTCCTCATAAAATCATAAACTGCAGACCCAGCACCGCCGGATGACAAATGTGTCCTTTGCTGCGGTGCTGGCGTCCCGTGGACCCAGAGCTCTCATGATCTGCAATAGGCAGAACAAACAGTGCAGTGGAGAAGGAACTCTTGCAGTGAGCAGGGACGGAGGGTGCTGGCCACTGCAGTGCCTATTGCCTGGCTTATGGGACGCTCCTCTCTGGGAACATTCCTAGGAGAGGGACATACATACCGTCAGCCTCTACCCAGGACCAGTCACAGATGGTCCCGGGAAGAAGATGAGTGGATGCTTCCCTGCGCTCAGGGGGCTCCGAGGAGACACAGCAAAGGCTCTGTGGGAACCGAGAAGGGCAGAGTTATTTTGTTGTGATGGGGGAAGACAGGACTTCATGGAGGAGGCAGTGTTTGGGACAGATGTTGAAGGCTTCTTGAAGGCCAAACTGAGGGAGGTAGGTGTTCTTGGTGGAGGCTACAATATTTTAAATCAAGGAGGTGGGAAAGCAGGGCACCCGTTTAGAAGACATTCTGCAATCCGGTTTAGTTGTTGCCTGGGTGTGTTTAGGTGAGCATTTGGAAAGGAGGAGATAAAAATAGATTGGCACTTTGCTATAGACTGAATGTTTGTGTCCACTTCCCACCCTCACCCCACCACAAATTCCTATCTTGAAATCCTAATCCTTATGTGATGTTAATAGGAGGTGGACCCTTTGGGAGATGCTTGGGTCTCGAGGGTGGAGCCCTCATACAGGGAATTAGTGCCCATATAAAAAGAAACCCCAGATAGTCCCCTCCCGCCTCCCACCACGTGAGCACACAGTGAGAAGATGCCATCTCTGAACCAGGAAGTGGGCTCTCACCAGACACTGAGTCTGCTGGGGCCCTGGTCTTGGACGTCCCAGCCTCCAGACTAAATAAGTATCTGTGTTTGTAAACTACACAATTTGTGGTTCTGTTATAGCAGCTGGAATGGACTAAGACACGCTGCCATGCTCTGCCTCAGTTCCTTCCCATAACACTGGGCCCCCAGGGACTGTGTGGAGGAAGGAGCTCTATTATTTCTGAGCGGTTGCCCCTGGTGGATTCATGCCTCGGAGACAGCTGACTTCCTTTACACTTTGTTTTAGGGAGTGGCTGAGGCTGAACTGGAAGAGGACCTGTATCGGACTTTCAAACTCATTTTCAGAGCACATGATGAGGTGAGGGGTACAGGGGTTGGAGGGTAGAGGGGGATAGGTAGCAGGAAGGGGGAGCTGCAGAGGTGCAAAGGTCTCTGGATGGCCTCCCTCGGAAGATGGGGTGGGGACTGGAGCCTGGGAATGAGCAAGCTGGCCTTCTTCCCTTTGATTTCTGTAGTCAGGGTGAGTGGGACCCTCACTCTACCGGTCACACTGATGGGGGAAGGTCACATCCTCACTGCCACACACCAGTAAAGCTTTGAAACTAAAATCAAAGAATGATTATAATAGTGACTGTGGAGAAATTATACCATTTTTATCAACATGCATAATTGTTTATCAAAGCCCCAAATTAATTGCTGTTTCAACCCTTTTCATGAACAACCACAGTTGCTTATAATGGTTTATCTCCATACCCTCCACCCACCCTCATATAGTCAGTGCCTGCTTAGCCTTTCCCACGTTTGCCACTTTCTGTGCTGACCACTTCTAGCATCTCACTCTTTTATATTGAGTTCAATTGCTTCTTTCTGAAGGACTTTCTTTTGTAGTTAGTTCTTTCCAGTCTGTTAGTAGTAAACTCATAATGTTTTTGGCCAGAAAAATGTCTTTTTTGCTTTCAATCTTGAAGAATAGTTTGAATATGGAATTCTAGGTTGACAATTTTTTTTTCTTTTAGAGGCTCCTGTCATTGTTTATGCGAAACATGCCTCTGATCTACCCTATTATTGTTTTTTTAGTGGTGTTTAATCTGCAGGTTAACCCATCTTTGAAGTTTTGTGTGTTTTTTGCTTTTTCTTTCAATGAACATTTTTTGAAATTTATGAAAGTTTTATTTGGCTCCTTTTCAAATCACTCTGATCTATTGTTCTGTTCTTGTTTTTCAGTTTCTTTTATGTTTTTAATAATTTTAAGCATACTCATTTTCATTCTCTCCCTCTCTCTCGCAAGTTCTATTAGTTGATACTAGGGGCCCAGTGCATGAAATTCGTGCATGGGGGGTGGGTCCCTCAGCCCGACCTGCACCCTCTCCAATCTGGGAGCCCTCAGGGGATGTCCTACTGATGGCTTAGGCCTGCTCCCCGTGGTTCTCTGCTCTCTGCGGACCCGCCTGCTTGATGCCACCGGACTAGGGTGTCTGCTCTCTGTGGGGGCCTGCTTGCCCTTTGCTGCTCTCTGTGGGAGCTTGCTTGCCTTTCTGGCTTGCTGCCGCAGGGGCAAGCAGGGCCTTAGTGTCTGCTCTCTGTGAGGGCCCTGCAGGGGACTGCTTGCCCCTCGCTGTCACGGCCAGGGGCAAGCAGGGCTCTGCTGTCTGCTCCCTCGCTGCGGGGGACGTTCCCGCCCTGCCTCTGGCTGCTTGCGCGCACACTGGCTCAGAGCACCTGGGTCCCGGGGATGTTCCTGCCCTGCCCCCAGCCGCTCGGAGTGGCCAGGGGCATTCCAGGACCCCAGCCACTCCGGCCCTACATACAGGCCTACAGGCTCAGAGCGGCCTGGGTCCCAAGGACGCCCATCCCCGGGACTCAGGCCGCTTGGCGCCAATGCGCGCACAAGCAGCCGCCCCGCCCCTGGCCGCTCGGTGCCTGCGTATGCAGATTAAGCTGCCATCTTTGTCGGGTTAATTTGCATACTCACTCCTGATTGGCTGGTGGGCTTTGCAAAGTGACGGTCAATTTGCATCTTTTTCTTTTATTAGTGTAGATTCACTATTTGCTATGTTTACTGTCTCTTGCAATGGGATTTTCAGGAGGGGGGTGGGATAGAGAAGAGAGGGAGTTTTGTAATTTTGGTTTGTGAGGTCATCTTCAAGCAGCACTGAATCTGTGCCAGTAGGCTTCAGCTGGGATTGAGGAAATGGCCCTTTTGTGTTTTAGCACTGGCTGCTTCTGTCAGACATCCTGGTGGTATTACTAGCCCAGCCTCACTTTGTTGTGGTTGCTGTTGATTTTGCATCTTGGGGATTTCCAGATCATGGAGAGAGTGTAAATTCAAACCCAAGCACTTGTGAAGGCAGGCTCGTAGCTATAAATTTCTGGGTGAACATTTTTTGGTTTCCTCTTAGTTCCAAACTGAATGGACCAACTCCTTTGACATCTCTCTGTCATGATGGGTGGGACCACAGATTTACTGTGGAGGGTCTTATCTTTAACTTCCCATCTGCCATAGACCTAAGGTCTCATCTCTATTCCCATTGGTTAATATAATCAAGTTCTTATAATATCACCAAGACCTGCAAGTGGTGGGTGGGGGGGGCAGGGGCGGGCAGCCTGGGCCCAGAGCTTTGATTGTTAGCTATTTCTGCTGTGACCCCTGAGGACTTGCCTACCTCTCGGGAGTTTAGCATGTTTGTACTAGTCTGATGGCACAGTAAGTGACTGTTCCAGCATATTTTCTTTACTTTACCCATGACATAATCTCCAACTTTTCTTCTTACAGGCTCTGTTCAACCTGTACAACGTCTGTGAAAGGGGTAAGAAGTATTCTTAGAAGGGAAGGGAATCAGGAGGGCCATGGCAGGAGCCAGCTGAGCATTGAATGAGCATTTCTCCATCGGACTCTATGAGCAGAAACAGCCACCTGCCAGCTCTGAACTATGACTGGCTTAACATAGGGTTCCCGCAGGTGACTAACACTCCCCTTAGCCCTGGGCTGATCACGGGACCTCAGGTTCCTTTCCTTCAGGGACCTTTGGATTCAAGATCTTAAACAGTAAGAGCTTGGAGGACTCTTAGAGCTTGTCGGGGCAATCCCAGCCTCTACTGACAAGGACAGAGACCCAAGATAGGAACTGACATCTGCAGGGTCACCTGGTGCAGGCAGAGGGAGAGTCGGGCTAGACCCCAAGCCAGGTCTCCCCTGTCATAGTCCACTGTCCTCTCCTCCATCCCAGCCCTGAGTCCTGTCATTCCAGTTCCATCACATTTCCACCCTTGTCCCCCCTCCTGGGTTGGAAACAAGTGAGGAGTCAGAGTGAAGAACAGACTGGAGTTCATCCATAGCTCTGAGATCCAGCACTGTTCCCACAGACCTTACCTTTGCCCCAACACTCTGGCCTTACCATTATTCACTTGTATTTTTATTGATAATGAGGACACTACTACTTGTTTGTGCACCTACTATGTGCAGCAAATGCTGGCCTGGCCCTCTTTAGATACATTATTTATAATCCTCATGACACCCTTAAAAATCCCATTATTATCTGTATTCTACACATGAGGACAATGAAGCTCAGGAACTTGTCCAAGTAGCCAGGCTGGGCTTAAACTCCTCTGGCCCTAAAGGCCATACGCCTCTCACTGGTCAAGGCCACATCTCCCTTCCCTCTCGCCTCCTCCCTCCATTCCTTTTCTCGGTCACTCGGTCACTCTGCATTCCTTCGCTCTGCAGACGGTTTGAGCTCACACTTGGTGAGGCAGGGACAGACATCCAAACACAGGCAGCAGCGTCGGGGAGTCCAAGGGGAGGCGGACGGACGGCAGGAACGCAGGGAGGGGGGCAGGAGGGGCTCTCACCCCGGCCCCGAGACAGCAGAGAGCTAGGAGCTCCGGCCTCCAGGGAGGCTCAAGTGCTTCATCACAGAGGCACCTGCTCACATAGCCCTGCGATGGAGCTCACAGAAGGCTGCATCCATCCCCCAGCTCCTGTGCCTCCAAAGCTCCCAGCTGAGCCTGGGGAGCCCCCCGGGGCTGTCCCCCGTGAAATGGCGGTGGTCCCTGGGCTGTCCATCAGCATCACAGGGTTGCCCCCCCACCCCCAGGACAGGGAACTGCCAGGACACAGTGTACACCCCTGAAAACAAATGAGATTCCACACCGAGGACACTGAGGGGGGGCCCGTGAGTGTGCCGAGGGCAACAGCACGCTTGCGCCCTGGCCGACGGTTTTCCAGGCTCCGAGGACGATCGGAGCAGGCACCGGTGAACATTCCAAGACTCTCCGTGGAGATATCTGAAGAGGATGGGATTCGTTAAGCTAGGGAGGAAAGGCTTCGTCTAGGGGAGAGGGAGAGCTGGAGGGCTGGCAGGGCCGAAGACAGGTGTCACCCTGGGACGGAGGTGTAGTTTTGGGAGGACAGGAGGGGGGTGGTCAGTCCTCGTGTGTGTCCCAGAAGCGGAGGCCTGGGTGTGACACTCTTGGGTTCTAGAATGACAGAGGCAACAATGACTTCTCTGACGGAGAGGAAAGGGGCTTCCTATGGATAAGGGAGAATGAGTGAAGGAGCGCCAAGGGAGGCGGGAGGCAGTTAGGAGGTCAGCCTCCATTGCGAAGGCCGGCACTCGCTGCTGGGACCCCTGGCCGAGGGCGTGGGATCGGGAACAAGTGGCTTTTTGCAGGAGGACTCTTTGTGAAAGCCCCGAAAGAGCCCAGCCTCAGCAGGATTGTGACCGAGGAGGACATCCGCTTCTACGTGCAGCAGTTCAAGAAGTCCGGTTTCAGGTACACGGAGTGGTGCCCAGAACACAGGAGAGGCTGGTCAGCGCGCGGGGCTGCTGTGCTCAGGGTGCAGGACAGGCCCGGTTCCCGCCCCCACGGCCCGTGGAGGCCTGGCTGCCCCTGCTTCCCTGCCTCCAGTGGTGGGAGGCTCACCGTCGGCTCTGCTTTGGGATGGCTCACCTCCCTCTACCTTCTGGGCCCCCTCAGAGCAGATGCTTTTAACCTTTTTCCAGTCACAACCCCCGTGAGAATCAAATGACAGTTCTGAGTTCTTTCTTCAGAAAAACACCAACACTCAAAAACTGCATACATTTTTAGGGGGACTGGAGACCTCTCTCTCTTTTTAAACAGCTTTGTTGAGCGCTGGCTCACATACCATATAGAATCCACCCTCTGCAGTGGTTTCAGCACATTCATGGAGCCGTGCGGTCATCACCACATCGCCCCCAAAAGAAACGCCATTTCCTTGAGCAGTCAGCTCTCCCCCACTTCCCCTCGACCCCCTAGTCCAGCCGTGGGCAAACTATGGCCCGCGGGCCGGATTCGGCCGTTTGAAATGAATAAGACTATTGAAATTAAAGACCGTACCCTTTTATGTAATGATGTTTACTTTGAATTTATATTAGTTCACACAAACACTCCATCCATGCTTTTGTTCCGGCCCTCCGGTCCAGTTTAAGAACCCATTGTGGCCCTCGAGTCAAAAAGTTTGCCCACCCCTGGCCTAGTCCTAGGCCATCCCTATCTGCCCTCCATCTCCATGGATTTGCCTACTCCGGACATTTCACATAAATGTAGTACAGTGTGTGCGCCTCTGTGCCTGGCTTCTCTCGCTCAGCTGGTGCTCTCAGGGCTCTCCACGTTGTAGCAGGTGTCCAACCTCATTCCCTTGGCTCAGGCCCGCGTTCACGCTGATGGTCTGGGCCTCTGCTCTGGAACCACAAGGCATTGCTCCAACGGCCCCTTTCCTGCATAGCCCTTCGAATATTTACACGTTGCAAATCTTTGAAGCTCCTGGTTTCTTCAGGGATGTTGCAGTTCACTACATGTCCATCCTTCTTCTCTCCCTCGTGCCTCTCTCTCTACACTTCCATCCTTTACTCCAACCCGAGGACTCAGAAAGAGCCAAGCCATGGGCACTGCCTTGGCCAGCCCCACCCAGAAGTCCTCTATCCTGTAGCCTTGGCGGGGAACGCCTGTGGCCCCGACCCTTTAGCCTCAGAATCTCTTGCACCACCACAACCCACAACTCTTCCCTAAGCTTTATTTTTTCTTCTTCTTTTGAGGCTGAGACCATTTAAGAGTCTCAGATTTGAGGACAGGTTTGCTCTGGAAGGGAGCATAGATAATGTGGCCTCACCCCCTCCTTGTTCGGGAGGGAAAATGGAAAGTCCCAAAAGGGTATGTGGCGTGTCCAAGGTATTCCCAGGGCCCAGAGCTGTGAGACCCGAGAGCACCAACCCCGAGTAGGCAGAGGGTTCTAGGTCCAGCCCCAGAGCCGCCCTGCCTGTCCCCGAGGAGACACCTCTGCACCACCCCCTGAAGTCCCTTCTCCAGGGGTTCCCCAGGGCAGGGGAGTGGCCTCTGGATGGTGAGGGCGCTAAACAAGCTCCCACCCTCTTACGTGACAGCCCTGGGATGACATGGGGAGTCCTGTGGGGCCGGCTCCGTGTGACAGCCCTCTCCACAGACCCTCTCCACGAACCCCGCGTGTCCCCAGGCCTGGCACTCAGGCACCGTTGTTTGTGCCGGGCTCGGTCCTCTTTCCCGCAGAAGCTTGGCTCTCCCTGGGAGACTGGTGCCTGGTGGGTCTGCAGCACAGTCAAGGACTAAACGCTTTCCTGTCTTTATTCCCTGATCTGCCCCCCAGGGGTCCCCTAAACTGGTATCGAAACATAGACAGGAACTGGAAGTGGGGCTGCAAAGGCAGAGGACGGAAGGTGAGTGCTGGGTTAGTGTTGCTCCCTCTCCCATGCGCCCACCCCCACCCCGGCTTCCCGTTGCCCTGGGTCAGAGCTGGGGGTGGACCGAGGGACCTGCTGGCTTCCTCCTTTCTGTCCTTTTCCTCTGGGCTTTTGGAAGTGCCTCCTCCAGGTTTTCCCTTAGGGCCTCTTCTGCTGATGCTTCTCTTGGAATGGGTGGCGTTAGGAACAGAGCAGGGGTCTGACTGGGTGACTGCAGCTTCGGTCTGGGAGGCCCAGGTCTCCTGGTGGTGCCCCAGCTCAGGGCAGCAGATGGTCCAGGGTGACTCCCAAAGGGTTCACTGATGGAGCACTAGGTGTTCTCAGAGAGGCGGGGCTTCGTCTCGGCCTTATCATGTGACCAAGTCAGTCTGTGGCTCTGTTTCCTCGTTTGTCCAGCAGAAGATGGTTTCCAATCTCTGTGTCTGCGATGGGAGTAATGAGGCCCCCAGGTTACATTCAAAACATTCAAAACCTAAGGGTGATTGCGTTTTCAAGGTCCTCGCTCACTTGGGAGCCCTGGTCGTCTTGTTGACTCTCTCGACTGTGAACGCCCTCTATGTGTCAGGCACTGTGCTAGACCGCGGATTTACCAAACGAATAAAACAGAGGAGGTCTCGACGACACGGGTTGGTCTGGAGGCAGGACAGCACAGAAGGCAGTGGTTAAGAGTGGGCTGGACAGAAATTCGGCCTGGGATCTGATCCCCGTGTGGCCTTGGCCACACTCTTAACCAGAGTGTTCTTCGTTGCCGCTTCTGTAATCTGGGAATGACAACAATGGTGCTAACATGTAACGATAACTTAGAACAGTGCCTAGCACATAGCAGTAGTTCAGTTAATGCTCCTTATCATCACTGTACTCTGTGGGAATGACAACAATGGTGCTAACATGTAACGATAACATGGGTTAATGCACATAAAATGCTTAGAACAGTGCCTAGCACATAGCAGTAGTTCAATTAATGCTCCTTATCATCACTCTACTCTGATTGACAGAAATTATAAAGCCGCAGTTTGATGGGCAAAATCTCTCCAAGTGTGGATGGACATAATGTCAAAGATTCTGGGAAGGCGAACCCTGATGGTGCTTAAGTTGGGAATTCCCTTCTTCTGCGGCCACCTTTCAGATCTCCCTCCTCTCCCACCTCCTCCGTGCCCCCACCACCAGTTTACATTTTGACTTGGAGCATTCTAGAGCTTGCCCAGCCCACCTCGGCCTCCGGATGACTTTCAGCACCAAAAGCGTGTTTGCATGTCTCCTGGTTCTCATTTGAAGGACGGGGTGCGGTGGGTGTGATTGACAGAAATTATAAAGCCGCAGTTTGATGGGCAAAATCTCTCCAAGTGTGGATGGACATAATGTCAAAGATTCTGGGAAGGCGAACCCTGATGGTGCTTAAGTTGGGAATTCCCTTCTGCAGCCACCTTTCAGATCTCCCTCCTCTCCCACCTCCTCCGTGCCCCCACCACCAGTTTACATTTTGACTTGGAGCATTCTAGAGCTTTCCCAGCCCACCGCGGCCTCCCGATGACTTTCAGCACCAAAAGCATGTTTGCATGTCTCCTGTTCATGCTCTCATTTGGAGGACGGGGTGCGGTGGGTAAAAAAAAAATAGTGCAGATTTCTTAATCAGGGACAAACTGGAGCTGTTTGAACATTATTATGGCAGAGTGAGAACAAAGAGAATAAATGGAGGCTTTCATGGCCTCTCCAGGCCCCATTTATCAGTGGATAAAAGAGAAGTCATTTTGCTGCCTCTAATGTCATGTTGGTAACAGTTGTGTCTGGCCCGTTCACTCTCCAGAGCAACGGTTCTCAACCTGTGGGTCGCAACCCCTTTGGGGGTCCAACGACCCTTTCACAGGGGTAGCCTAAGACCATCGGAAAACACATATATAATTACATATTGTTTTTGTGATTATTAATTATGTTCAATTTGTAACAATGAAATTGGGGGTCACCACAACATGAGGAACTGTATTAAAGGGTCGTGGCATTAGGAAGGTTGAGAACCACTGCTCTAGAGTCTTGGCTGCCCTTTTGAAGCGTCCATTTAACTCAAAGAAAAGGAATATCGATCTCCATGCAAGGGCATTTCTTCCTTTCTTGTCCCATCCCACAGAGTGGGCCAGCCCACGCATTCTTACTTACACACACACATACACACACACGCGAGCACACACACATGAGCCCCTGTTGGTCACTGCACTGTTAAGTTCATCTGTATTAGAAAACTCAGTCTTCTCCTGAACCTTTACATTCACACAAAACATTTCACTTCTGGTCATGAAATGTGTGAGGGTTTGTCCCCCAGCAGGAAATTCTCTGCAGTATCAGCTGGTGTCCTACACTTTAACTACTAAATTCTAGCACTATCTACCTGAGGTAGTGTCAGCTCCCACAGGTTAAGGGTTCAGGCCTCCAATACTGCCCCCCCTCCCTCCCCCCCACACATACTTCAGACACCAATCGTAAGTCCAGTTGTCACCTGTGCTTCTGACCAGCTATAGACCTGAGGCTCCCACCACCCCTCCTCAGTTCGATCACTGTTTGCTAGAGTGGCTCACAGAACTCAGGGAGCCTCTTACTTACCCCTACACGCTTAGTAAAGGAGGAGAGACAGGACACAGGTGCGCAGCCATGTGGAGAAATACAAGGGCGAGGTCTGGGAGGGTGTGAGTGCTGGAGCCTCTGTGCCCGGGGAGCCGAGTGCCACCCTCCCGGGTACATGGGTGAGTTCCCCAGTGTGAACACTCTCCAAACTCCATGCTACTGAGGTTTTTATGGAGCTTCCTCGTGTGGGAATGATCAATTGTTCACCCCATTCCAGTCCCTCTCCCCTCTCTAGAGGAGGGAGGGAGGGAGGGAGAGAGAGAGAGACAGACAGACAGACAGACAGACATGGGGGAAGGGGGGCTGAAAACATAAAACTTCTAATCATGGCTCGGTTTCTGGTGACCATCCCCCATCCAGGAAACACCAGAGTTGCCTCTTTAGAACAAAAGATGCTCCTCGAGGTCTTAGCACTTGGGAATTTATAAGGGTTTTAGGAGCCCCGTGTCAGGGACCGGGTCAGAGACAAGTATTAGATGCTCCTAGTGCTCCTGTCACTTAGAAATATCCAGAGAAGCCCGGCCAGCGTGGCTCCATGGTTGAGAATTGACCTATGACCCAGGAGGTCACGGTTCGATTCCCGGTCAGGGCACAGGCCCGGGTTGTGGGCTCAATTCCCAGTGTGGGGTGTGCAGGAGGCAGCCGATCAATGATTCTCTCTCACCATTGGTGTTTCTTTCTGCCTCTCCCTCTCCCTTCCTCTCTGAAATCAATAGTAATAAAAAATGTCCAGGTCTCTCCCTTCCTCTCTGAAATCAATAATAATAAAAAATGTCCAGGCGTTTCAGGAGCTCTGTGCCGGAACCCGGAGGCAGAGACCAGTATATATATTTTCTACCATCTCACATCCCTCTCCTAGACCTCCAGCAGGAGTGATGCCTCCTTCAGGCCCAGGGCGCCAGGCAGAGCCAGGGCCACGGCAGCTGCTGGGCCCCTCGGCGGGTGTTAATAGTGGGGAAGCCTCGGAGCATGAAAACGAAGCAGAGGAGGGGAGACCTAAACTGGAAGGTTCAAGAAGGGAATGATCAATTGTTCACCCCATTCCAGTCCCTCTCCCCTCTCTAGAGGAGGGAGGGAGGGAGGGAGAGAGAGAGAGACAGACAGACAGACAGACAGACATGGGGGAAGGGGGGCTGAAAACATAAAACTTCTAATCATGGCTCGGTTTCTGGTGACCATCCCCCATCCAGGAAACACCCAGAGTTGCCTCTTTAGAACAAAAGATGCTCCTCGAGGTCTTAGCACTTGGGAATTTATAAGGGTTTTAGGAGCCCCGTGTCAGGGACCGGGTCAGAGACAAGTATTAGATGCTCCTAGTGCTCCTGTCACTTAGAAATGTCCAGAGAAGCCCGGCCAGCGTGGCTCCGTGGTTGAGAATTGACCTATGACCCAGGAGGTCACGGTTCGATTCCCGGTCAGGGCACAGGCCCGGGTTGTGGGCTCAATTCCCAGTGTGGGCTGTGCAGGAGGCAGCCGATCAATGATTCTCTCTCACCATTGGTGTTTCTTTCTGCCTCTCCCTCTCCCTTCCTCTCTGAAATCAATAATAATAAAAAATGTCCAGGCGTTTCAGGAGCTCTGTGCCGGAACCCGGAGGCAGAGACCAGCATATGTATTTTCTACCATCTCACATCCCTCTCCTAGACCTCCAGTAGGAGTGATGCCTCCTTCAGGCCAAGCGCGCCAGACAGAGCCAAGGCCACGGCGGCTGCTGGGCCCCTCGGCGGGGGTTCATAGTGGGGAAGCCGCGGAGCATGAAAACGAAGCAGAGGAGGGGAGACCTAAACTGGAAGGTGCAAGAAGGGGACGTCTTTTCCTTTTCTGGCTGTCACCACCTCCTGTCATGTCTCCCCAGATCCTCATTCCGGCCCTGATGGTAACTGTGGAGAACGACGAAGTGCTTCGTCCTGAGATGTCCAAGCATATGGAGGACTGGGTGAGGGCGGTGCTGCCTGGGCCCTCGGTGCTTCCTGGAGGGAGAGGGCAGGTGTCCCCAAGGAAAGAGGCAGCTGAGGGCAGAGGGGGACATTCTCCTGAACCGCTTGCTGGACAGGGGCTTCCTCAGGAGCCTCACTGTCACCTCTTGGGAGCAACAACTGTGCCTGATGCTTCCTTTTCCTTGCACGGATTCAGTCTCTCATTCATTCACTCACTCATTCATTTATTCATTTCATGGGCTTGTGCTGTGCCCTTAAATGTGTTGGGACCGTGTTAGATGCTGAGAAGGTTAAGATGAGTAAGATACGGACCCTGCCCTATAGGCACTCACTGTCCTGTAGTTAATCCCGCACTCAGCCCAGGCAAAGAGACAGAACCCGGGGCAAGACAGGGTGTTGAGGCGAGGAGCGTGCATGCCCAGAGAACGGCAGGAGCTCCATGAGGCCGGAGGATCTTGCTGAGCCCTCTGGGCCCGGCTGAGCTGTGTGGGCCACGGGCCTGAGAGCCACCGGAGGGGAGTGATGGGATCGGAAGCTCCCTCTATTAAAAGTGTGGAGGCTGGTAGTGACTGGGGAGGCCTGCAGTGGGGTGGCCGTGGGCTGGCCAGCTGAGAGCGGCCCGTCCCCAGTTGCCTGTGGCTTTGTCAGCAGCATCAGACACAGCGGGGAGGGTGCGTGTGGGATGCGGCCGCGGTGTGGGCTGTGGATCTGGCCAAGGTGCTGCGGAAAGCTGTGAGCCCACGGGCTCGGCTCCCTGGTCCCAACCCTCGAAGGTTTCTGTAGAAATTCAAGATCTTCAGCTGGTCCTTTAAAGCCCCCTGTAACGGACTCTAACCTCACTGGGGTGTATTATGCTTCTGAGAGGAGAAGGGCATTTTCCCCAGCCTTTCCCACACGCGGTCAGGGTTCAAGGCTGTGTCGGGAAGCAATCCGTGTCCCAGCTGCTGCCTGCTGCCCCCTCTCGGTCCCGGGTGCTGGCTGCAGTGACCCACTGTGGGAGCCCAGGTTCCAGAGGGGAAGCCAAACAGCCCTGCGTGCAGACCTCCAGCGAGACAGCCGGGAAGCGGGTGCAGTCGCGTCTGCATGGCGAGAGCCAGCAACAAGCAAGCATCTTGCAGGCAGTGAAAGGGCTGAGAACGAATGGTTCTGAAGGGAGACAGTTGTGATGAGAACAAGTCGGCCCTGGATTTGAATATCAGCTCAGCCACTCTGTGTGGCCTTGGGCAGGTTCCCTAACCTCTCTGAGCTTTCCCATTACTGCACAGGATTGTGGGTATGCTTCAAGTAGAGCACCCAGGACATCGTAGTTGCTCAATAATTATTCCTTCCCTAAACACGCATGTTTTCAGGGCGGGGCCTGGCCTATGGGGAGCAGAGGGGAAGGTGCCTCCTCACAGGGGCCCCCTTACACGTTGCACTAACCTGAAACCAGACCCACGGGCACTCTGCCATTTACTTTTCTGGCTGGTGTTTTCTTCCAGATCCCCCACCTGAAAAGGGGACACATTAAGGATTGTGGACACTGGACACAGATAGAGAAGTAAGGAGTTGGGGGTCCCAGGGCGGGGGACATCGGGACTTCCTGTTCACCTTCAGTAAAGGCCTTCCTGGGCTAGCTGTTCACCTCGTGTGAGGTGAGCGGGTCCAGACGGGTACGAATCGTCTTTCATTCCCTTCCCAGGCCCGCCGAGTTGAATCGGATCCTCGTGCAGTGGCTGGAAACTGATGCCAGGGACCCGCCAGTGGTCTCGAAGCTTTAGGGGGTGACGTGTGCCAGCCCCCTCCTCTGCTGGGCTGCTGCTCTTGGCACCAAGATGGGCCTGACCCACGTCTCTCAGAACCAGCAGCCTGGTTCTGAAGGGTGATTTTCTTTAAGGGAAGTGAGTAAAATTAGGCGTAATTTTAGATACAGGAAAAGGCTATTAATTCTCTGGGCACAAATGCATCACTTGATCTCTAAGGATGATTTGTGTTCTGTGAGGGGACAAAGGTGGTGGCCAGGGGGTGATTTCTCTTTGACTAATCCATAGTTTTGCAGCAAAATCAGCAGGTAATTCTGAAGCCTTTCCACAGAGATTGGAACTCTTTTGCTCAATAAAGCTAAACTTTGATTCCGCTGCGTTTGGGAGGAGGAGGAGGAGTTGTTCTAAGAATGTCCCTCTGGCCTCATCTGGAAGCCACGTCGCCTGCCCACCCTGCTTCAAGCCCCGTCTCCCGCCCAGTCCTGCCACGGCAGCCTCCTGACTGGTCTCCATACAGGATCTGATCTGAACGTTGCAGGGCCTCCCCGCTGCTCCCCACAGAAAGCTCATGCCCTGCCTGGCCGTTCTCCCCCCATCAGACCCCACCTGTCACTCCCCTATTCCTAAGGGCCCCCCAGCATCCCCGAACGGAGTCCCTGCACACACCACACTGACTCTCCTCGACCTCCACCTGAGCAAATGGGTCCTTTAGCCTGCAGTGTTCCCACCTGCATCTCCCCCGCGAGGCCCCCGCTGGGCCACGAGCCCTTTCTCCCTGCCCCCAGCACGGTGTGCTCCCAGGGGGGCTGCACACCGCCCTGGCTGCGCTTTCTGCAGGGAAAGCTGGGGTGGTGGTCTCCCTAAGCTGAATTATGAATCATGAGTATAAAGTAACCAGGCCAAAAGGATAGGTGTGTCCGTGTGTGTATAGAAAGCAAGGGGAAGGTCAGGAGTGGTCTCAGCTGTCATTAAGTACCCTGTGTGCCTGGAACCTTACATACACCACCTCTGTGCTTCCATCTCACAGAGCGGGAACTTAAGGTTCGAATAACTTGCCCAAGGTCCCTTGGCTACTTAGAGGCAGAGCCTAGATTCAGACGCACGCTGTCTGGTTCCAAAGGCTGAGCTCCTTCTGTCAAAAATCTCCTTTCTGGCCCTGGCAGTGGTTAGAGCGTGGGCCCATGAACTGAAGGGTCATGGGTTCAATTCCCACTCAAGGGCACATACCTGGGTTGCAGGCTCGATACCCACCCTGTGTGCAGGAGGCAACCAATCAATGTGTCTCTCTCACATCGATGGCATGCTCTTCCCCTCCCTCCTTCCCTTCCACTCTCTAAAAAAAAAAAAAGTCAATGGAAAAAATAGCCTTGGGTGAGGATTAACAACAAAATCTCCTTTCTAAGTCTGGAGTCAGATGATCTAGATCAGGCTCCTGGTCTGCCTCTTACCACTGTGTGACCTCGAGAAAGGTTTCCTGTACCTCAATTCCCTCACCTATAAAAGGGGACACTAATTGTACCAAGCTCACAGGTGGCTGTGAGTATTAAATGAGTTACTATATGCAGGGCCCTGGAATGGTGCCTGGCCCCGAGGAGGTGCTACAGAAGTATGAGCGCTAAGGTCTCTATGTTAGGACAAGGCCTGCGAGGGCTTTACATTTCCAGCTACACCACCACCACCTCTTTCCTTTTGTATTGGAGAATGAAAGTGCTTATTTAAAAGGCAAATACGTGACCTGGGGAATGACTGCACAAGCCAGGTAACAGTATTTTACTAACATGGTTTAAAATAATGTGTCCAGACTTATTTGTCAGGGAGCAGTTGGAAGAGAGGAGAGTGGAATCTCAGAACATCCTTCGTTACAAGAAGCACCAATAAGCAAACTTGTTGGCCCCGATTATCTCAGTTCCAAATATTCATTGTGGACACTGGACACAGATAGAGAAGTAAGGAGTTGGGGGTCCCAGGGCGGGGGACATCGGGACTTCCTGTTCACCTTCAGTAAAGGCCTTCCTGGGCTAGCTGTTCACCTCGTGTGAGGTGAGCGGGTCCAGACGGGTACGAATCGTCTTTCATTCCCTTCCCAGGCCCGCCGAGTTGAATCGGATCCTCGTGCAGTGGCTGGAAACTGATGCCAGGGACCCGCCAGTGGTCTCGAAGCTTTAGGGGGTGACGTGTGCCAGCCCCCTCCTCTGCTGGGCTGCTGCTCTTGGCACCAAGATGGGCCTGACCCACGTCTCTCAGAACCAGCAGCCTGGTTCTGAAGGGTGATTTTCTTTAAGGGAAGTGAGTAAAATTAGGCGTAATTTTAGATACAGGAAAAGGCTATTAATTCTCTGGGCACAAATGCATCACTTGATCTCTAAGGATGATTTGTGTTCTGTGAGGGGACAAAGGTGGTGGCCAGGGGGTGATTTCTCTTTGACTAATCCATAGTTTTGCAGCAAAATCAGCAGGTAATTCTGAAGCCTTTCCACAGAGATTGGAACTCTTTTGCTCAATAAAGCTAAACTTTGATTCCGCTGCGTTTGGGAGGAGGAGGAGGAGTTGTTCTAAGAATGTCCCTCTGGCCTCATCTGGAAGCCACGTCGCCTGCCCACCCTGCTTCAAGCCCCGTCTCCCGCCCAGTCCTGCCACGGCAGCCTCCTGACTGGTCTCCATACAGGATCTGATCTGAACGTTGCAGGGCCTCCCCGCTGCTCCCCACAGAAAGCTCATGCCCTGCCTGGCCGTTCTCCCCCCATCAGACCCCACCTGTCACTCCCCTATTCCTAAGGGCCCCCCAGCATCCCCGAACGGAGTCCCTGCACACACCACACTGACTCTCCTCGACCTCCACCTGAGCAAATGGGTCCTTTAGCCTGCAGTGTTCCCACCTGCATCTCCCCCGCGAGGCCCCCGCTGGGCCACGAGCCCTTTCTCCCTGCCCCCAGCACGGTGTGCTCCCAGGGGGGCTGCACACCGCCCTGGCTGCGCTTTCTGCAGGGAAAGCTGGGGTGGTGGTCTCCCTAAGCTGAATTATGAATCATGAGTATAAAGTAACCAGGCCAAAAGGATAGGTGTGTCCGTGTGTGTATAGAAAGCAAGGGGAAGGTCAGGAGTGGTCTCAGCTGTCATTAAGTACCCTGTGTGCCTGGAGCCTTACATACACCACCTCTGTGCTTCCATCTCACAGAGCGGGAGCTTAAGGTTCGAATAACTTGCCCAAGGTCCCTTGGCTAGTTAGAGGCAGAGCCTAGATTCAGACGCACGCTGTCTGGTTCCAAAGGCTGAGCTCCTTCTGTCAAAAATCTCCTTTCTGGCCCTGGCAGTGGTTAGAGCGTGGGCCCATGAACTGAAGGGTCATGGGTTCAATTCCCACTCAAGGGCACGTACCTGGGTTGCAGGCTCGATACCCACCCCGTGTGCAGGAGGCAACCAATCAATGTGTCTCTCTCACATCGATGGCATGCTCTTCCCCTCCCTCCTTCCCTTCCACTCTCTAAAAAAAAAAAAGCCAATGGAAAAAATAGCCTTGGGTGAGGATTAACATCCTTTCTACCTTTCTAAGTCTGGAGTCAGATGATCTAGATCAGGCTCCTGGTCTGCCTCTTACCACTGTGTGACCTCGTTCCTGTACCCCTGTACCTCAATTCCCTCACCTATAAAAGGGGACACTAATTGTACCAAGCTCACAGGTGGCTGTGAGTATTAAATGAGTTACTATATGCAGGGCCCTGGAATGGTGCCTGGCCCCGAGGAGGTGCTACAGAAGTATGAGCGCTAAGGTCTCTATGTTAGGACAAGGCCTGTGAGGGCTTTACATTTCCAGCTACACCACCACCACCTCTTTCCTTTTGTATTGGAGAATGAAAGTGCTTATTTAAAAGGCAAATACGTGACCTGGGGAATGACTGCACAAGCCAGGTAACAGTATTTTACTAACATGGTTTAAAATAATGTGTCCAGACTTATTTGTCAGGGAGCAGTTGGAAGAGAGGAGAGTGGAATCTCAGAACATCCTTCGTTACAAGAAGCACCAATAAGCAAACTTGTTGGCCCCGATTATCTCAGTTCCAAATATTCGACCCAGCAATCCCCGTAAACCAGTGAGTCAAGTCCATAGCATTGCAACAAAAACATCACCAGTCATACAGCACTGAGGCCAGAAATAGGATGCCAGACTGGAGAGAGTCTGTAGGTTATTCAAGAAAACACTAGGGATGTCGGAGTTGTGTTTCCCCTGCTTTGGGGCCTCCGGACACATGCCACCGCTGCAATTGTGCGGCAAAGGGGACAGGGACGATTTTCAGATGCCATTTTAAGTACAGCTTGCTGAGAGTGCGTTCCAATTGACGTAGTTATAAAGTGCTACTTTTATGTCATGACTACAAAAGGCATAAATAACAAATGTATTCACCTCTGCTAAGGGGAATGGCAGAGCCATATTCTCTCTTATACCCACACACCAGTAGGGTCACGGAGCTCCCCAGAGGGAGCCCAGATCTCTTACAGGTTCCCCCACACATAGTGGCTGCCAATTAGCAGTGCCCAAGGTTTCCAGGAGAAAATGTCTTCTAAAAGTGAGTCTGTTAGAATAGATGGGACCGGAAGCTATGTGTGTCCCTCTTGGGTGTAATGAACCCACGGTTTCAGGCCTTGAAGCGACTCCAAGCCAGTGTTCACCTTGTTCACACCAATAATACCGGGAACACAAATGAAAAGCAAACAGTGGTCAAAATATGTAGGTCAGAAGCTCAAAGGTTTTTGCAACAAGACTTGGCTGGGAAATACAACACTTTGCTGTTCCTGCCAGACATGATCAAATATTTTCTGATCTCAGTGATTGTGGACGTTTCTCCCCAGTGCTGGCTGCTGCACCCGATTGTTCATTGCCTCCCCTTTTAGACTGTAGGGCCCTTCGGACCAGGGACTACCTGTTGAGGTGGTTCATCCTTGATCCTAACCTAGCACGGCCTGGCATTTTGGAGATGCTCATTAAATGTTTGCTGAATAAATGAGGGAATGAAAGCATAAACAAATGAATGGGAAAATGAGTTAGTTCCTAGTCTTGATTTTGATGTTCTGCTGGGGGAGATGGATGGCCGTGTGACTTTTTCACTGTTGCGAGCGTTGGTGGGTCTCCCATTAAGACCTTGGGCGTATCTGCTGACATGCACTGAGAAAGAGATGGTAAACAGGTTCCACACATCTATGAATCTTTGCTGGGATTCACAGGATAAACCGCAACGTACATCAATGGGTTTCTGCTGCACGAAACACAAATGCAATAGTTACTTTAACAACACAGCTGGAGTATTTACAATCACTGTAGATGTTCAAGCTCTCATGTTTATAAGGTCTGAGTGGAATCATTTTGTCAGTTTACGTAAATGTCATATTTACAATACAAGGGTTTTGAGGCTACTACCTGTTTTTGAAAGAACACCGATGATGTTTCTTCTCCTGTAAGACATCCCAAGCTAACATTGACTTTGGGGCTTCAGAGGGGAGGAAGGTCAGTGAAGGACGATTAGAAGAGCAGATGATCAGTAGAGGTTTGCTCTGCCATGTAGGTAGGTCATAAAACGTTATCTCTAATCATCTCTAACTCTAGGCAAAGCCCCTAATTCAAGTTCTAGGTAGGTAAGAGGGGAGGGGCAGAAGTTTCTTTTGAGCCCACAGAGCTCAGAACAATCCACACACCACTCAGGCACATCTTGGGGTAACTCGTCCTGAACCCCCACAGCGCCCTCCCACTTTGTGTCCTATGTTGAATGAACTTTATGCCCTACGTCAGGTTTCCTTTTATTTATTTTATCTTAGAGAGAGGAACATCGATTTGTTGTTCTACTTAGCTATGCATTCATTGGTTGCTTCTTGTATGTGCCCTGACCCTGACTGGGAGATCAAACCCACAACCTTGGCTTATGGGGACAGCGCTCTAACCCACTGAGCTACCCGGCTGCCCTCGTCATATTTTAAAGAGAATGAGCTGGCTGAGTGGGACAAGGAAGTAAGATCTGCAGGTCAGAAATCATTAAATTCCTCTTGTTTCAAAGATGGGTTGAGTTACCACGTACAAATTGTACTTGGAGTTCATTCTCACTGATTCGCAAGTACGGGCAGGGAAGAGATCAAAACACAAGCTTCAGTGACCATCGAAATAGCATTAATTTCCCTTGCCAACAATGGTGCAAAAAAAGTTAAGACTCAGCAATTATTGGACAAGCTGAGCCCTTCAGACAAGAAGAAATAAGCAATAAACCATCGCCCTCGACCACGGCTGATGGCAACGGAGATTGAATGAACTGATACACATCGCTTTTGCTGATTTGTATATTTCCGTGTAATTATATTTTCTTCAATAAAGGCAATTTATAAAATTGATGTGATTGGCTCGGGGCAGGCGAGGAAGCGTCCCCTCCAAGGGCAAATGTTCAGGATCAAGAAAGAGAACCTGGTATGGCTCCAGGCTCTGGGGCTCTCAGCAGAGGAGGGAGGAGGGTCCCTTCCCAGGCCCACCCACGCCATGGCACCAGCTTCTGTGATGCCCCAGGGCAGACTGCGTTCAGCAAAAGGAGAAAACTTGGGTCTGACTGTGGTCCAAAGGGGCATTTGTGGATGTGAACAGGACATACTTTGCCTGAGGTGGTAGGGACAGGGCTTGCAGGTGGGTGGAAAACAAGTTATTTGGGATGACACTAGGCTGTCCCTCGGGACTCCCTTCCCTTCCTGCCCCGCCCCTGCCCCCCAACACCCCCAGGTTTGATGCTCTCCCACCTCCTGGCCACAGCCCCAGGATCCCCTTCCAGGGCTTCAGGGAAGGGACAGTGGTCAGCCTGACAGGTGATTTCTCCTCCCTCAGCCCCAAGGCCTCCCCCACCAAGCCCGGCCTTTCACGGGCAGATAGTCCAGTTCTGGGGCGGGGACGGGGGAAGGGGGGGGGCTCTGTGCTCTCTTCCCTTGGGCGGGGATGGAGCGGCTGCACAGGCCCTGCCTCCTGCCTTAGCCCAAGGGAGACAGGCCCAGAGGAAGGAGGCCCAGCCTTGCTCTTCTCTCTCCCAAAGGTCCTGGTGGAGACCCCCCTCCCCCCAGGGGCTGACAGACATGGTGTATTGTCAGCTGGGGCTGCCACGACAGAGTGCCACAGACCAGGGGGCTTCAACAACACAGATCTATTTTCTCACAGTCTGGAGGCTGGAGGTCCGGCATCAAGTGCTCGCAGGGTCAGTTTCTCCTGAGGCCTGTCCTTGGCGTGCCGGTGGCTGTCTTCCTCCTGTGCCCTCACATGTCTGTGTCCTAATCTCTTACTGGGACACCAGTCATACTGGATCAGGACCCGTCCCAACGCCCTCATTTTGACTTACTGCTTCTTTAAAGGCCCTATTGCCAAAGACAGTCGCCTTCTGATGAATTTGGGCGGCACCCAATTCGGCTCATAACGCAACCCTTCCCCAAAGTCGGCTCTGCTCTCTGGCCTGGAGCTCCACAGATCCCTCACCCGTCTCTGGGACGCCCCTCTCTGGGACTGAGCTGCCTCTGAGCACTGCTGTCCACTAGTTGGGGTTCCCTGTGGGGAGCTCATGGTCACCACCCCATCCCCGCTCCCACCTCACCCCCGCTCCCGCCTCACTGCTAGTGCATTTGCATTGGAGGGTGCATTTCTGTGCTCACGTGAACGCATATGCACTTGGCAGCTCAGTGGAAAGCCTGGTTTGGGGACAGGTGTGACTCTGACCCCCTCCCCCCCACCCTGTTCCAGGACCTCGCATGTGCGTATCCGACCCCAGATCCACGCCTCCAGCCTGGCCTCTCTTCCTCTGAAACTCCAGAGCTGCTGCTCACGTTCCCACTGGACACCAGGTCTTGGCTTCAGGGGTCTGATAAGCCCAGATGCCCAGTGGCTTATTAATTTGTCACACAAACTACATCAGGCAGGGGCTCTGTGCCAGGCACTGAGCTGAGGGATGGCGCTGCAGGCAATAGTGTCCCGCGGCTCCTGCCAGGCAAGCTCGCAGCAGGGTAGATGGAAGAGCCCGCCGCCACTTCAGGCTCTAATTGTGTTCCTGGGAGGCTCATGCTTCTTCTCTAACCTTTAGAACAGTGATGGCGAACCTTTTGAGCTCGGCGTGTCAGCATTTTGAAAAACCCTAACTTAACTCTGGTGCCGTGTCACATATAGAAATTTTTTGATATTTGCAACCATAGTAAAACAAAGACTTATATTTTTGATATTTATTTTACATATTTAAATGCCATTTAACAAAGAAAAATCAACCAAAAAGATGAGTTCGCGTGTCACCTCTGACACGCGTGTCATAGGTTCACCATCACTGCTTTAGATCAACCCCGAGAATTAGGCAAAAGTACCCTCACCTTACTGAGGAGGAAACTCAGGTTTGTGGACCCCAAAAGGGGGGTTCTATGTGTAGGAAATAGGCCTCTGTGATCGATCTTCAGCATAGTCAACTTTTAACGGAAACATTACTGAATTTCCCCAGGGCAAATAGCATGCAAGAAGGAGGGGAGAGGGTATAAGAACAAAGAACTGTTTATATGAGCCAGCATCATGGTGGAAACCCCCAGGTGCCCAGGACAAAACACCTTGCACCTGCCTTAACTAGACAGGGGCAGTGGAGACAACTAGAAAAGGCCTCAGCTTTTCTTTTTTAAATATATTACAGAGAGAAAGGGAGAGGGATAGAGAGTTAGAAACATCAATGAAAGAGAAACATGGATCAGCTGCCTCCTGCACACCCCCCACTGGGGATGTGCCCGCAACCAAGGTACATGCCCTTGACGGAATTGAACCTGGGACCCTTCAGTCTGCAGGCCAACGCTCCATCCACTGAGCCAAACCGGTTAGGGCCTGCCCTCCTTTTCTTAAATGGCCCAATAAGAGACAATTGGGCCATTAAAAACAAAAGAAAAAGACCCAGGCGACATATGAGGAAACTACTAACCCCATAGTACTCAGCCAATGAGGAACCGGAGGAGGGACTCTCACTCCCTAGGGATTCATAGCCTGTGACCACTACTCTGTGTGCGCCTGTTCAACTGGACATCCGCTCTTGCAAGAACGTAGTAAAAGTCTCGTTTTTTGTCACACTTCTGTCTCCAAGTCCGTTATTTGAATTCAGACAGGTGAGCATTTCTCACATGTGGAAAGCAACCTCACAGAGTGACGTGATCATAAATTCCCAACGGGGCAGGTCATGGTGGGTAGCTACGCCCCAGGCACATAACTTCTTTAGTGAAAGGTTTACCGTTGCCTTAAGCAAGCCCTGCCCACTGCTCTATGCACCTTTGAAATAACCACCCTCACGAGAGCACAGAATGTTAACTATCCTGTAATCCCATTCCTACCTTGCTCCCCCGGTCCCCCTTGCAGTCCCTCCTCATTTCAAATGCAGAGAATGAACTGCACAACTGTTACTGGGAGCATTTGAGACCTCGCTCCCTGGGATGTTGTCAGCTTGGCTCTAATCAACTCACAAAAATTCTCTGCAGGTTCGGATGTTTCTTCCGTCGACAGGTTCACGGAGTTAATCAGCAGAGCATGGATGAGGAGCCCTGGTCCATCTGCCCTGAAGACTGGGGAGGGGAGACCTCTGGTAGAGGACCATCCTGGGCAGAGAGTCCCTTGCCCTTGGCCTCTGTGCTGTAGCCACCAGCATCCTTTTCTGTCTCCCTAGAGCGGTGGGCAGCTTGGTGTTGTGGGCCGAGGAAAAATAATTTTCCTTCTACCCTTCTTTTCTTTTCTTTTTTTTTTTTGGCAATTATGGCATATGTGCCTTTTATTTTATTTTATTTAAATATATTTTTATTGATTTCAGAGAGGAAGGGAGAGGGAGAGAGAGATAGAAACATCAATGATGAGAGAGAATCATTGATCGGCTGCCTCCCACACACCCCCTATTAGGGATGGAGCCTGCAACCTGGGCCTGTGCCCTGACCAGGAATCAAACCATGACCTACTGGTTCATAGGTTGACGCTCAACCACTGAGCCACTCCGGCCGGGCTCCTTCTACCCTTCTAAATTCTTCTGGCTGGACTCAAAATCAAATTGATCTGAGACAGATTAACAGGAGAAAATGACGTATTTGCATACAAATTTACCAAAAAAGAAAAAAATCCCACTAAAATTTACCAAAATAGACTTACACATATACATACAGATGAAGATTTATTACATATACTTACATCCGTGGAGGAGATCAGAGAGGTGAGTGTCCCTCGCAGCCCAGCACGCGATGGCCCGATTCTCCAGCTCATCCGGGTACTCAAGACCAGGCCCTGCCCCTGGGCTTCCCAGGCTAGGACCCCGCCCTCCCATCCCAGCATTGCCGGCCAGTGAGAGCTGCATGCAGTCAGGGCCTGGAGTGGCCAGCACAGTAGCCTCTAGCCAGGCAGGGGCCCCGGAGGCCCCGGGGGTGCATGGCCTGGGTGCCTGCCCCCTGCAGGCCCTGCGTCTTGGAGAAAGGCCTGCCCTGGGGCTGACTCAGGCATTGCCTTGGCAGGTGCTGGCCAGGCAGCAGAACAAGCGGCTGAAGGTGGTGGGTGGGGGCCACTGACCTCGGGCATTGCATGCACTGATGGCTTCATGACCCACATGGGCGAGATGAACAGGGTCCTCCAGGTCCTCTCGGCCCTCTCCTGCCTGCCTCTGCAGCCACCAGCCTCAGCCTCCATCCCAAATCCCAGAAAGAGATTCCTTAGCCTTTCCTCTCAGGCCAGATTCCTCCTTACCCCTGAGTCTCCAAAAAGACACTCCAATTCCCCCAGACTTAGCCTTTCCTCTCAGGCCAGATTCCTCCTTACCCCGAGTCCCCAAAAAGACACTCCAATTCCCCCAGAGCCCTTCCTGGGCTTGCTCAGGCCTCTTGTTAGGTCTGTGCGCCCCCTGGTGGCCATGGAGAGGATGTCCACACCCCTCTCCTGCCAGAGCCTCCTCACTAGTACATGAATGGTAAGTCAGGCTCCCAAAAGGGGGGCTCACCATGGCAAATCCAGAAGGATTGGCACTTAGTTGGTTTTACTTATGGGGAAACTGAATATCAGAGAGGGTGAGTGACTTGCTTAGGGTCACACAGCCAGTCAGCAACAGAGCTGGGCAGAGATTCAGGAGTCCGACACCAGCCCTGTGCTGGGATCCTGTCCATGAAAGTCAGCCAGCCCTCGGTGCCCCCAGGGGCCTGCCAGGAGTCTAGGAGCGTGCCAGGAGTGCCACATGTTCACGCCTTAGCAGGGCTCCTACTGCCACCTGACAGGTCCTGCTCCCCTGGGATAACCCCCTGTCCGCCCAGCGATTTCCTCATTTGCTCAGACTGACAATTCCCACCTCGTAGAAAATGTTCCAGTCATGAGATCAGCCGCGGTGGTAATTAACCCTGATTGCTAATGAGCGAGGACAGGCTCCAGCAATCGATTTCGCCAGCTCTGTACTCAGGGCCCGTGGAATGAGCTTGTTTGTTGGAGTTCCGCAGATGTGGCTTCTCATCTCCGCTTCCCACCGAGGTTTGCGTGACCTGGAGCGAGTGGCTTCAAGCCCCCGAGCTTTGATCTCCTCCCTGTGAAATGAAGAGAGACTGTTTCTACCTCCCAGGGCTGCCATGAGCCTCTCAGGACAGAACCCATCTTGCACGGGGCAGGAACTGAATAGCTGTTCCTTCCCCTTGCCCTTCCTATCCAGTTCTCGTCTTTGCCCAAGTCCTCCCAGGATGGGAGTAAGTGGAGAGTTTGAACTCCATCCAGCCCAGCCCAGCCCCCGAAGGAGCAGGCCCCGCTTAGCTGGGGACTCTCCACATCTCTGCAAGGAATCCCACCTTCCCTGTCCAGGCCGGGGTGTGTGTGGGGGGTGGGGGTGGTGCAGTAGTGGTGGCCAGGAGACCTGAATGCTAGTCCCAGCTCTGCTGTGACCTTGGGCAAACCCCTTCCCTTCCCCGCTCCTTATTCCCTTTCCCTGTGAAAAGCAAGGGCTACGCGGAATATTCCCAAAGCTCCAGCTCTGCCCTTAGCCCCTTTGGTTGCTTGCAGTGCGAGGTGGCAGGAGCTTACCGCAGGCTGGGACAGACATGCTCACACTCACAGGGAGCCGGCCACAGGGCAGGGCGGGGCGATGGCCCCCCTCCTCAAAGCCTAGGCTGGCCTCTTGCAGGTGGACCTGGAGAAGAAGCAGTGACTGTTGGAGGCTGGCACCCTCCTGGCTGACCTGCACCTGCAGCTGGATAAGCGTGGCCTGGCCTTGTCCCAGTAAGAGCCCCTCCTCCATTCCTGGGTGGGCCAGTGCTCCCAGCACCCCCTGCCCTGGCCTCGGCCAGACACTCAGGATCTGGCCGGTTCAGTGACCTTTACGTGGGAATAGAAACAGGCCAGGGACGAGCTAAGCGTTCAAGAACAGCCTTGCACAGGGGTGGGGAAACCATGGATTAAGCTCCCCGTATGTTTCGCCTGCAGGGGCTCATCTGCACCTCGGGCCACGTGACCTCTGGCCACTGGAGTGTCACGGCCGAGCACGGGCCGGCCGATGCATCCTGGTCCCACCACTGTTGTCCGTGTGGCCCGGGGCAAGTCTCTTCCCCTCTGGCTACGGCAGTTTGCCCCCCTGGAATGTGGGGGTGAGCACGACAACCATGCACGTGGGGTGCTTAGGAGAGTGTACACAGTCAGTGCTCAGTGTTTGTAACGGGCTTGGGGCGTGAGACAGGCCCTTTGCAGAGCCCTCACCCTGTGCTGTCAGATTTCAGCATTGCCGGGGGGTGGGCGTCACGGGTCAGTGTGTCCTGCTGTCCAGGTGTGCAGCTCTCCCCCGAGCACCAGCTCTGACAGACACAGAGCAAACACTGTGGATGGAGCTGGGTCCCCTGTGGTCCAGGCTCAGAGATCAAAACCAAACCGCCCAAAAGGAGTTTCTAAGGCAGTGATGGCGAACCTTTTGAGCTCGGCGTGTCAGCATTTTGAAAAACCCTAACTTAACTCTGGTGCCGTGTCACATATAGAAATTTTTTGATATTTGCAACCATAGTAAAACAAAGACTTATATTTTTGATATTTATTTTATATTTTTAAATGCCATTTAACAAAGAAAAATCAACCAAAAAGATGAGTTCGCGTGTCACCTCTGACACGCGTATCATAGGTTCGCCATCACTGGTCTAAGGGATCCCCTAACTTAACTCTGGTGCCGTGTCACATATAGAAATTTTTTGATATTTGCAACCATAGTAAAACAAAGACTTATATTTTTGATATTTATTTTATATTTTTAAATGCCATTTAACAAAGAAAAATCAACCAAAAAAAGGAGTTCGCGTGTCACCTCTGACACGCGTGTCATAGGTTCGCCATCACTGGTCTAAGGGATTCCCTTCATTTTGTCGAGCACCATGTGAGAATTGCTATCTAGACCTTGAAACCTCGCCTTGTTTCTCATCAGCAGGGAACGCGCATGCTGGCTGCTCTTGTCCCCCTCCCCCTCCCCCTCCCTCTTTCTACCACAAACGTCTCAGAGAATCGCCAGGCAAGACAGGGGCAACCTGAGGGATGGGTGAGCAGGAGGGGAAAGACGGAACCCCGTGTTTATCAGCCCCCCCTCCCGTAGGTAAGAGCTGTTGCTGCCGAAGCATGATCCATTGTGTGGGACCTGGTCCCCAGGTGCTCAGAGCCCCCCCATGGATGTGTCATTACCCGCCTCAGAGCCGGCTTCACTGCCCAAGAGAGTCCAGTGGGAATTGGGGGTGAAGGACAACACAATGATCCCCACCCCCAAGATCTGGCCACAGTCCTGGTCCACTATCCAGGGCTGATCTCACATGGATTGCCCTGGACCGTTTCTCAAAATGATGAGCAGAGGATGAAAATAACTCCGAGTGGCACAAATCAAAATGCACACGAGATTTACTGGCCCCGTCTCCCGAGAAGCGCAGCCGAGCAGACCGGCCTTCGGGCAGCAGTGGGAGACCCCACAGTGTGTGTCACACATTAGCCCAGGGCGGGGAGCAAGGGTGGGGACCGACGTCTCTCATATCCACTGTGCACCGGGCGCTTAGCTGGGTGCTGCGCACACTCTCTCTGAGAGAGTCCTCATCCTCACTTCACAGATGAGGAAACAGAGAGGGTAAAGAACACGCCCCCGGTCACACAGCTAGTGAACCAGTGCCCGGCCTGTGTTCATTGCTGGGCCCTGCTGGCCCTTTTCACTGGCCATCTCCCGCTCACTGCTCTGGATCTTACACAAAATCCCGTTGTTCTCAAAAACCGTTCTGACGCCCTCCCCCCACAGAGGGCCGCCGTGGCCTGTTTCTGCCAGTGTGTCCTCTCTGGTCTCGGTCACTGTGAATCAGGATTAGTTCAGCTTCATCTGTTCCCTCAGCCTGAGCACCCAGCCACCAACTGCACACGTCAAAGGCAATTTCCATCCAATTTAGCAGGTGGCGGAGTGTGGAGAAGGACTTAAACAGGCCATGAGATAGGCGTCCTCTGGAAGTGGGGCCAAGGGGAAGGAGACTGGAGCTAAACGTCTGTTCCAGCAGCGTCCTACTCTTCGTAGAAACCCAGAGGTTTCTGGTTGGGGTGGCTAAGGAGGAGAAGCAGGTTCCTGAGGCAGGTGGGTCCCCGATGATTGAATGGACTCAGCTTAGCAGACATGGTGCCCAGGAAGAGCAACCGGCAGAGAGAGGCTGCAGGAGACCCTGGTCCCCGGGGCTGCGAGTTGGGACAGCAGAGCCGGTCCTCCCCCAGACGCACACACACTCCCCCTTTGCCTTCCCCAGGCTCCACCCAGGGCCTCTCGCTCTTGGGAGCTCATTCTCAGCTTAGACCTGCTCCAGGCCAGGACAGCTTGCTGCATCCTGACTGTGAGGCCCACAGCATGAGCAAGGCAGCCAAGGGGGGCAAGCCACTGGGTCCCATGGGGCCTCACGTGATGGGCAGTCCCCCTCCCTGCTGAGGGCTGATGCCACTCAGACATAGCCTCCCTGTCCCCACGCCTCCTTTCTCCCTTCCCAAGGCTGAGACTCGCCCCAGGCTTTGACCGTAGACCCAGCTGGGGAAGTCCCTGTGGCCAGGTGACAGCGACCTTCCGGGAACCGGCGACACAAGGACACACAGGAAAGTGAGGACTTCATCCACAGTGGACGGGAATGCCCACCGGGGTCCTCAAGTGGCTCTTCTCCCACTGCCAGGTGGTGGCGCTGACTCTGCTGTGGCGACGGGACCATTCCGGGATCTCCGAGTCCAGCAATGCAGGGGCGTGCCAGGCGCGGGGTGCCCCTGGGCTGCCTCGGCGTCGCCCTCACCGTCACCCTGCAGTGTATGCCCCAGTCCCACTTGCAGGAGGCCTTATGGGGCGCGGCTACAGTGTTTGGACAGGTTCAAGCCTTGGACTGAGGAGAGGCACAGTCCTCTCATTGCTACGTGCAAGTCCCAGCTTGGAGGGCAGAACGCACCCAGCACAATTATAGCCAACGGCCATAGTTATAAGCTTGAGCCTGTGGTCCGAACACGTGGCCCCATGTGCCTGAGTGATAGAGTTCGGGTGCATGTAGTTGAGTGGGACTGAAATCCATGAGAATGATGTGAACAATTTGATCATGCCCCTACTTTGCCTCGTGGCATCTGCTATAAAATAAAGACACGGCTTGTGGGCGCTGGCACTGTCCATCAGAGGGGCAGCGTCCCACCGAGACCCAGCTTTCCTTCTCTTGTCGGTCTTTTCTAAGCCTTTCACCACCCCCTCTCAGGGTCACTGAACCAGGCTGAGCTGGCATGGCACATCAGGCGCCCTGGGGCTGAGTCTGCCATGGCCGTGTCGGGGCCCCACAAGGCCTCCTTCCCTCCGCCCTGAGAGAGGTTCTGGGCCTTGCCTGCCACCACTCAGCCCCTATGAAGTGACCAGGAATGCCCCAGGGAAGGGAGCCACCCCCCCGGGGAGGCACGAGATGGGGCTGCTGAGGGGAAAGAGTTCTCTAAGCCATAGCAAGTTTCAAATTCAGAAGGGTCCCCTGCAAGGAAGACCCTACCCACAGGTCTCCGGCTCCTAAAATGAAGCCAAGGGCAGGCGCTACTCCGAGGATGGAGAGTGTGCGCTGGAGAAACAGCGACGAGGACCTGATGCCAAGAGTCCTTGAGGAACCCACGCACGAAAGGGGAAAACTGCAAGGCAGCGTCCGAGCCAAGTTCCGTGAAGCACATAGCCTGGCTGATCGTAGTTTACACTGGCTTTATTCCCACATGGCAGGGCTGCTCCGAGGTCAAGAAAGGCCCAGAAATTTCCAGAAAATTCCAAAACAGGATGATCAAAACTTTGGTTTGTCTTCATTTCCGATACCCACGAAAGAAGGCCCTCACACGCAGAGTGAGAGAATGCCGTGCTGTGCTCCAGGAAGCAGCAGGGTGTTGTTTTATAGACAAATCCCTCCTGCTCTCGGGGCAGGTGAGCAGGCGACGGGACGCAGGCTGGCGTTTGGAGCACGAGCACCCTTGGATGATGTCAGCGCATCTCTGTGACGTCAGACACGTGAACATGGACAGGCTGGGGCCGTGGTCAGCAAACTGCGGCTCGCGAGCCACATGCGGCTCTTTGGCCCCTTGAGTGTGGCTCTTCCTAAGCCTTAGGAGTACCCTAATTAAGTTAATAACAATGTACCTACCTATATAGTTTAAGTTTAAAAAATTTGGCTCTCAAAAGAAATTTCAATCGTTGTACTGTTGATATTTGGCTCTGTTGACTAATGAGTTTGCCGACCACTGGGGGCAACCACTGGGGGCAACCGTGGACCATGAGTGAGCCCTCAGGGGTGGGGGCGGGCAGGAGGAGCCGGGCAAACTGTACTGTTGCCCACCCCGCACCAAGCAATGCCATCAGCTAGGAGGATTCTGACGGAGGGGCTGAGACTCTCTCAGAGGCAAACGCATTTCATGATTAACCTCATAAATTTGATCCACGTGGTCTGGCATTTACGTTACCAACTTGGCTGATTTGATAATCATCCGTTCTATTAATAAACCCCGCGGATCCAGGCCCTTTTCAAGTTGCTGTGGGATTATTGAATGCTTCCTGGGTTTGTCACGCTGTTCTGCTACAGCTGGAAAATAGCAGGCAAATGCTGGGTCTAGACAGGATACTGAGGTGGGAGGCTCTGGGCACCTACAGGGTGGCATTGAGGGCCCGTGGAGGCCGGAATCAGACCCGGGTTCAGTCCCAACTGTGCCGCTTACAGGCTGCATGCCTAAGTGGTCCCTATTATTTCCACAACCTCACTCTCACTTCCCTCTCCCTGGTCTAGTCCACGTCTGAACTTTATGCTTCATTGTGAATAAGAGTTCCTGGAATGCGTTCATTACAGAGTTTCAACCCATTTGGTGGCACACACTTGAAACCATTTTAGTCCTTCTGACCACTGTTCCCATCGCTGGATAACATCTCGAGCAGATTGTTTTACTCCTGAAAATGTCGCAGTGAATAAACAATCTGCTTACTTTGGACTGCCGATCTCATGTCCAAACAAAGCTCTTCCCTCCCCCGTCAGAGGAGGCGGGCGGAGGAGGTGAGTAGCATACACTCCACCCTCTCACGCCCCTCCTGTTCTGAGGCCCCCAGAGCAGAGTAGGAAAGGGGCCTGGGCGGACTCTGGACCCCTCCTGGCCTCCTCTCTCTCTCTCTCTCTCTCTCTCTCCTCTCGCTCTTGTCAAGCTCTTCTAAGGTTATCTGAGGTAGCAGGTGTCTTGCTTGGTCTGGTGACTTAGGTCTCCTCCAGACCAGACTCTGGTTCCTCAGACAGGCCTTGACCTTCACGGGGCAGAGTCCTTGGACTGCCAGCAGCCCGAGCCTCCAGCCCCCCGGGGTGGGACAAAGGTGCTGTCCTATGGTGAGCATTTTCTTTTTCTTTTTTGAATCGAGACCATTTTAATTTATTACACTTATAACCACGAATGATAAAATGCACAGCTTCTTAACATTTTGCACCGTAACCCCATGCACTGAAACATTTTACCTGACCAGGTAACAACACACACGTATTCTTTAAACAGAAATATTAGGGGGGAATGTGTTCACACCTTGGAAATGTCATATGTTTAAAGTCTTGCTTGGAAAGTCCTCTGTTCAAGTGGTGATGTGACTGTCTTCTGAAAACTGATGTTTACACCCAAGTATCTTTCAATATATTTGCCCAGATGAGGGCTGCAAGGTAAAAGCTGGTTCTGAGAGGATCCAGATCCCAATTTGACAAATACGACACACCTGCTTGTTTACTTGATTATTTTGTTCTCGGCAGCCCTCTCCCCTCCTCCCTTTATTATTTTTTTAAGATTGTATTTTTCAAGTACAGTTTACAATCAACATTATTTTGTATTAGTTTCAGGCGTACAGCGTGATATTTCCAGGACCGACCTGGCACCAAACACCATTATTACAGTATCGTTGACCATATCCCCTACACCAGCCGTGGGCAAACTACGGCCCGCGGGCCGGATCCGGCCCGTTCGGCTGTTCTATATTGAAATAAAAAAAAGACCGTACCCTTTTATGTAATGATGTTTACTTTGAATTTATATTAGTTCACACAAACACTCCATCCATGCTTTTGTTCCGGCCCTCCGGTCCAGTTTAAGAACCCATTGTGGCCCTCGAGTCAAAAAGTTTGCCCACCCCTGGCCCCAGTGGGGACGATGTCAAAAGCCTAATCGGAGGCCCTTTGGGCGAGTGAAGTCTGAGCCAAATGGCCCTTCCATCGCCCCCACCCGCCACTGGGTGGTGAGCTCTGCGCGCGCGCACACACACACACACACACACACACACACACACACACACA